>NC_137787.1:21824253-22219463 GCF_963383645.1 Muscardinus avellanarius | reverse complement strand
AGTTACACTCTCAGCTTGATTTTTTTTTTCTTTGGAAACAGGGTCTCTCTAGGTTGATGAAAACTTCACTACTTCTTGAGGCTGGCTTCGAACCTACGATCCTCCTTTCTCAGTTTCCCAAGTATAGCCCTGTGCCACCATGCTTGGCTCTGAAAATTCTTCTCTCAGGAGCCTGGCCCAGAAAATGGCTGAACCTGCAAGATTATTTCTCCTTTCCTTTAAGGGGACCTGATCCTCTGATCTTAGCCTGGCCAGTGCTAAGGAGGGTCTCAGAACCTCTCTTCTGCGTGGCTGTCCTCATCCCTTCTGGAACCCCAACCTCCAGGGGCAAGCTACAGTCTGAAAGGTTCCCAGGTTTTCCCCCAGTAGTTTATACTCTTTCTAATCCAGATTGAGAGGCTCAGAAAGAGACATCCATAAAAAGAAGGACAAGAAAAGGATTGTTCCAAGGAGCCTGGAGAGAAACTACTGCTGCTTTTCTAGGTCCTTCTGCACTTCCAGGTCCTTTTTAGATTCTCAAGCACTGTCCCATGAATGTTCTACCATGGTGTTCCGTCTCTGCACTCTCCTGTACCACTCGCTGCAGGTAGCACTGGGGCACTTGAGATGTGGCAAAGGCAATGGCACAACATAACTGCTAATTTTATTTAATTTCAGATAATTTGAACTTAAATATCACAAGGGACTGCTGGGCTCCTTTAATGGAAAGCTCTAAAATGTTTGGGGAACCTGGAGAGTACTAGTAAGTAACTAAGTAACCCTCCTAGCATTTTACAAAGCGCTTGCGCTCTCTCTCTCTCTCTCTCTCTCTCTCTCTCTCTTTCTCTCTCTCTCTCTCTCTCTCTCTCTCTCACACACACACACACACACACACCTTGCCAGGTGCTGTTAATAGATAGCTCAGTATCAGTATCCAGTACAAATAAAGTGCTGTGTAAATGGATGACTTTTTTTTAACCCACAAAACACTTGGATGGAGGCCCTGTTGCTATCTAGATACTAGAGGCAGGAAGAAGAGACACAAAGCCATTGGCCCACACTCTCTCAGCTACAAGGTATGAGCACAAGACTTGCAAGTGGCGCACCCGACTGTAGTGCTGTGCTTTAAGGAGCATGCTGTATTTTACCCCAAGTCCTAAGACCAGGTTTTGATTCCTCCTCTGCCCCTGTCCAGCTCTGTGACCATGGGAAAGTCATTCCTCCTTTGGCCTTGGTTAATTCATGTTTGAAAAGATGGGGTAGAAGTAATGTGTCTGGAATCCTCTTTAGCTCTGAGTATTGATGGATCCACTTGTTTAGGCACAAATGGAGCCCTGCGACTGTGTCAGAATATACTCTGAGAAGGACATGCTATAGTCCCAGATCTTCTGTGAAGACAGGATGATACAAAGAAAGGGTGCATGCTTCCAGCTTTGGGGGATGAGGGAGAGCTCCAGGGGCAGGTGGCATATGGGATGGGTCTGGAGGAGAGGGGGGATGTGGATAGGCAGAGGGGAAGGGAAGGTAGGAGCAGAGAAAAGATAGCAGGCCACGGCAGCAGGAGAAGGGACACATTTGGAGAAGGGACACTTGATGTCAGGGCAACTCTAAAATGGCTTCTGGAAATCCACTTAAAAAATGCTTCTCCAAGCCTGCCTTGAGGCAAGGCCGGTACTGGGGCCTCGAGGCCAGGATAAGAGCCTGCCGAGGGATTAGGCCAGTGCTGGGGCCAGTGAGGCCGGCATCGGAGCCTGCCTTGAGGCAAGGCCGGTACTGGGGCCTCTAGGCCAGGATAAGAGCCTGCAGAGGGGTTAGGCCGGTGCTGGGGCCAGTGAGGCCGGCATCGGAGCCTGCCGTGAGGCAAGGCCGGTACTGGGGCCTCCGAGGCCAGGATAAGAGCCTGCCAAGGGGTTAGGCCGGTGCTGGGGCCAGCGAGGCCGGCATCGGAGCCTGCCTTGAGGCATGACCAGTGCTGGGGCCTCCGAGGCCGGGATCGGAGCCTGCCGAGGGGTTAGGCCCGTGCTGGGGCCCGCGAGGCCGGCATCGGAGCCTGCCGTGAGGCAAGGCCGGTACTGGGGCCTCCGAGGCCAGGATAAGAGCTTGCCGAGGGGTTAGGCCGTTGCTGGGGCCAAAGAGGCCGGCAGCGGAGCCTGCCGTGAGGCATAACCAGTGCTGGGGCCTCCGAGGCCAGGATCGGAGCCTGCCGAGGGGTTAGGCCGGTGCTGGGGCCAGTGAGGCCGGCATCGGAGCCTGCCGTGAGGCAAGGCCGGTACTGGGGTCTCCGAGGCCAGGATAAGAATCTGCCAAGGGGTTAGGCTGGTGCTGGGGTCAGCGAGGCCGGCATCGGAGCCTGCCTTGAGGCATGACCAGTGCTGGGGCCTCCGAGGCCGGGATCGGAGCCTGCCGAGGGGTTAGGCTGCTGCTGGGGCCAGTGAGGCCGGCATCGGAGCCTGCCGTGGGCAAGGCCGGTACTGGGGCCTCCGAGGCCAGGATAAGAGCCTGCTGAGGGGTTAGGCCAGTGCTGGGGCCAGTGAGGCTGGCATCGGAGCCTGCCTTGAGGCAAGGCCGGTACTGGGGCCTCTAGGCCAGGATAAGAGCCTGCAGAGGGGTTAGGCCGGTGCTGGGGCCAGCGAGGCCGGCATCGCAGACTGCCGTGAGGCAAGGCCGGTACTGGGGCCTCCGAGGCCAGGATAAGAGCTTGCCGAGGGGTTAGGCCGGTGCTGGGGCCAACAAGGCCGGCAGTGGAGCCTGCCGTGAGGCATGACCAGTGCTAGGGCCTCCGAGGCCGGGATCGGAGCATGCCGAGGGGTTAGGCCGGTGCTGGGGCCAGCGAGGCCGGCATCGGAGCCTGCCGTGAGGCAAGGCCGGTACTGGGGCCTCCGAGGCCAGGATAAGAGCCTGCCAAGGGGTTAGGCCGGTGCTGGGGCCAGCGAGGCCGGCATCGGAGCCTGCCTTGAGGCAAGGCCGGTACTGGGGCCTCTGAGGCCAGGATAAGAGCCTGTCAAGGGGTTAGGCCGGTGCTGGGGCCAGTGAGGCCGGCATCGGAGCCTGCCGTGAGGCATTACCAGTGTTGGGGCCTCCGAGGCCGGGACTTGAATCCTGCCAAGGGGTTAGACTGGTGCAGGGGCCAATGGCCAGCATCGGAGCCTGGCGTGAGGCAAGTTCACTCCTGCGGCCTCCAAGGTCGGGACCAAAGCCAGCTTAGGGGTTTGACCGGTTCAGGGGCCAGCGAGACCAGAACTGGGTCCTCCCATGAGGCAAGGCCGCTGCGTGAGCCAGCGAGATCTGGATCAGTCCACTGAGTAGCCAGGCCACTACTGGGACCATCAAGAGTGGGATTGGTACTTGCAACGCAGCATGCACAGAGAAATATCGCAGAAAATATAAATCAGACGCTTCTCTTAATCAGCAATAACTAGGAGGAAACGGGCAACAGGAAGAGGTTGAGCTATAGAAAGGGCCCTATAGTGAAGCAACTAATGTGACCAATCAGAGGGTATGTAATACTGGAGGACGGAGCCTCTTTAAAATGCAGAAGGTACATAAACAAATGTATCGAAGTAAATCACCAAAGAAGTGTGGGATGGAGGGAGGGGGAGGGAATGAGACGGGGGCTGGAGGAGGGCTAATTGGATGATGTGTGCTTGTATATCCTCTCAAGTCTTGTACTCCAATGTGATTGATATATGACTACAATGCACCAATTTAAAAAATAAATTAATTAAAAAAACATGAATATGAAATTGGAGAACTCTGGAATATTATTAGACAATACATTGGAAGATGCTAGTGAACTAAAAAAAAAAAAAAAAATGCTTCTCCAAGTAAAAAGGGACAGCAGAAAACCCAAAAGGCTTAGGGCAGGGGGTGTACAGTGTTTTTTCTCCTTCTCCAAGTGTGTGTGTGTCTTCTCTCTTTTGAGATAGCCCCAGCTCCCTCCCTCCCACCTGCCTGGGGCTTAGTCCCTGGGGCCCACGGTGTGTTCTGCACTTTCTGCTAGCCCTGGGACTTAAAACATGTCCTAGTGCACAGTGTGTCCACCCTGCCCTGTCCCCAGGCGCGCACAAACTACCATCTGAAATTGTCCAGGCCGCATTCTTGGTCTTGACACCCTCACCTCGGGCTCTCGCTCAGGGCTGAGGCTGGACTAATCTCTGGGAGCTGTCCCCACTGACTGGCTCTTGCTAGCAGATGGCGACCCTGTCTGCCATTAGAGAAGTTAAATTGTCACTTCAGCTGGGCTGAGCTGAAGCCTGTGCCTCACCCACATAGGAGAGCTTTGAGTGTGCCAGCCACCATGCAGGGCCTGCGGGGATCCCCGGGCATGAGCAAGGCTTTCTTTCCAGGCCAGTGTGGTTTGAGATATCCAGCAGACAGAAGAGAATAGAGCGGAGCACTGTAAGCACAGGGGGCAGAGGGAATTAGCAGCTATAGTCTTGCCCATCTACTTAGTTCTAGCTTGTTACTACCATGGAAAGATGTGGGCAGAATGTACTTGAAGGGAATTTTTACAGAGAAGCTGGAATCTAGATTTTTAATTTGAAATTTCCTAATTTTTAAAAATGGCATGCTGGCCAAGTAAAACTTATGTCTGGGTGAAGCACATTCCTGTTTCTTAAATGCTGGCAAATTCCTGAGGATGTGTTTGTTGAGTGGTTGAAGAAAGGAAGGAATGAAATGAGCTGACCTCTGGAAGCTGCCCCTCCCTGTTTTGAACACGTTGAGGCTGGTTTCCTGCCCCAACGTAGACTGAGGCCTTGTTTGCACTAGTGCAATTAACCAGATAATTGTCCCCTCAGAACATCAATTACAGAGACCAAATGAACACAAAAGCAATGGCTGCAAGTCTATTTGCTGCTCCAGGTTCACGAGGGCGCATTCCTTCTGTCCCCATCTCCTTGCCACCCAGGGTCAGAAAAGAACACTGGTGAATAGCTCCCGTGACTCCCCAGGCCTGAAGAAGTTTCTGGAGGAAAGCAAAGCTGAGAAGAGGCTTGGGACCCTCCCACAGCCCTCCACCCCCAACATCCTGCATTTACTTCGTAGGAAATGCATGTCTTTTTATGATATTAATTTTGCATTTAGTGCCCCATAGGATTGCCAGACACATGTAGTGTGTTGTGTTCTTGAAAAGTGTATTTGTCACGGTTATCTAGAAAAACAAAACCAGTAGTGTACTGTGTGTGTGTGTGTGTGTGTGTGTGTGTGTGTGTGTGTGGAGAGGAAGTGAAAGGACGAGGAGGAGGGGAAGGGAGAGAGAGAGAGAGAGAGAGAGAGAGAGAGAGAGAGAGAGAGAGAGAGAGAGAGAGAGAGAGAGAGAGAGAGAGAGAGAGAGAGAGAAGAGATTATACTTCTTTATCTGGGTTTGGTGGTACATGCCTGTACTCCCAGTACTTGGTACTTGGGAGGCTAAGATAGGAGGGTCATAGGTTTGAGGGCAGCCTCTCTAACTTAGTGAGATCCTTAGCAATTTACTGAGACTCCGTTTCAAAATGAAAAAAAAAATTACTGGAGGTGTAGCTTGGAGATAGAATGCTCCTGGATTCAATCAGTAACCCCCCCCCCCCCAAAAAAAAAAGAAGAAAGAGAAGAAATGTAGTAATGCGGTTCACTTTCTCTCTCCTTTCATCTACTCAAGCTCTGATGCTTTTCTCTTGTTCTCTGTCCAGTATCCTTCAGAACTCAGCTTTGTTAGAAGGAAAGGAATTCTGAGCCTCCCCTGCTGTCATCTCATCACCTTGTCCTTACTCTTCTTTGTGAACCTGAATGCTGCCTCTCAGTACAGTCTGCTAAGAGCCCAGGCTTTCTATTCTGGCTCTGCAACTTATACCTGGATAATGTAGGATATATTCCTTAGCCTCCTCGTGCCTCAGTTTCCCCAGCTATAAAACAAGGGGGCGTTGGGAAGGTTAAGCACACGGTGCACAGAGGCAAGCTTGGGATCGGGAGGTCCTCTGTGAGGTGGGAAAGAGTTGCCACAGCAAGTGACGGCTGTTTCTCTCACCCAGTCCATGGTAAACCCCCTCAGGGCAGGGGCTCGGCCAACCAGGCCGTAGGACTTCCATCAGTGTTTCCTTAATGAATGAGTGCGTGAATCACTAGAGTCACGTCACCACTTCCTACTTCTTTGAATGTCCCTGCATGAACTTTCAGGTCAGCTCTAAGCCTGGACTCCTGGCTCCCGCCATCCACCGTCTCTTGCATCTTTGTCCTCCTTTGTCTCTGTTTGTTCTTCTTTTCTGAATAATTCCTTACTGGTAAGGTCCTTTAGGGTCCATTCAATCCATCCCCCTATTTTCAGCAAGCTCTGACATTCTTTCGTCCTCTGCTTCAGCCTGGAAGCTGTGGCTGGGGAAGACATCCAACACAAAGATTTAAAAAAATTCCCTAAACAGAAATTCGTTCTTCATTTAGGAAAGTCCCGGGGCTGCAGACATGAGGCATTGGTCTGTCTCCCATGATGCCATTTCCTGGCCGAGGAAGTGAGTGGGGGAAGAGGAGAGCGCATCACAGGCCCACTTCTGGGGAAACTTTTTTTTTGGGATACACCTTCCTGCCATCTTGGTGGTGATTATGTAAACACAAAACCAGCCTCACCTTCTGGGTTTTTACATGTGGCTGGCTTTCCCTTCTTATTTCCCCTCCTGTCCTGTCTTTGGCCTTTCTGAAATATCAAACCCTATTGCATCATGGTGTATCAACCAACATCTTGTCCAAGCCAGAAACTAAGAAGCCATGGCTTCTTAAATTCTCCAGAGACTCCTGTTCCAGAGACATATTCGTAACTGTCTAGCACCAGTGTGGCCTCTAAGATGTAGTAAAATAAAGGATCTCAACCCACAAACTCTGGGCTCAATTTCTAAGCCATCCTTGGCTTGCCTGGTAGCTCCAAAGAGTATGAATCTAATGAGTTGCAATATCCTTCAGACCCCCTCGCATGAGTACCTCCCTAGCAACCGCCCCTCCCCAGCCTTCTGATGTCCTCATGCTCCTCATGGAAGTTGATGTCACTTGTCTCCAGGGTGGAAACAGCCAGAGGAAAGCCATGCTCCAGGGTGGGAAAGATGGAGGTTGGTCTTGTAGAGGCTTGACTCAATTCTAGATACTCCTGCCTTAGCCAGATGAGGACGTCTGGTGCACACTGCCCACTCTGGGTCCTTTTCCCTTTTGATAATTGGAGCTGAAAATATGTAAATATTAGGGAAATCTTAACTGTGGTAAAAAAAATTCCTTCCTCCCTCCCTCCCTTTCTTCCTTCCTTCCTTCCTTCCTTCCTTCCTTCATTTATTGCCTACCTCTCTTATGCCAAATAGCTAAAGAAACAAAGTGAACTATTCAAAATTAGTTACAAGTCTTGTTCTCTAGAACTCATACCACAGTGGAAGAAAATGCTTGTAAGCAGTTAATTGTAGTGATCTGTGCAATCATGATTACCCATGCTAAGTATTTTCAAACTACTTGGTCAGAGAAGAGATGAGGAAACTTATTAAAATGTAGGATGTGAGTATAAACACACATTTCTTAGACAATATTGCCTCTGTTTTGAGATCCTGTACCTTTGTGTGTTATATACCAATGATGATAATACTAGGTGATGATGACAGTAATGTAGTAGCTGTTGTTTTTGTGTCTATATCTTTATTTGGTAAGACAAAAAAACAATCACGTATCAGTCCTCCAAGGTTTTTAGAAGTGTTACTGATTCACGAAATCTCAGCATTCAAAGACTTCTCTGGAGGTAGGCTGGCAAAGGGTGGGCCATTTTAGACTGAGGACTGGATTTGGGAGTTGATACTCCACTAGATTAATACGTGCACCATTCTACACTTAGGCTGTTCACAACATAGCTCTTCTTGAAATAAAAATGATGTCACTATTTCAACACATAGGACATATTTTGTATTCCCCAGGAGAAATGATGTAATTTAGCTTGGCATGGTGGTACAAGACTGTAATCCCAATACTTAGGAGGCTGAGACAGAAGGACTGTAGGTTTGAGGCTAGCCTTGGCAAAGAAGCAAGATTCAGCAACTAGGGAGATCCTGATTCAAAGTAAAAAACAAAAAAGGACTGGAAGTGTAGCTTGGAAGTAGAATGCCACCAGGCTCAATACCCAGTACCACACCCACTCTGATAGAACTTTCACTAAACCTTATGCGTTTCCACCCACTTTTCCTTTTGAGCAAGAGAATGCCTTGAGGGACTAGGGAAGCTAAGTGGTTCCTTTGGGGACTAAATCCATGACCTTGGTCTGTTAGCTGCCTTCACTAACAAACTGAGCTAGCCAGATGCACATAAGCTGGCTGTCCTAGGAACAGCTGGAGCGTGGCAGCTGGTGCACATGGGCTTGCAGGAACAGTCCAAGGGTCTCCGACCTTCGAGGCACCAGCTGTATTCTTCTCGACCCATTGTTTTCCAGCTGTGCCAGTCTGACTATGCAGCTCCTCTTTTCTGCCCTCAGTCTCCTCCTATCCAAATGAAAAAAGGAGGTAGCTTTCGGCCAGGGGTTGTCAATTTTGCTGTTTGTCAGAATACCTTGGAGGGCTTATTTTTTCCATTTTGATTGGTGAATTGTAAGTATACATCATGATGAAGTTCAAAGTGATAGACACACATGCACACAGCTCTCGATGAGCTCCCACATGGCTCTCACACGGTGCCCTCCCATTCCTCTTGTACAAAATCGAGATTGGTATTAATGATTTTGTATATGTACATCACGCCAATTCAACTGTTTCCTTATTAAATCTGATTATTGGTTTCTACCCCCAGAATTCTTGATTCAGCAAATCTGGGTAAGGCTCATGATTCAACATCTCTGAACATTTCCATATTTTGCTGATGCGGCTGGTCCATGGACTGTACATTTGAACCTCTGAATTAGACATTCTTTCAGATCTTTCATCCCTAAAGTGTCCTTTGTCATACTTCAAAGGTTTATCATATGCTTCCTGCTATTCTTGTGGGAGGAAAGAAGATTGACGACTTCATTCTGACAGCTTCTAATCAAATATTTATTTGTACCTTCTGATATATGTGACCATATGACAGAGAGAGGAAGGCAGTCACAGTCTTCTCATTCACATTTCCCTGAGGACCTCTGAACTGTGCATGAGCTTTGATTCCTCTAAGGCGCTTTGTATGGCCAAATGTGGTACCAACTCAAGACCATTGGGTTGGGTCCTATATTTGCAGTTCCAGAGACAGGGAGAGTCTGGAAAGTTGAGATCAAGAGATAGTGGTAGGGCTAAGAATGGTGGCACATGTTTTAATTCTAGCATTTGGGAGGCTGAGATAGGAGGATCCAGATTCACAGCTACTTAGTGAGGCCCTTTGCTACTTAACTGAGACCCTGTTTCAAAATAAAGAATAAGAAATAGGTGTAGTTCAGAGATAGAATGCCCCTGGGTTCCATCCTCAGTACGAGAGAGAGAGAGAAAGAGAGAGAGAGAGAGAGAGAGAGAGAGAGAGAGAGAGAGAGAGAGAGAGAGAGGTTTTTTCTCTCTCCCCAAACACTGGTAGTGAATGATGAAGTGGAGAGTTGGGCATGGTGGTGCACTCTTGTAATTCCAGTATTTGGGAGGCGGAGACAGAGGATTGCAGGTTCAAAGTCAGCCTTGGCCACTTAGCAAGACTCTCAGAAACCTAATCAGACCCTGTTTCCAAATAATAATAATAATAAAAAAATTGGACCGGGGGTGTAACTTGACGGTAGAATGTCTCTGGGTTCAATCTCCAGTATCAAAAAAAAAAAGATGATATGAAGAAAGATCTCCATATTTGTATATATATTATATATCTGTATGTATGTATGTATGTACATGTTTATGTATGAATGTTTGTATGTATGTGTGTGTATATATCTATCTGAATATACACACAAACATCCATGTGTGCGTGCACGCGCGTGTGTGCGCGCGCGCACACACACACACACACACACACACACACACACACACACAGTTCTGGGTCCTGCCCTGGACCATGTAGGGCTTGCTTTAGAGCTGTCACTCTACAATTCTAGAATTTTCTTCCCCATCTTTTTGAGACTGTTTCTCTTCACTACTGTTTTAGATTGGTTCCCCACATCCTGGATTATGTATTCTCATCTTTCCAAGTTTTTTCCCTATTTTTCCTATATATTTGGTATCATCTTAAGAAAAGATGAATGGAAAGCAAAAATTTTCAAGACTTTGTTTATCTAAAAATGTCTAGCTAGGTACATGGTTCCAGGATAGAAAGCATTCTTATTATCTTGACTATATACTTGCTTAATTTTACCCCAATTCCCAAATAAATCCACATATATATGAAAACCTGAGAGAAATAACGTAAAACAAAGCTATTCTTTCAGGAATGTAATAGAAGCCATGTACATAATTTTAAGTTTTCTAGCAGTCACACTAATGAAAATCAAAATAGCAGATGAAGGTAATTTTAATAATGTTTTATTTAACCTACTATAATATGAATAGTATCAGTTAAACATGTAATCACGTAAGGTGATATTTTAAATTTTTTTTGGACTATGTTTTGAAATCTGGTATATACTTCACACTTAAAACACACCCCATTTCAGCCTCTTTATCACACTGGTCCTATTTCAAGAGCCCAATGGCCAGATGTGGCCAGCAGTGCTACACTGGCTAATGCATGTGTAAAGGTTAAAAATGTTGGTTCTACACCTCGTATCATCCCTTAAGGGATGTGTAACCTCTAGAAAACTACTTAACCTCACTGTGCCTCAGTTTCCTTATTTGTAAAATGAGACCAGTAACAATACCTACCTCAAAGGTTGCTATGAGGACTAAATGAATTAGTAAATGTCTTTTATGGTAGTACCAAGCACTGTTATAAGTGCCCTCCATACATTATGGCCAAACCTCTGTGTCCACAGATTCAACCAATCTCAGATGGAAAATATACAACAAGAAAAAATTTTCTGTACTGAAGATGTACAGAAAATTTTTTTTCATTATTCCTTAAACAATACAGTATAACAATCACTTACATAATGTTAGATTAATTATAATGTGTGATATAGAGATGATTTAAAATATATAGGAGTATATGCATAGGTTATATGCCAATACTATGCCACTTTATATAAAGAACTTGATCTTCTGTGGATTTAGGCAACCTAAGGGCTGGCTATATTTTAGTCAAAGTTGGAGAAAGGCAAGTCTTCAGAAAAGGATAAATTCTTCAAAGAATAGTTCTGAACATTATTTTTTGTATGATAGTAATAAAAATTTGGCAATCTGACAACATATCTTAAAGTAATTTTAGTTGAATCTAGAACTTAAATGTGAAATGCAAAGCTTCAAAACATTAATACAATTGTTAACAGCTATAAAACTTTTTTTATTTATTTGTTAATATATATATATATATATATATATATAATTATTGGTGCACTATAGTCATACATTATAATGGAATACAAGACTTGTGAGGCTATACAAGCACACATCATCCAATTAGCCTTTATCCAGTCCCCATCCCATTCCCTCCCTTCCCTCAATCCCATGCTTGATTGGTGATTAACTTTGATACATTTGTTTATGTACATCATGAGTTTTAAAGAGATTCCATCCTCCCCCATCCCATCCCCTCTGACTGGTCACCTTAATTGTTCCTCTATAGGACCCTTTCTTCAACTAGATCTCTTCCTATTACCTATTTATTCCTAGTTTTTGCATATTAGGGAAAGCATCTGTTTTTTTATTTTCTGTGATATTTCTCTGTGTACTTGCATTGCAAGTTTGAATCCCACTCTTTACAGCCACGGCACCGGCCTGGCCACCCGGCAGACTCTGGTGCCAGCCTTACTGGCTCCAGCACCAGCCTTGCCTCATGGCAGGCCCCAATCCTGGTCTCTCTGGCCCCGGCACCGGCCTAACCTCTCAGTAGGTTCCAATCCTGGCTTTGGAGGCCCCAGCACCAGCCTTTCCTCACAGCAGGCTCCGATCCTGGCCTTGCTGGTTCCAGCACTGGTCTCACCCCTCAGCAGGCTCTGATCCCAGTCTCAGAGGCCCCAGCACCTGCCTTGCCTCACAGCAGGCTCCACTCCCAGCCTCCGAAGCCCCAACATTGGCCTTGCCTCATGGCAGGCTCTGATTCCAGCCTCACTGGGTCAGCACCAGCCTCACCCCTCTGCAGTCTCTGATCCCAGCCTCCTTGGAGGCCCCAGCATCTGCCTTGCCTCACAGCAGGCTCTGATCCCAGCCTCACTGGTTCCAGCTCTGGCCTAACCCCTCGGAAGGCTCCGATCCTCTGGCCTTGGAGGCCCCAGCACCGGCCTAGCTTCATGGCAGGCTCTGATCCTGGCCTCACTGGTCCTGACACAGGCCTAACCCTTCGGTAGGCTTTAATCCCGGCCTCAGAGGCCCCAGCACAGGCCTTGCCTCAGAGAAGGCTCCGATCACAGCCTCGCTGGCACCAGCACTGGCCTTGTCCCTCGGCAGGCTCTGGTCCTGGCCTTGGAGGCACCAGAAACAGCCTTGCCTCATGGCAGGCTCTGATCCCCACCTTGGTGGCCCTGGCATCGGCCTCACCCCTTGGCAGGCTCCAATCCCAGCCTCGGAGGCCCCAGCTCTGGCCTTGCCTCATGGTAGGCCCCAATCCTGGCCTCACTAGCCTCGGCATCGGCCTAACCCCTCAGTAGGCTCTGATACGGTTTCGGAGGCCCCTGCACTGGCCTTGCCTCATGGCATGCTCTGATCCCGGCCTTGCTGTCCCCAGAACCGGCCTCACCCCTCAGCAGGCTTCGATCCAAGCACCCTCTTCACACAGCATGTTGTCCCAAGTTCCCAAGCATGCACGGTGGTAGTGTTCTGCCTCTGGGGTTATTTCTTCAAAAGATCCAGGTGTGTTGCATCAGATCTCTGCCTCTCCTAAGTACTGGCCTCTGCCATTGCCACTGCCTACACCATCTCAATTATTTCCCAAACTCTTTTCCCACACTGCATGTTGTCCAGTATTCCTGAGCATGCACAACTGTAGCATTCCACCTTTGGGACAATTTCTTCAGAAGATCAGGGTGGGTTGGATCAGATCTCTGCCTCTCCCAAATACAAGCCTCCACCACCACCGCAGCTGCCGCTGCCAACACTGCCTTCCTCCTAGATCTCCGCTGAGCTCCCTCCTTACAGATGATGTCCAGGATTCTTAAGCATATAAGGAAGAGGCAGTCCCCCTTTGCAGGGAATTTTTCCAAAAGTTCCAGGTCATTTGGATATGTTTTGTCTGCATCTCCAGAATATCCTGGCTGCTGCCGTGGCCGTCTTGACCCCTCTCCAATGTTTTTTCTTTTCTTTCTTTCTTTCTTTCTTTTTTTTGAATAAGAGAAGACAGTATGTGTGGTTTGAAGAAGTTGTGGGATCAGGTACTCAGTAGCAATGAATTTTTTCTCCCTTCTAAAAGCGGAGTCCCACAGCCTCACCGCACAGAGCAGGATCTGCTATTCTAAGCGCATCATGGCCCGGCACAGCACAGCAGTGCCAAGTTCCTCAGTACCTCTGGCTCGGCCTCCTGCCTGGCACAGGGCCTTCCTGAGAGTGGACGGGAGTGGACTGAGCCATCCGCTCCCAGCCCGGCACCGGGCCTTCCCGGGAGCGGGCTGGGCCGCCTTAACACAATTTTTTACTCAGAGATCACAAAGATTTCTGCCTGTATATATTTTTTAAAAAGGAGACCAGAAACACTGATTACAAAAAACAAGAATGACACTTGTAATCCCAGCATTTGGGAGGCTAATACAGCAGAATCATGGTTCCTGGATATCCTCAGCTACTTAGTGAGGACCTCTGCAACTCAGTGAAACCCTGTTTCAAAATAAAGAATAGAAAATATAGCTGGGGGTGTAGCTCAGAGGTAGAATGCCCCTAGGTTTCATCCCCAGTATCATTAAAAAAACAAAACAAGAATGATAGAAATAACCATAGAACTTATAGTTTTTAAAAAGTCAATAAGAGAAGATATTTTCAACTCATGCATCCAACAAAAGGTTAATATTTAGGATATGTAAAAGACTAAAAAATTACTAGAATCTACTTCTAAATGAACAGGCATTTTACTAAACAAGATATATAAATTTCCTATAAATATTTGAAATCGAGACTCCCAGGAAGATGGCGATGGAGGAAAGCGGCACTTACAAGTCCCACTAACAATTGAACTCTGTTACCACAAAACCAGCACCTTTCAGAGCCAGAAAACACCACCAGCAAAGAAATAAAAACTGTAAATACAAGGGACAGAGAAAAAGAGGGCTGGAAAAACAAGAAACCAGAAAGAAACCAGCCCGAAGTGCCGCAGCTGCCGTGGCACGGAGCATCCGGAGCCGTGGCACAAAGCGGCCAGAGTGGCCAGAGCCACGGCACGGAGCAGCCGGAGCCGTGGTGCGAAGCGGTGCGACCTACATCTTCCCTAGGAGCACCAGGCTCCAGAGAGGAGGGAAACTCAGAATGGAGCTCAAATCCAGAGAGAAGGTACATCGGTCTTGCGGCCTAGGATGCAGCAGCAGCGCCTTACTGCATTTACCAGCAGTGGCAAATTCACCGGATGGCTCCAGACCAATGCACTCAACCAGTCACCAGGCGCCAGAGAGGAGGGGTGGACAGCAAGCTGAGGTGAGCCGCTGCTGAACAGCTGGGTGGCATTCAGCAGTTTTTTCGGCGCAAGGAGCGTCTAAAGCTCCCAAGGGCCAGGATCAGCACACCCCACAGGGAAGCAGGGACTCAGCAGAGCTCAGAAGCAGAGAAGAACTACACCAACCTCACGGCTGAGGACGTGACAGCAGCGCCTTACTGCCGGCAGCAGTGGCGAGTTCACCAGACGGCTGAAGACCAACGCACTCAACCAGTCACCAGGATCCAGAGAGGAGGGGTGGACAGCGAGCCGAGGTGAGCAGGTGCTGAACAGCTGAGCAGCAGTCAGCAGTTTTGTCAGCACAGGGAATATCTAAAGCTCCCAAGGGCCGAGCACAGCACACCTGGCAGGGACTCAGAGCAGAGCTCAATACCAGAGAAGAAATATGTCGCATCACAGCCAAGGGCATGGCAGTGGTGCCATATTGCCAGTGGTGGCAGCAGCGAATCCACCGAGTTCATTACAGCTCCATCAGCGCACTCAAAAACCGTGAGTCAAATTGCGGCCCCTATGGGAGAAATCCCAGTACTGCACTCCCAGGGACTTGCGCAGATAGTCTCCCTGGGTCGGAAATCCGGAGCATCTTAAGTGAACTTGTAGCAACCCAGGGAAGAACCCAGAGAAGGCACAAACTTCCAAAATCATGGGAAAGAGAAATAACAATGGAGCAGTGAATGCCCACAACCCCACAACATCAGAATCTGATAACACAGAAATCCAAAGATCTCTAGAAGATCAAATCAGGAAAATAACTTTAGAAATAATAGAGGACTTTTGAAAAGAATTCAGAGAGTCAAAAAGAGATAAAGGATGCAATCAATGAAATAAAGGCCTCAATTCAAAGTATAAACAACAGATTAGACCACATGGAGAATAGAATCTTGCATCTTGAAGATGGTCATTCCAAAAATGAACGCATGGTTTTTAATTTAGAAAAAAAAATCCGACGCAGGAATCTGACATTGAAGAAATATGGGCCAATTTTAAGAGAGCTAACCTAAGAATAATTGGAATAGAGGAGGGAAAAGAAGGTGAAACCAAAGGGATCAATAATCTC
Organism: Muscardinus avellanarius; assembly: GCF_963383645.1. NCBI lineage: Eukaryota > Metazoa > Chordata > Mammalia > Rodentia > Gliridae > Muscardinus > Muscardinus avellanarius. Next base: position 22,203,775 of record NC_137787.1, on the reverse strand, counting down.
TTCAAGGAAATAATAGCAGAAAATTTTCCAAACATAGAGCAAGAGGTCGATACACAGGTCCAGGAAACTTATAGAACTCCCTTTAGACAGGATCAGAGAAGAGGATCCCCACACCACATAATTGTCAAAATGACTAATGTGGAAGCTAAGGGGAGAATCTTAAAGGCAACAAAAACAAAAGGCCACGTGACATTCAGAGGCAAACCAATTAGAATCACTCCAGACTTCCCAAACCAAGTTATGAAAGCCAGAAGGGCATGGAGTAACATATTCCAAACTCTGAAAGAAAACAACTTCCAGCCAAAAATTTCCTGCCCAGCAAAACTATCCATCAAATTAGATGGGGAAATAAGAAGCTTCCATGACAAACAGGAACTGAAGGAATTTTGTCTTCAAAACCAGCGCTAGAGAAAATACTCAAGGAGATTAACTGCAAAGAGGAAATGGGTAATAGACGCCAGAACCAAAGAAACAAGAATTCCCATCCAGCAGACAACTAAGCAAAGAAGAATAAACAGTATCTCAAACAGAAATAAGATCTTAACATGTTGGGAATTAAAAATTATCTCTCTATAATCACACTGAATGTAAACGGCCTCAACTCCCCAATAAAAAGACATAAAGTGGCAAAATGGATTAAAAGCCAGAATCCATCCATCTGCTGCTTACAAGAAACACACCTTACAAGTAAAGATAGGAACAAACTCAAGGTAAAGGGCTGGAGCAAGGTAATCCATGTTAATGGTACTCGAAGACAAGCAGGAGTAGCAACTATGATATCAGACAAGTTAGACTTCAAACCCAAACTTATTAGAAGAGACAAAGAAGGTCACATTTTACTGGTAAAAGGAATAGTCTAGCAAGTGGAAATAACAATAATCAACATCTATGCCCCAAACATAGGGGCAGCTACTTTCATAAAGCAAACTCTTTGTGACATGAAGTCACACATAAATCCCAACACAATAATACTGGGAGACTTCAACACACCTCTCACAATACTAGACTGATCTTCCAGACAAAGGGTCAGTAAAGATGTCTCAGAACTAAAGAACACCATTAACCAAATGGACCTGTTGGACACATATAGAATATTTCACTCAACTACAGCAGAGTTTACATTTTTCTCAGCTGCTCATGGAACCTTCTCCAAAATAGATTACATCCTGGGACACAAAATGAGCACTAGCAAATTTAAAAAATGTTACATACTTCCCTGTGTCATTTCAGACCATAATGGAATGAAACTAGAAATCAACAATAAGAAGACCCAGAGAAACAACATAAACATGTGGAGACTGAACACCACACTTCTGAATGAAGAATGTGTCATAGAAGATGTAAGAGGTGAAATTAAGAAATTTCTAGAAACAAATGAAAATAAAGATACAACATATCAAAACCTCTGGGACACTTTGAAGGCAGTATTAAGAGGAAAATTTATAGCACTGAGTGCTCACATAAGAAAAACAGAAAATCTTCAAATAAATAGCCTAATGACACACCTCAAAGCCCTTGAAAAGCAGGAACAATTGAACCCCAAAGCCAGCAGAAGACGGGAAATTATTAAAATTAGAGCAGAAATTAACGAAATAGAGAATAAAAAAAAATACAGAAAATCAACAAAACCAAAAGCTGGTTTCTTGAAAAAATTAACAAGATTGATAAACCGCTAGCCAACTTAACTAAAAAAAAAGGAAGAATCAACCCAAATTATGAAGATAAGGGATGAAAAAGGAGACATTACTACTGACAGAGTAGAAATCCAGAGGATTATCAGAAACTACTTTGAAAAACTATACTCCAACAAAATGGAAAATCTGGAGGAAATCGACAACTTCCTAGATACATACAACCTTCCTAAACTGAGTCAAGAAGATATAGAACACTTAAACCAACCAATAACAATCAAAGAGATTGAAACAGCAATAAAGAGCTTACCATCAAAGAAAAATCCAGGACCAGATGGTTTCCCAAGTGAAGTCTATAAAACCTTTATAGAAGAGCTAACCCCAATAGTACTCAAACTATTTCAGGAAATAGAAAAAACCGGGACTCTCCCAAATACATTCTATGAAGCCAACATCAGACTAATACCCAAACTGAATGACAGTTCAAGGAAGGAAAACTACAGGCCTGTATCTCTGATTAACTTGGATGCAAAACTATTAAACAAAATACTAGCAACATGCATTCAGAACCACATCAAGAAAATCATTCACCATGACCAGGTAGGGTTCATCCCAGGGATGCAAGGCTGGTTCAATATACGAAAATCAATCCATGTGTTTCATCATATAAACAGAATCAAAGACAAAAACCACATGATCATCTCAATAGACGCTGAAAAAGCATTTGATAAAATTCAACATCCATTTATGATAAAAACACTGCAGAGAATTGGAATAGAAGGAACATATCTCAACATTATTAAGGCAATCTACAATAAGCCCACTGCCAACATCATATTAAATGGGGAAAAACTTCAAGAATTCCCCCTAAAAACTGGAATGAGACAAGGATGTCCACTATCACCACTTCTCTTCAATATAGTACTAGAGACTCTAGCCAGAGCAATAAGGCAAGAAAAGGAAATCAAAGGAGTACAATTAGGAAAAGAAAAAGTTAAGCTTTCACTATTTGCAGATGGCATGATAATATTTAGAAAACCCAACAAACTCAACCAAAAGGCTTATAGAACTGATCAACAAATTCAGCAAAGTATCTGGATACAAAATCAATCTTAAAAAATCAGAAGCTTTCCTGTACACCAACCATAAATCCACTGAAAAAGAAATTCAGAAAACACTTGCACTCAGGATCTCCCACAAGAAAATAAAATACCTAGGAATAAACTTGACCAAGGAAGTAAAAGATCTCTACAAAGAAAATTGTAAAACACTGAAAAAAGTAATCGAAGAAGATCTTATAAGATGGAAAGACCTTCCATGTTCATGGATTGGCAGAATAAATATCATTAAAATGGCCCTCCTCCCAAAAGTGATCTACAGATTTAATGCAATGCCCATTAAACTACCAAGATCATTCCTCACAGTCATAGAAAAATCAGTCCTTAAATTTATCTGGAATAACAAAAAGCCCAGAATACCCAAGGTAGTTCTCAGCAACAAAAACCACGCAGGAGGAATCACAATACCTGACTTTAAACTATACTACAAAGCCATTGTAATAAAAATAGCATGGTACTAGCAAAAGAACAGATATATAGACCAATGGAGCAGAATAGAAGACCCAGAAACAAGTCCACACACTTTCAGCCAATTGATTTTTGACAAAGGGGCCAAATATATACACTGGGAAAAAGATAGCCTCTTCAACAAATGGTGTTGGCAAAACTGGTTAATCATATGCAGAAAATTGGATATTAATCCCACTTTTTTACCCTGTACAAAAGTCAACTCAAGATGGATCAAAGACTTGGAAATTAAACCAGAGACCATTAAGCTCCTTGAAGAGGGCATAGGTCCAACACTACAACACATAGGTACAGACAAACAATTCCTCAACCCAAAGGCACAACAAATTAAAAGGAGAATCAATACATGGGATTGCATGAAACTGAAGAGCTTCTGTTCAGCAAAGGAAACTATCAAGAACCTCAATTGAGAGCCAGCAGAATGGGAGAAGATTTTTGCCACCTACACCACCGATAGAGGACTAATATCTAGAATATACAGAGAACTCAAGAAACTCAACACTAAGAAAACAAAGCATCCAATAACAAAATGGGCAAATGAACTAAATAGACACTTCACAAAAGAAGAAATTCAAATGGCCAATAAATGCATGAAAAAATGCTCAACATCACTGGCAGTCAGAGAGATGCAAATCAAAACTACCCTGAGATTTCACCTAACTCCAACTAGAATGGCAATCATTCAAAACACAAACAACAACAGATGCTGGTGAAGATGTGGAGAAGTGGGAACTCTAAGACATTGTTGGTGGGATTGCAAATTAGTGCAACCACTTTGGAAAACAGTATGGAGAATTCTCAGAAGAATGGGAACAAATCTACCATTTGATCCAGCAATACCACTGTTGGGTATCTACCCAAAAGAAAAGAAACCAAACTACCAAACTAATGCATGTGTATCTATGTTCATAGCTGCACAATTCACCATAGCCAAACTATGGAACCAGCCAAGATGTCCATCAACAGATGAATGGATTACAAAACTGTGGGATATGTACACAATGGAATTTTACTCAGCCGTTAAAAAAACCTCAATTACATCATTTTCAGGGAAATGGATGGAACTGGAGGACATTATGCTAAGTGAGATTAGTCAGTCACAAAAAATAAGAAATCAGATGCTTTCCCTAATATGTGAAAGTTAGGGAGAAAAGAGGAGCAAACAAGACAACCTAAAGGAGGAGAAAGGAGGGGGAAGAGGAAAATCTCTAAAACACACAATGTACTGAAACATATCGAAGTCAATCACTAAGCCAAGCAAGGGAAGGAGAGACAGGGAGGGAATGGGGTGGGAATTGGGTAGGGGTTAAATCAGCGATGAGTACATGTTTGTACACACAAGTTTTTTACCCCAATATGTTGTATGAATATAATGCACCAATAAAAAAATTAAAAGAAAAAATATTTGAAATCATGTACAACCTAAGAAATGCATATTAAAGCCCAAAGTACATATCATTTCACATTCTCTATATGGGCATAAGTGAATCTACCTCTCAATACCAAGTGTTGGGGAGAATATAGAGTTTAGGAAGTTTTCATACAGCTGGTGAAATATAAATTAATAAAGCTTACCAACAGAATTATTTCACATTATCCAGTAGTTGAACATGAGCAAAAGTTTTTTGGTCACAGCCAGTCAGCTTCTGTGTATAAATCATAAAGAGGCGTAGTGGAAGACATACATAAAATTGGCCAATATATCACAATAGCACAGGCCAGGAAACAATCAAAAATCCATACTAAAGAGAATCAATCAATAAATTATGTATTGCCACATAATATAATTCCACAGATTAATGAAAAGAGCACACTTTTATCCACATCTTAATGTGGATAAACCTCAAAAGCATAATATTGGTCAAACAGAACAAGTCATAGGATAAATATGGTAGGACACCATTTATGTAAAGTTCAAAAGCAGGCAAAACTAAACAGTGTATTGTTTAAAGATACATGCATGAGTGGCAAAATTACAAAGAAAAGAAAAAAAAACAAAGAAAAGGGTAAACACAAATTTAGCGAAGTGGTCACTTTGAAATGAGGAATAACACAGAGAGGCAGAAACTCATATGGGTTCAAAGCTATTGGTGATGTTCTATTTCCCAAGTCAAATGAGAGGTACAGGTGTTTTAATGCAATTATTTTAAATGCATGTGTCCATTATTTATACTCTTTTTGTATACTATACATTACAACATAAGAAAAACGGATTGGAATTTGTGTTTAGTAGCAGGTCTTTGGACTTTCAGTTTTTCTCAATAGGGTCCTGGAATTTAGGGTGATTAGGCTGTGAGCAGAAGTTCATTGGGGGTTTCTTAAATGTCATTATCTGTGGCCTCTTCTCTGGGTCCACTTAATTTTCCAGAGAATTCTCCAACCCCTCTTCTGGGAGGTGAACATCTGGCCTGTAGTGGTCCAGAGCTCTAGGAGGAAGGGTGATGGGCATGGGGACTGGCAGAGGAGGCGAATGCAGAATTTTACTCATGTCTTTCCTTTGAGCTTGCCCTCTTTGGAGGAGGGACAGGGCGTGCCCTTGCTGTGCAGGGTGAAGGAGGGGACCTGGGAGTTATTTGCTCCTTGGGACTTACAACAAATTGCTTGGTTTTCATTTGCAAGTTTTGCCTTTGCCTTCTGTGGTGCCTACTGCTCACATTTCAGAGACAACATGATTACCTGGTGGCTGTATAGATTTGTCCCCTTTCCCCCAAAGTTCCCTACCCCAAGTGTCTCACTGAGTTGCGAAGAGCCTCACTAAGTAGCTGAGGCTGTCTCCAAAGTGCGATCCTCCAGTCTCAGCCTCCCGAATGCTGGGATTACACCCGGTGCTTTAGGCCATACTTAACAGATGACAATCTCATTTTACAGTTTAAAAGACAGAGAACAGAAAAGAGATGCACCATTTGTCCAGAGAAGAGATTGATGGCTGGAAGGAATGTCTCCGAGGTGCATACATTTCCCCCCAGCAGGAAGGCTCTGGGCCTTTTAGCACTTCTGTCTTGAGCTGTATCCCCTTGTCTTAGAGCCCTTCTGTTGCAAGGCCACACAACTTCTCCCCACTGGGTGTAAGGACTCTGAGGACTGAAGAGACTCAGCTGCAAAGCTCTCATTTCAGCCAGGAATGTGCTAAGTAGAAGAGACTCCCTTGGGCACGAGCAGGGCAACCTTGATTCCCTCTGTTAATAGCTTCATGGAGATAGAGCATTGCTTTTGGACGCAGCAGATCTTCACTGTGGCCATCAGCCTGGTTCATACTGAGAGGCTCTTGGAATGAAATTTTATCCATCAGTCATGGTGGGGGGAGAAGAGAGTGAGATGAGAAACTCACTTTACTTTATTTTTCTTCTTAGACGACCATAGGTTTTCTGTGCTCCCTTGGAACTAAGGTTTTGTTGTGACTAAATGGAAAGTCTCCAGGGAACAATGGAGATTTCTTTCACAAGTACCCTCTGTGGCCTTCCATCAATGCCTCTTCTCCTCCCGCTCATGCTTTGTTCTACTCCTTTCTTTCTGCCTTCCTGACCCTGTCTCCACTATCTCCACAGCAGCCAACCAAAAAGACACGCTGCACCTTATTATAGGCACCACTTGCTGGGTCACGGGGAGGGATCGGTGGGTGTTCCCAACAGGCCAGGTGCTGACCGGGGAGGACAGTTATGAGGCCGCCACAGGGGCTCTTCTGCCTGTCCCCTTCAGCCCCAAAGTTCTCACACAGTGTCTCAGCCAGGGCTTCACAGCCCTTGGGACTCCTAGATTCATACAGATAGATGTAGGATGCGATCAGTCATGGGTTTATAGAGTCAAAAGCTAAGAAAATTTTGTCTAGGAGCTAGGGGAGGGAAAGAACAATTAATACAAGACACTGCGCATCCGAGATGAAGCACTCTTCCCTCTAAAATGAAAACTACTTTTGCATGCCGGGTTCCCAGCAATCCTATGGCCTCTGCTGGGCTACCACAGCCTTGGATGGTCAGGGCTGCCCTTTCACCCTCCCTCTGCCACCGCATATAAGAGCCTCCTTTTTCCAGCTCCACGAAATGACGAAAAAAGGAACCTGTGAGCTTCTTTTTATTTATTTATATTTTTAGTGTACCTCTTTTAGTTGTGTAATAAGAAAGACAAGCAAATGTGCAGAAGGGTAATCTACATTTCTTTAGGGCAAGGAACTTGTTATTTTTAACTTTTAATAAAGAGTTTAGGGTTAAAAGACTCTATCATACTGGTGTACAATTAAATAAAATAACATTGTTAATATTATATTTAGTATACAGAGGTTACAGGTGTTGGGAGCTGTTGCACATACTTGATATGAGTTTTCCCATGCTTTTCAGTAATCCCATGGGGAGGGACTATTGTTTTCTGTTGGAATCTGAAGCCCAGAGAAGTACATGTCCAAGGTCATATAATTAATGAATTGCATATATGTATACCTATATACAGCACACACACACACACACACACACACACACACACACAAACACACACACACACACACACATTGCTTGAGGGAAAAACAATTTCATGTCCACTAAAAGCTTAGAGTTTAGTAAATATTTGTAAAGCTCTTTTGTGTCAGGCACTGTACTGATTACTAGAGCCCCTAATTTAATCAACTATGTTCTCTGACCACCAGGAGCAACACAAGGCTGGCTGTGTGAAACCAAGTGTCGTGGCACGTGGAAAAGGTCAGTGGGAATAACCATAGAAATCAGGGAAGGATAAATAAAAGTTCTCCAGTAGTGAAGGGAAAGAAGGTGTGTGTAGGCAGGGGCAGACCCTGAGCAGAGCTGTGAGCAGGGAGAACACAGGACAGCGTTGGTGACTCTGACTCTGGTGGACGGGTTATCTCTGCAGTTTCAATTAGAACAAAAGCATCATGCTAGCAGTTATATCAGGTGAATGGAACATTCCAAGACCTTGATACTATATGTTTGCTGAGTAAATGGAAACACTGATAAATGGACATTTCTGGAATACCTAGATGGGGCACACGAACGTATAAAAATGGGCTCCCTTGACAACTAGATTTGTAGAGGGCCCCCTTTAGCTTGTATATGCTAACATTTGCCTAGAAACCAAATGTTGAGTTGGAGATTTAAAAAGACTTTTAGATGGACACAAGATAATCAGAGGGCGTGTGTCGCGGACTGGGTAGATTTGAAGTACTTTTTCTAGCAACCTGTAACCTTTCAGGGTTCTCTCAGCCTAAGGCACTATGGCTGTCATATGATTGTGTTGGTCATGGCCAGCACTAAGTGTGTCTTCAGGTTGGATCTTTAGATCAAAATTCAGAGTGATTCTATGGAGGGGCACTGAGAAGATGTGAGGATAGGGACAGCAGAAAGAACAGTAGAGCACCAGTTGATGGTGAACTGGAGGGTCACCTTCTGTGATAGCTGGTGACTAGGGTTGCTCCAGGAGGGTCCCTTTGTAAGGACCCAGGTCAGTAGTTCTTATGTTTGTTTCGGTAAGAATAAAAAGGAGTTAAAGGAAGGGAAGTGACCAAAGGCAATCTGTATACTTGAACCAACCAGGGGAGTCGTGAATCACTGCTTTGGACTAAAGGTAAGAACAGAAGGAAATAGGAAATATCAACAGATTTCTGGATTGGCCCAGCATACACCCAGAAAGGTTTCAATTGTGGGGATAGCAAATTGGGAATTAAGATATAGAATGATTTTTGAGGAAATTCCGTTTTTATGCTGGACCATTTTGTGTCCCTGTGGCCTGACATGACTTACACCCCCATAAATCTCTGTCTTGTAGGAAGCCTCATATTGTGGCACAGAAAGATGACTGTAGCAGCTCATGATGACTTTAGTGGCTTGCATGGGATCCACAAAGAGTGAGAGGTCACATACCCAGGCTGAGCCTTAGGAAGGATGCTCTCAAGTTTGGGTGCAGCACACCTGGCCACGAAGGCTGATGGAAGGAGCCTTGTGATGCATCCTCTGAGCTGTTTTAAAGGCCCTTGAGGTATCTCCAAACTTACCACCAATCAAACACCATGCTTACTCACATGACCTCCTTCCACTTTTGCATACAGGAGGGGGAAAGGGTGACTTCTTCAGGGAGTTTATGTCTTGACGGTAGTACAGATCCTGGAACACCCGAGGTGACTAATAAGACAATATTCTAACTCTGACTTTCCACTTGAGCCTCTACAAGAGTCACCAAAATGGTTGAGGCCTTATGTCTATGTTCTCTGCTGTTTTATCTGAACTCAGAACTTGTGTACTTAAACTCTTAGAAAATGTATTTTAACCTATACTTCTTGGGGGTAGCGAGTTCTTGATGTTCACTTAACCATTATCATGCTATGCTAGCAAGATGTTTTAAGATAATATGAAGTGTTTATGCAAGTCATTGCAATGCTTTTTCTTTTCTGTTTGTTTCATTCTTTTATTTTAACATGCTCTTCATAAAATTTTATTTTCCTTTGTTGCCAATGTATTAAGTTCCTATGCTTCCATGACAGATTACTACAAATGTAATGATTTAAGGAAACACACATTTGTTCTCATACAGTTCTAGAGTTCATAAGTCCTGAAATCAAGGTGTCCACAGAACTGTGTTCTTTCTGCAGGCCCTAGAAGGAAATCTGTTTCCTCGCCTTTCTAACTTCCAAAGACTGCCCACTTTTCTTGGTTCATAGACTTATCCTCAAAGATCCAGCCCAAATATCTCCCAAGCTCTCCCAGCTCTCTTTTTCTATGCCTCTACCTCCATCATCACAGCATTTTCTGACACTGTAAGGACCATTGTGATTACATCTGGCTCATCTGGACCATCCACGGAAATCTCCTGGTTGCAAGCCCTTTAACTGCAAAGCCCTGTTCATCATGTAAGCAGCATGTTTACAGCTTCCAGGCAACAGGATGTGGGCATCTTTGGGGAGCTACAATTCAATTTTCCAAAGCAATGACAATTGTGTTCTTAATCGCATGTGCTTACAGGCTAATAGTTGTTCACAACAAATGATTTTCTCCATTATTTACCATTTAGTCCTGACGAGCAATTGTTGATAGATTTTAATTCACCTTTCATTAGAGCCTCTGACATTTGATAAAACAAAATAGCCGGCAAAGAGGTAGAAATGATACTTCTGCATAAATATTCCACTGTGCTAGAATAATCCTGAACCACAGCAGACAGCACATTTATTGGGAAAAAAATAAGAAAAATCAATCCATACTGTAATTATTTGAAATTTTGATTTTTTTCTTTTTCATAAAGTAAAGAATCAATATTACTTCTACTTAAAAATGACAGATTCTAGATGGATTTTTTTTTTTTTGTCTCTGATGGCCACTAGTAAAAAGAATCCAACCAAAAAGTTCTTAGTAAGTGCTGAAGAATGCCAGCGTCTGTAGTGTTTCTCCGTGCCAGGCACTGAGCTGATTCTCCACATTATCTCATTTCGTCTTCACCGCAGTTCGAGGAGCCTGTACCATTTTGTTGATGGAAAGAGTGAAACTCAGTGATGGTTTGTCTTTGTCTCACTTGGGCTGTTAACCTTGTCCACATGTGTTTGGCCAGCCTCGGCCTATGCCTGCTCCTCTCTGTGTTAACTTCAGTCAGTGTCTCTGGCATTAGCCTGTGGGTCCTGTGGATGGGGTAGCAGCCCCATACGCCACCCACTCCAACCTTCCCAAGGGTCAGGAATAAGAAAGGGCCAGCAGCTCCATAGCTGGGTCCTAGAAGTTCCCCTGAAAACTAGAATTAAGACTGATGTCAAAGGGATTTTGCCTCATTTATCTTTTGAATTCTCCTACAAAGCCCCTACACCTGGGCTTTTAAAAGCTGCAAGAATGAGCAAATTTGTGGAATTTGCAAGGGGGTGGGAGCAGGAGCAGGAGCAAGAGTTTCTTTTGTCAGCAGCTGCTGCCAGCTTTGAAAACGGTCCTTCTCCACAGATGGGAGCCTTCTCAACACACTCTGACCAGCAGCAGCAGAAGTGGGGCCTGCAGGATTCAAAGGGCCAGAAGGGCAGGAAAGAGGGGTTGGGTACACGTGGGACTTTAGGGGGCTGAGGTCACTGTTAGAGATTAAGAGTGTGGGCCTCCTGGAGGCTACCCGGAGTCCACCCTTCATGACTGTGTCTATAGAATATTTTAATTGTCTTTTTGCCTCACTTTCCTTATCAGTAAAAGTGGACAAAGAGCTCATACTTTTTAGGGCTGTTGTGTGTACAGGGCATTAATGTAATTTATATATAAATTATTAAACACAAATGCATATGTAAATTACAAAGTACAGTGTCCAGCAAACTGCACAATAAATAGGAACTATAGTTAGTACTGCTGGTGTTAAGACCTTTTTGGAAGAAAATGGAGTTGAATAGGCATGTCTTCCTTTATGGTATGAGTGAAATGTGCAAAATAGGAGTGGCTGTAGGAGTGCCAGATTTGGTTAAAACAAAAACAAAATAAAACAGAACACAAAAATCTTCCCCAAAATATTAATTTAAATTTACACTTTGGATATACAACAAATCTATTACCTACCTATTATCTATCTATCTATCTATCTATCTGTCATCTATCTATCTCATCTATCTTCCATGTGTTATTTGTTATTTATCTGCAATATAAACTTCACTGTTGCTATATTTTATCTGGCAACTCTGTAGGGGTGGGGAGGAGGAGGAGAAAGGAAGTGAAATTCCTACTTACACCTACAGGAAACATGCCAATGGACTGATAGCAGTATGCTGTCTACTCTCTTCTGCTGTTACATTTCAAGAGGGCTGGTGGCCAGGCAGGGATGCCCCTCTGTAGCCTCTACCTATCTCCAGTTGCCATCACCCCTCAGCCATGGCCCTGCATCATATCACCCCGTGAAGCCGGAGCCTGTGTTTGCTGGTTATGAAGCTAGCCTCTCTCCCACACTTGCCTTCCTCTAAACAGGCAGGCTCACAAACACAAAGGCATGAGGTGGAGAGATTAAGGGGAGAGGAGGTGGTGGGAGGAGGAGGATTAGTTTTATCAAAACAGCATCTGCAGAGATTCTTCTAGGATAGGCATCATTTGGAGCCTGTCGTGTCTGTGGCCTGGGGCCAGGCCTGGGCAGGGGGTGGGAAACGCCAGCTGTCCAGGGAAGGAGTGGTCCCTTGAGAGCAGGGCTTGGCCAGGTGCGTGTGATGGGGGCGGGTAGAGCGCCCCTCCATCCATTCACATGGCCCCCTGCCCCATTCAACTTTTTTGTATTTTTGTTTTGGTTTGCTCAAACTATTGCTATTCAAGCATTCTGTAACAAGAGCTCTTTTAGCCAGAGTTTAAAAGACATTATCTTTGTTGGAACTTGGGCACTCCTGTGTCTCAGAGTGCAGGCAGGCTTCCAGGTCTGGGGACAGAACTTGGCTGCTTGGAAGAGCTCTACCTCTTGGAAGCCTTTTTATCCTATTCTCTGCCTGTGCCCAGGCTTGCTCCAAACCAATTCAGACTGAACAGTAGGAAGAGAATATTAAATTCCTCAGGACCACTATTTCTCCCGGCTCGCTATGTGGACAGCAAAGTTCTCTGTTAAGTTTACCCACAAGCCAGACGTGGTGGTACACGCTTGTAATCCCCGCGTTTGGGAGGCTGAGACAGGAGGATTGCACAGGTTGGAAGCCACCCTCAGATACTTAGTGAGGCTCTCAGCAACTCAGTGAGATGCTGTTTCCAAATAAAATATAAAATAAGTCTGGGAGTATAGCCCAGCGGTAGAAAGCCCCTGGGTTCCACCCCAGTACCACCAAAAAAAAAAAAAAAAAAAAAGTTTACCCAGATCTGGAGACATTGTGAGTCTCTTTCCTTGTCCCTGGGGTTGGTCTCTAATCTCATGGACTTTTCCTGTTGCTTTTCTGCATCTTGCATCTCATTAGTAAACGACAAAAAAGGCAAAGTGACTCATTATTCAAGAATAGCCTATACTCCGCGCTTGGGAGGCGGAGACAGGAGAATTGTGCAGGTTCGAAGCCAGCCATGCTGACTTAAGAGACCCTGTTTCCAAATAAAAAAATAGAAAAATAGGTCTAGGAGTGTAGTCCAGAGGTAGAAGGGTTTCCAGGAACCCCAGTACCACCAAAGAAGAAGAAGAAGAAGAAGAAGAAGAAGAAGAAGAAGAAGAAGGAGGAGGAGGAGGAGGAGGAGGAGGAGGAGGAGGAGGAGGAGGAGGAGGAGGAGGAGGAGGGGGAGGAGGAGGAGGAAATATTTGTTACATATATCCTTCATATAAAGAGCTCTTACAAATCAATAATGAGAAGAAACATACATAAGTGAACGCGACACTGTCAGGGACCACCATAAAAGACAAGACCCAAGGCCAGGTACAGCGGTGCACTGAGACAGTCCCAGGAATCGGGAGGCTCCAACAGGAAGGGCACAGGTTTGAGGCCATTCTCAACAACTTAGTGAGACCCTGTTACAAAATAAAATAGGGATGGGGAGTCTAGTTCAGAGGTAGAATGCTCCTGGGTTCAATCCCTAGAACAAGAACAACAACAACAAAAATACAAGACCCTTTAGGATTAAGGGATTAAAAACTCTCAGAGGAAATAAGACAGTCCTCGCTCTAGGACTTATGGGGTTAACCATCATGCTAAAAATTTAGGAGTTAAAAAGTGAACTAGTCTTCAAGGCTCTGAACTAAGATAACACTCCAGGATACAGGAGGCTGGAAGTCAGCTCAGCCTTCAAAGACTATGCGGTCAGCAGAGATACCAAGGAGCCAGAGCCAAGAAAAATATGATCATTAAGTCAAACCTACCAAGGCAGGGTAATGACCTATCCTGCTTCAGAACCCAGGAAAGAACTTTACAGATGAAAAGGAGGGAATTCCAGGGGTAAACACATGCATAGAACAGTCACCAAAGTAGCCTATAGTTACCTTTACCTTATTAGTGCAGTAAAACACACATGCCTAGGTGGAGACTTTGGGTGGTCACAAGACATGTGCTACAGGAAGAGGCATCATGAAGATGAGTGCAGGTGTAACTAAAATCCCACTTCATCATGCATGCCAACTGCAAGAAGCAAAGTTCCTGCCTACCCTGCAGATACCTTAAAGCCCTACACCTTTGTCTTTTGAGCCAGCTCGACACTTTCCTGGTCAGTGCCATGTCTTCTTAAGCAAGAAGTCCCAACAAAGAGCCAGTGGTGCATGCTTGTAATCCCAGCACCTGGGAGGCTGAGACAGGAGGATAGCGGTTCTTGGACAGGCTCAGCTAATACTTAATGAAGCCCTTTGCAACTCAGTGAGACCCTGTTTCAAAATAAAGAATAAAAAATAGGGTTGGAGGTGTTGCTCCAAGGTAGAATGCCTCTGGGTTCCATCCCCAGTACCCCCATCCCGAAAAAAAAAAAAAAAAGAGAGATCCCAACAAAGAGTCTTATTTCCATCACAAATGTGACCTTTAGCTGATTCTTCTGATGGGGAACATGAGAACCCATCCAACTGGTCAATTTAAGGAATTTAAATGACCAATAATAAACATAAAAATATGAACCTGATATCTAAATCTAATAAAATAAAACCAAGTTGGGTTAACAATGATATATTATTTTTTGCCTAAAAATAGTACACACACACACACACACACACACACACACACACACTACATATACACACATATGTATATATTAAAAATTATATATATATATGTATATATATACATATATATATATTATTTTTAAGCTGGGCATTGTGGCTTATACCTGTAATTTCAGTACTTGGGAGACTGAGACAAGGAACCCAGGTTCAAGGTCAACAAGCAGTAACTTAGCAAGACCTTGTCTTGAAATAAAAATTTTAAAAGGGTCCAGTGTATAGCTCAGTGGTAGAACGTTTCTGAATTCAATTCCCAGTACCACATGCACACACAATTTTTTTTTTATGATAATATCAGGAGTTGGTAAGGATGTGGAGGAACATTTGACTTTTCAAGCACAAGAACTGAAGAGTTAAAATGTACAGTACTTTGGAAGGGTAACAAGGTAACACAAATTAAGAAACTAAAATGTTCACTCTCGGTCCTCCTCCTCGCTGTGCTCTCTCGTCTGGGCGGCTGCCTGGGTGGACATCAGCGCCCTGTCCTCTGCTCCCAGCTGGGTTCAGCATTCCCAGCTGAGTACTGGGGAGTTAAGAAAAAGAGGCTTGAATCTCTCTAGAACCTGGTGCCTACAAACAAAAGTTCTTTTAAGAAATCAGTTCTAGGATTCTTCCCCCAGGTTCCCAGCCACCTCTTCCCTCATTCCTTTGACATAGAGGCAGCAACAACCCCAGCTATACTCTGTGTTCTTTCTTACTTTAGGTAACCATGGAATTTATTCTCACCCCTCAGAGTCAAAAAAGGTTATACAATGATTACATTGATTTATCAAGTGAAAATGAGTCTTGTCATATTGGTGGGTTTGTAAAAAGTTCTATTCAAAAAGTTCTATCTTATACAGAGTACAAAAGGGACTCAAGACAAAGCAGAACCTCCAGTGTATGTGTATTCATTACATTGAAATTTTACAAAAGCTAATTTAAATTGATTATTTGGTTTTAAAATGACATAAGCAAAATAATTATTCTTAATACTTTTATTTATTACTATGTCGCTGGTATTTTATAAAAAATTTTTGCAATGTTCTCATATTTTAAATTTTAAGTAAAGTTCTCCATAACTCTCTTCAAAGTTTTGTTTTATGCTTAAATATGTTTGACATTATTATCAAATAATTCTTTTGTGTATATCATATTTTAGTTGTAAAATAATGGCTGAAGAACCTGATTAAATTATGCTATGTAGGACATTCTCGATTGTAATTGTTTTATGATGTATAAATATTTTAGATCAAATATTTTTCTACTTACTGTCATTCAACTCCTAATTAGATGTTCTGTCTTCAAGAAATATTTTTATAAAAAACTTGTCAAATAAATTTTCTTTAACCACTCATAAATATTTAAACAAAATCAGAGGCTGTAAAATTATAGTCCTTCTCAATGCTGTTCCATTCTTGTAAACATTATCATCTTTTTTTGTGTGTATGGTACTGGAGATTAAAATCAGAAGTACTCTATCATGAACCTATACCTTTTGTCCTTTAAAAAAAAAAAAAACAGGACAGGGTTTGGCTAAATTACTAGGGTAGCCTCTAACTTGTGATCCTCCTGTCTCAGCCTCCTGAGTTCCTGGGATTGTAGTTTTCTGTTTTCCCTTTACTTTTATAAGATATCATGCTTTTCAGCTTTGAAATTTGTTGAAATCTTAAAAAGTTGAAGCTTTGGAGGAGACAAATATTTTAATTAAAGATTTCAACTGCTGGGCGTGGTGGCGCACGCTTGTAATCCCCACGCTTGGGAGGCGGAGACAGGGTGATCGCATAGGTTTGAAGCCAGCCACGCTGGCTTAAGAGACCCTGTTTCCAAATAAAAAAGTATAAAATAGGTCTGGGAGTGTAGCCCGGATGTAGAAGGGCTTCTACATCCAGTACCACCAAAAAAAAAAAAAAAAAAAAAAAAGATTTCAACTGATGTTTAGCAAAATACAATTGCAACTTAAAATGTTTATTTATTAAATGTTTACTATAAATTTAGGACATTTAATTTAATTTGCAATGTAGTTTTTCATAGTTTCAAGCATTTCTAAAATCTGATAGCAAAATAAGAAAAAGTACTTACTATTGTGCTAAATTGGTATATTTATTTATTGTATTTAACATCAGTTCTGACACAAACATTTATAGTTGTTAATATGTGTAAATAAAAATACTTGGAAGTTTTAACAACTACAGCTTCTATTTGAATTGTAAAAATTTTGGGGTGTCATTAGAATTTCATGTGTGTAGTTTGACCAATTAGAAGTTTCTTCACTTGGTGACAACATTGCTAATTTTTTTTAACCATGATGTCACATTTTATCAAAATTTGTGTTTATATTACTACTAATGAAACAATTTTATCTTCAGTGTAAATGTATCTTCAAATAATTTTATCTCTTTTTAACTCAATTTAAATTATGTATATGTATATCAGTTTAAACTTTCAAAACTTCATCATGTTGTCCAGCTTCACATGTCACGGCAGATACTAGAAGTATAAAAGGGAATTTTCCAAATCAATCTCACTTAATTTTCATGCAACAATTGACAACAAGAACTTATTTTTTAAATGAATACTGGGTAATATCACTCTGGGTACGGTACTGAGGCAACAGACGTAGCTCAGGATTATCCCAGGCAGACATGGATGCATGGTCACCTTACCTGCGTCCTGCCCATGCTTTAATAAACAGTTCTTGTAAGCTCTTCTGGACCCACTATTTGGAATGTGCCATCTGTTTTCTGTTGGGTCCTTGGTGGAAAGAGTGGGATACAGAAACAATGTATTTCTGTGTGGCAAAAGCCCATTACACAGTAAAATGATAGCATAATCCAAATTAAGTATGCTAGGTAATTATATGTTTATAACGGCACAGAAAAAAGTTCTGGAGGAGAATACATCAAAATGTTACTCATAGTTATGTTTGAGTGGTAGAATTACAAGTGGCATTTTTTCTTTCCATGTTTTCTTTATGTGTATTTTTTTTTTTTTTTTTTTACTGGTGCATTGTAATCATACATCGTGAGGAAATTCTGGTTGACAGAGGCGTGGATGCACAAAGCACTCACTGAGCCCTCCCCCGACCCCCACCTCACTCCCTTCCCCTCCTCACCTTCCCATGCAGGGCACTGTGATTGGCATTGATAAGTTTGTGTATGTACATCATGTCCATTGAAGTATTTCTCTTCAAGTCTTCCTCCTCTTTCAGTTAGGTCCCCTCCCTCACTCCACTAAGGTTTTTTTTTCTCCTTTGACTAAAGAAAAACTTGTATCCTAGTTTCTCCTAGTTTTACATGAGAGAAAAATTTGACCTTTCATTTTTTGTGATTGACTAATCTCATTTAGCCTAATATTCTCCAGTTTCATCAATTTCCCTGAAAATGACATGATTTTGTTCTGCTCTATGGCTGAGTACAATTCCATTGTGTGTATATCCCCTACTTTTGTAACCCTTTCATCTGTTGATGAATGTCTCGGCTGACTCCACAGTTTGGCAATTACGAATTGTGCTGCTATATAGATATGCATGCATTACTATGGTAGTCTGGTTTAAAAGTATCATCGGAGCTGGGCGTGGTGATGTATACCTGTAATCCCAATACTCTGGAGGCTGAGACAGGAGGATCAAAGGTTTGAGGACAGCTTCAGCAATGTAGGGGGGCTCTCAGCAACCTAGGGAGATCCTGTTTTAAAACACAAAATAAAAAGGGCTGGTGATATAGTTCAGAGGTAGAAAGTCCTCTGGTTTAATCTTCAGTACCACAATGAATGATAAATAAATAAATAGCATTTCAGTAAGTGTGAAATGTGTTTGTAATGAGAAAATAAAATAATTATTCTTCAGCGGGGCACGCAAGCCGGGGCCCAGGTCGCAGGACTCTGGGCCCTGGGCCAAACCACACATAGCATGCCAGACCCCTGGAGAAACCGGGCCCAGTACCCTGGGTCCCGGGCAGGTGTCACGCGGGGCACACCAGCCGGGGCCTGGATCGCGGGACCGTGGGCCCCAGGCAGAGTAGTGCGGAGCACTCTGGACCCATGGGGAAATCGACTGGATCACAGTGCTACTGATTGCCTGATCCCACTACCTCCTCAAACCACATATAGTGTCTTCTCTTATTAAAAAAAAAAAAAAAGGAAAAGAAAAAGAAAAAGAAAAAGAAAAATATCGGAGAGGAGTTAAGAAAGCTGTTGCGGATGCCAGGACACTTGAGATGCAGACAAAACTTATCTAAATGCATTGGAACTTATGGAAAAATTCCCCATGAAGGAGGACTGCTGTTTCTCTATATTGTTAAGAATCTTGGACATCACCTGTAAGGAGAGAGTTTAGCGGAGACCAAGGAGAAAGGCAGTGTTGAAAGCGGTCTCCGCAATGGCGGTGGAGACTTGTATTAAGGAGAAGCAGAAACCGGATCCTACAAACCTTATTTTTTTGGAGAAATTACACCAAATGTCAAATGCTACCATCACGCATGCTTAGGAACACTGGACAACATTCAGAATGGAAAAAGAACCTGAGAAGGATTTGAAATTGTGGAGGCAGTGGTAATGGCAGTGGCCAGTACTCAGGGGAGGCAGGGATCTGATACATTACACCTGGAACCTTTGAAATAATAACCCCAGAGACAGTGATCGGAGCCTGCTGAGGGGTTAGGCTAGTTCCGGGGCCAATGGCCGACATCGGAGCCTGCCGTGAGGCAAGGCCACTACCGGGGCCTCTGAGGCTGAGATCGGAGCCTGCCGAGGGGTTAGGCCAATGCTGGGGCCAGTGAGGCCGGGATCGGAGCCTGCTGTGAGGCAAGGCCGGTGCTGGGGCCTTCAAGGCCAGGATCGGAGCCTGCTGAGGGGTTAGGCCAGTGCCAGGGCCAGCAAGGCCAGGATCGGAGCTCACTGTGAGGAAAGGCCAGTGCTGGAGCCTCCGAGGCCTGGATTGGAGCCTGCTGAGGGGTTAGGTCGTTACCGGGGCCAGCAGCCGGCATTGGAGCCTTCCGTGAGGCAAGGCCGCTACTGGGGTCTCCGAGGCTGGGATTGGAGCCTGCAGAGGGGGCGGTGCTGGGGCCAGAGAGGCCGGCATCAGAGCCTGCCGTGAGGCTAGGCCAGTGCTGGGGCCTCTGAGGCCGGGATCGGAGCCTGCTGAGGGGTTAGGCTGGTGCCGGGGCCAGTGGCCGGCATCGGAGCCTGCAGTGAGGCAAGGCCACTACTGCGGCCTCCGAGGCCAGGATCGGAGCCAGCCGATGGGTTAGGCTGGTGTCGGGGCCAGCAAGACCAGAATTGGGGCCTCCCATGAGGCAAGGCCACTACTTGAGCCAGCGAGGTCTGGATCAGTCCACTGGGTAGCCAGGTCACTACTGGGGCAATCAAGAGTGGGATCAGTACTTGCAACGCAGCATGCACAGAGAAATATCGCAGAAAATATAAATCAGATGCTTCCCCTAATCAACAGGAAGAGGTCGAGCTATAGAAAGGGCCCTATAGTGAAGCAACTAATGTGACCAATCAGAGGGTATGGAATAGTGGAGGACGGAGCCTCTTTAAAACACAGGAGGTACACAAACAAATGTATCAAAGTTAATCACCAAACAAGCATAGGATCGAGGGAGGGGTAGAGAATGGGATGGGGGCTGGATGAGGGCTAATTGGATGATGTGTGCTTGTATATCCTCTCAAGTCTTGTACTCCAATGTGATTGATATATGACTACAATGCACCAATTAAAAAAAATTTTAAAAAACTCAAACAAATAATATAAATGAAGATATAAACCAAAAAAATTATTCTTCACAATAATTGAAAACCACACTCTATTGTGGTTCTTGGGGTTGTGTCATATTCTGTAGTGTGCGTCTACCATATTAGAAATGAACACCAAATGTGCCTCTAATTCCCCGATATAGCAGGCAGTGCTTTAGTGAAATCTTCCCACAGGGTGTTCCCTGGAGCCCTATGGAGACTTTCTCTGGAGTATTATGAAGAAGTCGACTGCTGGCCAGAGTGTATCTAAAGATGAACTTGATGTGGTTGAAAACTACCAGAATCTTCTTTACAAGGGCCACATTTTTATAATATGATTGGGGTACCTTTGCCCATGTCTCTGCAAAGACATTGTATTATCCAACTTTCTGATAATGTCTACCAATAAGACAAATGTAAAATGATATGTTATTGTTATTTTGTTTGTATTTCTCAGTTTCAGGGGAGTTTGTCTTTTTATTTTCTTTCTATCCAATTGAATTTCTTCTTCTGTGAGTGCCTGTTCACATATTTTACCCATTTTACCTTTAGATGTCCTTTTTCTTTGTTGATTTCCATGAGTTTCTTGTTTTTCTGGGCTATAATTTAGATTGTGACTATGACCCAAATACCCATACCTTAAGGCTTGGTTGATCACCAGGATGGCACAACCAGGAGATGGTGTAACTTCTGGGCTTAGTAGAAGGTACTGAGGTCATAGGGTGGGGATGATGCCCTTGCAGTGGACTGTGTACTTCTTTTCTCTCTTGCTTTCTGGTCAGTGCTGTAAAAGATGTTGCTCTGTCATGCACCTATACCATTATGTTATACCTCACCAGAAGTCCAAAGCAATGGGGCCAATCCATTACAAAGTGGAATCTCTAAAACTTTGAGCCAAAATAACCTTTGCCCCTTAAATTCAATGATATCAGGTACTTTGTTATAGTGACAGAAAGCTAACCTAATTCCCAAAGTATTCAAAATTATCTACAAATATATGAGCCTTCTTCTTAAATAAATACAGTCAGCTCTCAGTTGGCCATAGTAAGTGAAAGGAATAAAGTTCTTACCAAAAGACTTGAACTCATTAATATTTATTTGGGGATGTAGAGAAATACATATCCATATGTGGATGCATCCAACCCTGATGGCATCATCTGGAACCCCTGGATACTATCCAGGCAGATCATTTACTAACAGATAAATGGAAATCAACTTCAGTTGCCCAACACACCAGCTCTTACAGTCATGACCAAACTGGTTATCACAAAAAGTGCTTTTAATTCAACTTAGTAGGGTACCATACAAGCAATAAAAACAAATGATAAATGCATTGATGATAATGGATATTTCTTGAGCTCCATTATGTGCCAGTCACCAAGCTATATGCTTTACATACATTGTAACCCGATCACTTTGGTGCTTCTGCTCTGCTCCTTGTATATGTTTTACAGCTTAGGTTAAACAGCTTGTTTATTGCCTAAGGTGACACTGCTCAGGACAGGAAGATTCAGGAACTAAGCCCAGAGCCATGTTAAAAGTGAAAACAACCTCAATCACACTTCTTTTCAAAGTCATACTGATAAATTATCTTTTTTTTTTTTTTGGTGGTACTGGGGTTCCTGGAAGCCCTTCTATCTCTGGGCTACACTCCCAGACCTACTTTTACATTTTTATTTGGAAACAGGGTCTCCTAAGCCAGCGCGCGCGGCTGGCTTCAAACCTGCGGGATCCTCCTGTCTCTGCTTCCCAAGCATGGGGATTACAAGCGTGCGCCACCACGCCCGGCCTGATAAATTATCTTTAAGAGTAGAATAAATATCATTGGAGAAGTCTTATAGAAATAATAGAAAATCAAGTTTATAAGGCCTTTTGAGAATATCTAAATCTATAAACTTAGAGATGCAGGAAATGGGTAATCTAGTGGAAAACACTAGACTTTTCACTAAAGAAAAAAACTCTGTGTGTGTGTGTGTGTGTGTGAGTGTGTGTGTGTGTGTGTGTGTGTGTGTGTGTGTGTGTGTGACTGGGGATTGAACCTGATGGCATTCTGCCTTTGAGCTACATCTCAACCTCTTTTGTAGGTTTTTGAAACAGGGTCTTACTAAGTTACTAAGGCTGGCCTCAAACCTGTGACCCTCCTGTCTCAGCTTCTGAAGTACTGAGATTACAGGCCTGCATTAACATACACAACTCATGGGCGTGGTGGCGCACGCTTGTAATCCCTGTGCTTGGAAGGCGGAGACAGGAGGATCACGCTGGTTCGAAGCCAGCCGCACTGGCGTAAGAGACCCTGTTTCCAAACAAACAAACAAACAAACAAAAAATATATAAAATAGGTCTGGAAGTGTAGCCTGGAGTTAGAAGGGTTTCCAGGAACCCAGTACCACTAAAAAGAAAGAAAGAAAGAAAGAAAGAAAGAAAGAAAGAAAGAAAGAAAGAAAGAAAGAAAGAAAGAAAGGAAGGAGGGAGGGAGGGAGGGAGGGAGGGAGGGAAGGAGGGAGGGAGGGAGAGAGAAGTACACAGCTCATTTAAAAAATATTATACCACTGATTTGTAGTGGAGTTGCTACTAGAACCTGGATACAGGTGTTTTTCCTGGAAAACACTAGACTTTTTACTAAAGAATAAATGTCTACACTTCATAGCACATCATCAATTAGTCATGCACCAAAGGATTTTGAATAAGCAAAAGGATATATTATTATCAAAACTATATTCAAACTCAAATAACTCAGGCTAAGAGGAGGTGAGAAAGAAAGAGAGGTGACTCATTCATGTTCTTAGGAAAATTTTTGTGTGAAAAGTAATCTCAGGAGGACTATTACAGTATAAGGAGTGAACAGGAGTACTGTATACTGTGTGTGTGTGTGTGTGTGTGTGTGTGTGTGTGTGTGTATACATTACTCCTGATAATATATATGCATTTGTACATTTACAGTTGTAATTGTGGGCTAAGTATTTTTAAGAGTAAAGAGAAAACCAACAAAAGTCATTTTTTTAAAGTGAAAAAATGTCTTGAGTCTCCACAACAGTAATGTATGAGGAAAGACCATTTTCAAGATTCTCAAAGGTGAGATTTTGGAAAACTAAATGGCCATACGTGGGTAGAAGGGAGAATGACCCTATCAAAAGAATTAAGACAGGGAAGAAAGGAGTCAAGCCAACAGGCGATCCAAGAGGAAAAGCCTGACATTCCCAGGATTAGAAAAAATAGAGCTCTGCTCCAGGTTAAAGATATATCCAGACCAGGCATGGTGGCCCATGCCTAAAATCCCAATACCTGGGAACTTTAGACAGGAGTATCTCAGGTTTAAGGCCAATCTCAGCAACTTAGTGAGACCCTGATTCAAAATAATAAATAAAAAGAGCTGGGGGTGTAGCTCAGAGGTAGATGTCCCTGAGTTTAATCCACAGTACCAAAGTAGTAATACTCCTTGTAATTCTATAACAATAAATAAAAAGAGCTGGGATACAGCTCAGAAGTAGAAGGCACTTTGGTTCATTCTCCAGTACCACAAAAGCCCATCCATTCATCTATCTATCCATCTATAAATACATACACTCAGGGTCACTTAAAGATAGAAACAAGTCAGAAGCTAGCAGGGGCTGGTGCATTTGGTAAGCTTTAGTGTCCAATAATCCATGTGAGTACTAACTACAGTAGAGAAGGCTGGGAGTGTGCTTGTCCTGCCAGTGTATAGGCCAGGGAGGAGCGTGGGGAATGGGATGGGAGAAAGGTGGATGAGGAAGCTGCAGAAGCAAGGGTCCATCCAGCAAAGAGAGAAATGATCCCCCTTCTTTCCAGGGATAGGACTTTGCAGAAAGAACTCAATGGCCTCTTCTAGGCTCATGAAGTAGGAGCAAAGCCTGCATTTCACCAAAGCTTGCTATTTCATGAAAGTGTGGGGAAAGACAGGGAGGAGGAATCCACTGGGAAGGAGAACACAGTTGCAGACTGTCACTCTGCACCTGCCACAGGAGGAGTCCAGAGACGCTCGCTCAGTAGAAGCCAGAGAGATGTGAGGCAGGTTGGAGAAGCAAGGCGCGCAGGCGGAGAGAGGGCAATGGAAAGAATCTAGAAATAGAACCGGAGGATCCAGTTCCAGCGGGAGCATGAAGGAGACAGATGAAGTGGGGAGTGAAAGCCCCTTGGGGAGGTGGGCTGGACGCAGGCCAGCGGGGCGGTGGAAAATAGCTGTGGGTGCCAGGAGAAGAATGGATTGAGTGAGAGGCCAGGGGAGGGTGGGGGGAAGAGGGCACGGGGCAGGCCCTGCAGGAATCGGAGACGTGGAGCGAGATGATGATTATTCCAGCTGTCCGAAATCCATTCTGTTGATTTGTGCTGGCAGGATGAGGGACTGGATGGGAGCTGAGAGTGGCAGGCGGTCAGGGAGGGCAGGGGTGCTGGGGAGGAGAGGGTCAGGGCGCTGGCTGTCAGGGGCCAGCACCAGTCAGAGTGCTGCTACCCTCCACGAGTGTCCCAAGAGTGAGATTCTTTTTTTTTTTTCTTCTGTAGTTTGCAGAGTGCTGACCCAAGACCAGACTATGCTCTGAGAAAGGGTAAGGAAGCCTAACAGAGTGTATCAGCTGGTCCTCTGGAAAGACCCCTGGGAGCACCCTGTCTCTGCATGGCCTGGGAAGTGCCAGGCAGGCAGGGGAGGGGCAGCTCCCTGACTGGGGACCTGGGGACTGGGACTCCCTGATTCTTGTTGGCCTCTCCCCCTCCTGCCTTTGCTCCTCCTGACCCCTTTCTCATGGCGGCTGCTTGGATGGGAAGGACGCAGAGAAGGTTTTCTATAGAACAAGGTGGGCTGGGAGAAGCAGGCTAGGGATGGTGGGCCAAGTGTGAGCTGTCCTCCCAATCTCTTTCCCCTGGTACGGCCAGGAGATGAAAGAGGAAGGTAGGAGGAGGGAAGCAAAGTAGCTCTGAAGTAAAGATGGAGAGCAGGGCACAGTTGCCCACACCTCTAATCCCAGTACTTGGAGGCTGAAACAGAAAGTTGCAGCATAGCAATTAGGGAACTGAAACTTAGCAAGACCTTGTTTCAAAATAAAATAAAATTTTTTCCGGGCGTGGTGGCACATGCCTGTAATCCCTGTGCTTGGGAAGCGGAGACAGGGTGATCGCACAGGTTCGAAGCCAGCCATGCTGGCTTAAGAGACCCTGTTTTCAAACTAAAAAGTATAAAATAGGTCTGGGAGTGTAGCCCGGAGGTATAAGGGCTTCCAGAAACTCCAGCACCTCCAAAAAATAATAAAAATAAAAAATAAAATTTTAATTATTTTATTTTAATAAAACAGGGCTGGGGGTGGGGGAGCTCATAGGTAGAACCTCCCTCCGAAGTCTCTAATATTGTATACAGAAAAAGTGATGAACTTACGTTACTTTTCCATCTATCATCTCTCTATATACCTTTTTTGTGGTACTAGAAATTGAACCCAGGGCCAATCTGGGTTCAATTCTACTTCTTAGCTATACCCCCAGACCTTTTATTTTTGTTTTGAGAAAGGGTCTTGCAAGGTTGCTGAGAGCCTCACTGTCTACTATGCTGCTGAGGCTGTCCTTGAACCTGCAATCCTCTTGTCCCAGCCTCCAAAGTACTGGGATTACAGGTGTGAATCACCATCCTCAACTTTTCAAATTTTTTATTATTAGCATTTTATTGGTACGTTGTAATTATATATCATAGTGAAATTCATAGTAGAACTTATTCTTTTTTTTTTAATCTCCAAATCTTGGAATCCAGTTGCAAGTGCTAGCCTCTTCTGGAGATGACAATACTTCCTCATATTGTGACATCCCAGACCCAAGTCATTCAATTTTGCAGCTGTTTACTTGCCATTAGTCTACTTTTTCTCTTTTTCTCTCTGCCCTGATAGAGGATGAGCTTTCCTTTTGGGGAGAACTCAATACTCAAATGGTCTAGACATTGGAGACAGGGGTCACAGCTCCAACATTCGGAGAGGCACATGTCTGGAGAGGCTCAGGGATGATAAATGACAGAGGTTCCAAGAGGAAAGATTAATGTAAACACAGAAAAAAGAGATTTTCTCTTCCTTCTTTCCTCCCTCAGCCTCATTAAGATACAATGCACATAGCACACAATTCTCCCATGTAAAGTGTACAAGTTGGTGGTTTCTATCGCAGTCACAAAGGTGTGTAGTATCAGAATTTAGAATATTTTATTACTCTTGAAAGAAACCCCACAGCACTTAGCCATTCACCCCACCCCGGCCCTTCCACACCCCTGCTTCGGCCTAGGTAACAACCAGGTACTTATCACTGCGAGCTCCCTTGATCCAATAGTCAGCTGCCGTAAGATGCTGTGCATCTGTAGTGTGGTCCAGAGCCTAGGAACTGCTTTGCTATGTTCACTCGGATGCTGGTTTTTTCATCAGCCCATTCGAGTAAGTGGGGCAGGTGGCCTTATCTTTCATTTTTCAGATCTATAAACTGGGGTGTTTCCGATTGAAAACAGTTCAGATTTTACGAGGAAGTGACACAGCCCTTCTACCTATGAATGAAAAATAAAGAGGAATTTGGGGGATAATTATTTCCTTCTGTACCGCTAAAAATTAAGGAAAATAAAGCTTAAAAACAAAATAAAGCAGCGATAGGAATGAACTGAAATGGTATTTGGAGAAAATAAGGTGAAACACCTGTTAGAATGCTTTAATTAAGGTTCACGAGCCGCAGGAATGCCCTATAAAAGGTAGCTGTGAGATCACCTTTTCTGGGGAGAAGGAGGAAGTAAAGGGGGAGGGGGAAGAGAAAGAAGAGAGGAAGAAGGAGGGGAAGGAAGAGAAAAAGAAAGGAAAAGACAAAGGAAAGGGGAAGGAGAAGGAGAAGATGACCGCAGAGTTCTCTGGCAGGGTTAAGTTTAAGGAGAGGTTGTACTAGGAGGTAGAGAGATGAATGTGGTAGCTGTTCACAGCCTCCCCCAGGATGGGGATGCTATGAAGGCAGGTGGCCTAAGCATGTCACTTGTGCTTACATAAACTTATCCATTTTATAAATAAACATAAATAAGTAGGAGGTCCTATTTATTTTGGTGCCCTTGTTTATAACATGAGAAGCTGTATATTCCCTCAGCTATGAGCAAAGTTCTCTAGGAAGCATTTTAGAAACTGTGAAAAAAAGCCCAACATACAATCCCTGCTTCTCAGTTCAGCTTTTAATAGCTACCAGTGTGTTCTGGTCATCTGCTGCTGTGTAACAAATGGCTTTAAAATTCGGCAGCTTAAAACAGCAATGCATCATGACAGCTCACAGGGCTCAGCTGGGCGGTTCATGGGGCTCACTCACAAAGTGGCAGTTACTGGCTGAGGCCAAAGTTACCTGAAATTTTTAGTGAGCTGGTCATCAAAATGGTGCACTTGTGTGTCTGGCAGTTGATGCTGGCTATTGGCTGGGAGCTCAGCCAGGGCTTTCAAGAGGACTGTGCTCATATGGCTTCTCCATGTTGCGAGGGCTGTTCACAGCATGATGAAGTTGACTTCAGCACCCCCACCTTGGTGGGAACAGTTAGTAGGTCAGGTTCCTCTGGGCACCTCTTACTCTAAATACGGTTTCAGTGCTTTTTTACATGGTCGGCCCAATAGAGCAGTCAGAAGGTCAGTTCAAGGCTGCAGGAGACAAAGACAGAAGCCATTAGTCCTTTGAAAAGTGAGTTATGAACTTCTAATTGCTCCAAGTGTCAAAGCTGCATGCCCATCCCAGATTCAAGGGAAGAGAAAATAGACTTCATCATTTAGTAGGAAAAGGAGTGACAAAGGATTGCCGACTTTCTTTAATCTGTCATGCAGTGGAGGGGATGTACCAGGGAGTCAGGTTAGAGAAATGCATAGAGCCTCACTGGCACGGGGCTAGGAGTGTAGAGGCCAAAGTTGACATATGAATTAAGTATCTATATCTTGAAATAACATATAAGCCAATTAACGTATTTGGTCAACATTTATTGAGGACACAGTTAATGTAAAGCAATCATACTACAAAGTTGAATGTGACATGGCTCCTACCTTCTAGATCCTCAAAGACAGGTAGTCATGTATAAGATGACCTATCAAGGCCTAAAAGTAGTGTTATATTATACACTGTTGTATAGCTTATATCAAAGATTATATAGAAATAATGCTACAGCAATGATTTTATTGGCACAGGTCTCCTGATTTAGCATGGTATCAGGCAAGAAAGGAAAGAAATATTTATCATTAATAACAAACGTCGGTGAAAGATATCAGACAGAGTGGCCAAGTTAAATAGGTTTCTTTGGAGAAATTCCTTCCAGTGGGTATATGTACCTTCATAGAACAGTATTTGGAAGCAATGGTGTGTATTTAAGACCCTTGGGTTCAGCTGAAATTTCTTAGAGGCCTTGAGAAAACAGTGGCTATAACTCATGTTTCTGGACCAAGAATTTCTGACATGTCCAAAAAGACTCCCAGCGGGGATGTAAGATTGCTAGGCTCAGGCGCACCGCCTTGCTCTTGCTCAATAGAGCCCTATTCCAAAGAGAGGGCACAGTTCTGAGCGAGAGAAAAGAACCAGGGAGGTAGACAGTGATAGAGAGAAGCAATCAAAGATGGAATCAGAGCTGAGAAATGACCCTGGAGAAATGAAGAAGAGGGGGCAGAGAGAGTTCACACACGCCCGGGTTAGCCAAGGGCAATGTTCAGAGCTGATGTGATTGGAAAGCAAGTCTTTTTTTTAAATTATTTTTTCAGCATTGTTGGCTAATTTGTCTGTTTTTAAAACTTGAGTCGGTCTGTTTTAGGAGGACGACCTAGCCATCATATCATAACGAATCACGTAGAAAACTTACAGAGAAAGGGAAGATGGACCTTTTACAGGTGGGAGAGGGTGAGGACGTTGAGGCGTCACTCTGTAGTTTGCTGTGGATCTCAGGCTACAGGGAGGCTGGAGAGAGGGAGCAAACGTGCTAGTGGCTGATGAGGACGAACGAGGAAGGAGATGCAGCCCTTGCTTCCTTCTCTAACCCACACTTAGCATCACCCCTAAGTCACCTTCCTATAACATTGCTTTCCTAACTCCTGTTTCTTGCTTGATGGCCCTTGTCATGCTGTGAAGTTTTGCATTTCAGCCATCAAACTGGCTTTACTGCTTTCCTAGTTCCACACCCTTCTGCCTTGCTATCTTTTTACTACGTGGAACACACTCTCTCCTGATCTTCTGATTCTAGACATTCTGTTTCCTGCACGATGAGTTTCTTGGATTACTCAAATGAGCGTCTCTCCTTTCTCAATGATGTGTCCATTCCTTTAAGGATTCCTTAAAGGAATTAATAGTCTGAATTAATAGTCACTTGCTGAACATATTTATTAAGCATCTGCTATTTACCACACACTAGGCGTATTGATTGAAGACCAATTTCCCACCCTGGGGGAATATGATTGAGGAAGAGACAATCCTCAGCTCTCTGTGGCTCAGTTGGTAGCAGCGTCCTACTGGTCTACCTTGCTAGTTATGTTCCTTGTGACCTCTTTCTGCTGTTTCCTTGAATCTGTAAAACACTTTCCTTAAAGATAAACAATCAGTCTCTCCATCATCTTAATCTCCTAAAGAGGCTTGCCGGTATCAAATTTGTTAAAAACATGCATCTGAAAGTAGTGGGCTGGTAGGAACAGGTGTGACACCTGTGGAATGGAGGAGAGATCAACAGAAGAGACATGATGGCTTAGAGAAAAGCAAATTGCCAGGCATGGTGGTGCATGCCTGTAATCCCCATACTCATGGGCGGCTGAGACAGGAGAATCGCAGATCAACACTTTAGTGAGACCCTCAGCAACTTAGTGAGACTCTGATTTAAAACTTACTTTAAAAGGACTGGGGGTGTAGCTCAGAGGTGGAATGTCCCTCGATTCAACTCCCAGTACCATCACCACTACCAACAACAACAACAACAACAACAACAACAACAACAACAATGAGGTCTGGGAAGAAATAAATTACTTTATGTGACTCCTGGAACCTAAAATCAGAGCAAGATTGATGTTTCCCCTGTTTGAAATCACTGTATCACTGAGGAAGACCTGTGTGGAGGTCTCTATTTGTGTGCCTTCATCGGGGTGCCCCAGGGCTCCAGGGATAAAGCTCTGCCTCTGATCAGCAGAGATCAAGCAGGTTAGCGGTGCTTCGAGTGTCTGACCAAGAACAAAGGGTGCTAAGGCCTCCTCACCCCAGCAAGCATCCAGGACAGGCAGTCAAGCCACGGGGCCTGAACAGGCCCAGTGGCCAAGGCCCCATTTTGGAACTGAGCATCTGGCTGGAGGAGAGAATCCATTTTGCCCATCCTCTCCCTCTGGTTCAGCCTGGTTATGTAAGGTCACTCACGTGTTCTCCAGAAAATGCTGGCTCGTGCATAAAACCCCGTGAACTAGGAGTCAGGAGAGGGGGTTGCAGCCTTGGCCCTGGCCCTAATGACCTGTGTGACTTGGGGCCATTGCTTTTCCTCTGGGCCTTAGTTTTCCCATCTGAAAAATAAGAGAGCTGAAATAGCTCAGTCATTCTGATCAACTTTTCTTTTCTTTTCTTTTCTTTTTTTTTTTTTTTAGTAGTAGAACCCTTTCGTGACTCAAATCATAATATACAAGTTTAGGATGAAAAGCAAATGAGGGGAATAACTAGATCTCTCACTGGCTCAGCCTCCTTTCCCACTTCTCTAAATTAGACAGAATGGTAGAATCTATCTATCTATCTATGTATCATCTATGTATCACTACTAATCAGGTTATATAACTAAGTTAATTGTGGCACATCCAATATATGCTGATAAACCAAATAGACTTACTACTGTCTCTCCTTATCTCAGCTAGCAATACATTTTTAAAAATTTTTTAAAAACAAAATGAATACAGATGGAAGGTTTGATATTTTCTCCCCACGCCCCAGTGGATTGTGTTGCTCAATTCCTGCCGGGCACACGCCCTGATTTGGAGACCACTGGGCCCCAGGGGTCTGTGCCTGGAAATAGAGAAACAGTGCTTGTATTTTCCCAGCCCTGATGATGAGAAGAAACCCTTTTCATTGTCCCAAACAGCCCGGAAGAGGGACAGCACAGTAGTCTTTGTAGGAGGAAGAAAAATACTCCGTACAAACTCAAGACATGTCCTGCTTCCCTGGTGACCGGGCCACTTCGCCAGGTTGGGTGTCTGTCTGGCACTCGGCTGCTCTCACCTGTCCAGGCTCCCCAGCCTCCTGGTAACATTTCCTAGCACGTGTCTGGCACGAGCCCCTCTTCCAGTCATGAACCAGTAGCCCTGGAACAGGCTTTGTCAGGAGGTTTTTCCCAGCAACTTTTCTTATGAACAGAACAGCAGCTTGACAAACCTCCCCCACTGTTTAAGAATCATTTGGAGAGGAGTAGGGAGCTGAGGGGGCTGTATGTGATACCCTCGCTCTTCTCCTCAGGCTCCGGCCAAGTGGCTGTTCTGTTTTTGGAAAAGAAGAGGAGGTTGGGGGAGCTGCAGGGTCACTTTGGGAGGACTACGGGGCTCAGGGGAGCGGTGGCTGAGGCCCAGTCCTCAGTCCCCATCCACTCATAACTCACTTGAGAGATATGCAGAGCTGTCAGAACGGCCAAAGGCCTGCTTGCCAAGGCAGGCTCTTCTCCAAATGGGCTTCTATATTTTGAAACCAAAATAAAACATAGAACTAAAAGACAACAGACAGGCAGTGGAGCAAACTGCCCCCCCACACACACACACACAAGTGTATGCTTGGAAAAAGGCAAGACAGTGGGGGAGGTGGTCAGGAGTTCACCCAGAGCAGAGTGCTGGCTTGGTGGGCCCCTTGGCCTTGTCCTGGGTGTGCCCAGAAAGCTGTCTGCAGACAAAGGCCATGCACGTCTATTTCTTTTTGGGGGGTAAGCACTAGAGATTGAAACTGAGGTGTGTTCTACCTCTGAGCTATACCCCTAGTGCTTTTTATTTTTTTGAAACAAGGTCTTGCTATGTTGCTGAGACTGGCCTCTAACCTCGGATCTTCCTGCTCAGCCTCCCAAGTTCTGGGATCACAGGTGCGCCCCCCCCCCCCCGCCATGCCTGGCCCCTGGCAAGTCTTCTTGCCTCTCTCTGACTTTGGCCCAAGCAGAGACCTTGGACACTTTGTTAGTTTCCCAGTAATGCCATAACAAAGGACCATAAAATGGATGGTGCAACTCAGCAGACTTTGTTCTTTCAAGATTCTGGCAGCTTTGAGTCTGAAATGAAAGTGCAGCAGGGCGGTGCTCCCTCTGAAGGTTCTCGCAGCATCTGCCTTGTTTCTTCCAGGTTTGAGTGGGTGCAGCATCCATGGTGTCCCCGACTTGCAGTTGCGTCTCTCCCATCTCTGCCTCTGTCTCCACCGGGCCTCCTCCTCTATGCACTCACCTCTTTTTGTCTAAATTTTCTTCTTATTGTAAGGATACCAGTCACCTTGGAATTAAGGTCCAACTTAATCCACGATGACCTCATCTTAAGTTGATCACATCTACAGATATCCTGTTTCTAAATAAGATCACGTTCACGGGGTCTGGGTGAAAGTAATATTTTTTTGAGGGGAGGGGGCAACTGTTCAACCCACTGTTGTTTCCAAATGCACTTTTTGCCATGAAACGATGTAAGCCAGAGAGAGCTTGCTTTGTTTTCTGGAGTTCAGAATATTACAGTATTCACCACTTTACCCAAGAGCCTCGGCAGATGGGAAAGCCGATGGCCTCGAAGTCTCTCCCTGGGCTCCTTGCACTGGCAGATTTCTCAGAAATCCCAGTGCTTATGCCTCTTCTCAGCATACCCCAAGAAGAGAGAGGCCTCAGCACTTTTCAGAGGTCTCCAGGAACAGGATACACAACACACATCCCTGATGGGTGGGAGAAAGTCCAACTTTCAAATGTGATGGATCACATCAAAGCTGTGTGTGAGCTGTCAGCTGAGTAGGGTATGGGAACATCTGCTCTGAATTTAGCCGTGAAGATCAATGTCAAGGCTTGGACCCATGACTCCTTTTCTTCATTTATTTTTTAAGAGAAATTTGACTTGCTGGATCTATTCATTCATAAGTCCTTTTGCTTTCTCCTTTTCTTTCCCCTTTAAATTTTCTCTCTTCTGTTGTTTTCTCTAACTTTCAGTTTCTAAAAATCAAACATATTCATATTATAGTAAACTACTAAGCCAAGCATGGGAGGGAGGGATGGGGAGGGAGTGGGGTGGGCAGAGTCAGGGCTGGCTGGGTGATGTGTGCATTGATGTCTATACAAGTTTTTTACCCCATAATGATGTATAAATACAATGCACCAATAAAAAATTAAAAAAAATCAAAGTCCTTTTGCTTCTTTCCCCTGGCTCCCTGCCACCTTGCCAGACCAGGGCAACTGTGCTTTCTCGGGGGCACTGACTCATGCCCTCGGCCCAGGAGCTCCTCTGCAGCCTGAGCTGCTCACGCAGTACGCATTGCTAGAGCTGGGGATGGGAAAGAGGAGATTTGAAAAAGGTAGAGGGTATAAAGGGGAAAGCGACATCTCAGAGGAAACACTGGAAATGTCAGGAAATGGCTGAAACTCTAGCGTTCAGAGCAGCCAGGACCAACAGCAGAGAAAGAAGGAACACACAAAGGAAGAAACAGAAAAGCCCAGTGGGCAACGGCCAGGAGCAAAATCAGAGAAGATGGCCCAGGAAAATGTGAGGGAGGA
This sequence comes from Muscardinus avellanarius, assembly GCF_963383645.1. NCBI lineage: Eukaryota > Metazoa > Chordata > Mammalia > Rodentia > Gliridae > Muscardinus > Muscardinus avellanarius. The sequence goes on along the minus strand of NC_137787.1, from coordinate 22,169,564 downwards.
CACATTGGAGGGAAAGGTGGCCAGGGCACAAGCAGAGCCCAGAGGAGGAAGGGCAGGGGATTGGAGCTGGAATGGAGATGTGGTTAAGTTCTTCATATGCGACATTTGCTCTGTTCTCTTTCCTGAATCGTGTGACATTGAATGCCCGATGTGTTACTGAGAAATTCCTGAAGAATTCTCATACCCTGTTCCACCATGCCTTTGCCTGCTGGCCGTTCACTGGGATTGGGGATACTGATTTCCTGCATCTTTTGAGTTTCTCAATGCAACATTTAGGGAGCATCTTCTTATTCTTAGTCTTGTAGAAAACTGCCGACTTCTCTATGCTGTGTAGACCAGAGCTGGTGGGATCTCTAGAAGGCAGGGCTGATCTGGAGTCAGCAATGATAGGAACAAAGATTTAAAAGCCAAGTTCTTTTGCTGGAATACCTTCTCTCTTTTTAGCACTCCATCTTCTCCTATCCATGAATCCATAAGCCCAGCCTCCTTCTTTACTTTAAAAACGCACATATTCCCTTTCTCTCAACCTCCGATCAAGTAGCTCTCCATTATCACCAAGTTAAAAACCTTTTCTAGCAAATGCTCACTCTCTGAAGGCGTGGCATCCATAGTCTCTATCCCTAGGTGGTCCACAGGTAAAGATAATTACCTGGATTTAGGTACCCTGAGCTTCCACCGAGAAAATGATCTGTAACAATGAGCGATCTAACCCAGAGGGGCAGCTGGTGAGAGGGAAGTATGCGGTCCAGGCCCTTGAGCTGGAGAATGTGTCTTGATAGTTGTTCTTGAATATTCCTTAGAGACACAGCATTTTGCAGACTAATTACTTCAAGTCTTTCAAGCGAAGTAACTGTGATCGACTCCATTTTTAGAGACAAGCTGGTCTCTGAGCTTATTGAAATATATTTTGTGAGGCTGAGATTGGGATCCTATGGAACAAAACCATACCTTGGTCAAACACTTACTCTTTGAACGGGAAGCAGTTCTCAGCTGGACTGAAGGAAACACATGCTCTTGCTTCATACTTACCACGCTGCAGCTTCAAATGATGGGCAATTATTTCTCCTGAGGACAGATATGTAAATTAAAGCAATACTAAGGGGCTCCTTTCTATTGATAGGAGCTCTTTGGCAGGTGCACAGTAGGGAGAAAGGGAAAGAGTCACTGGCCCTAAGCATCGCTGGCAAAGTCAGGGCTGGCTTGGAATTAAGTAGATCAACCTTTGCCCCAAGCACTGTCTCCTGCACAGATGCACACAGGATGGAGGAGATGGTGAGACTGTCAAAAAACCTCATTTTGTATTTTTGAGCTAGTTTTTGTTTGCTTGTTTATTTTACCATAGGGCTGATTTGCTTTCAAACTGGGGCTCTAAGACACTGCTGTCTACTGCAGAGCCAGCCCCTGGCCAGGGCCCACCAGCAGAGCAATGGGTGAGGCCAGAGAGCGGTACAGCAGAGGGGAAGGTAAGGGCGCAGCTGGGCAAACAGAGCCGGCATTGTTCTGGCTGCAGCCTCAGACGACAGGGCCATCCACAGAGTGCATCTGACAGCACAGGGGCCCTCGCCACCGCTCTGTTTACACAGGTGCCTTCCTCCCCAGGAGAGCCATGGCTCTGCAAACATGCATGACCGCATGCTGCCAGAAGATGGATGCTCACATCTGCATGCTGCCAATGGAAGAAACTGAGGCCCAGAGCGGGGAAGGAAAGCTTTCTCTCAGGCTGAGCAAACCAATGATGGACACCCACCGGAAGGGCAGGCAGGTGCTCCAATTCCCTGCTGGCTTCTCTGATTACCAGGCTGCCTTTGTCTTGTCAGATCTCTGAGCAGGGATAAAGCCTAGGGGATTTTCACTGGGGAGGGGGGGCAACTAGAGGGAGAGGGAGTTACAGCAAGCTTCCCAGCTAAATATTCCAGGATGGAGCCCACACTCCTGGCCTAGCAGGAACAGGGTTTGGTAACCTCTAGTCGCACCTGCTAGTGCAGCTCAGACAGCAGTTTTGGGGAGGAAAGGCTCTGAAGCCTGGATAACATTGTCATACACTTATAAAGTGTTTCCTTGACCCTGATAATTCCCATCCTACCTGATTCTTGCAATTGTCCTCTCCCCAGTTTCATGAAAGAACAAACACTGAGGGCAGTAAAAGTTGAAACCAAGCCCCGCCCCTCTCTTTCCTTTTCAGTGGCCCAGTGTCAAAATCTCAACTCAAATGCCCCAGATTCTCCAGCAGATAAGTTGTAAGGAGACAAAAGGGGTGAAAGGACCTGCAGATGAAAAGGAATTGAAAAGATACATCTAATTCTGAAAAATGGTCAAGACTGAAGTTGCAGTATCTGGAAATACCCACTTGGTGCTAAAATAGTAGAGATACAAAGAAACCATTCTCACAGAACCAGGAGGCCGGTAACTATCAGAGGATGTTGAGGGGAACATTGAGATTGAAATGGGCTCCATAGAGGGGGCCCATATCTATATCACAGCATCAGCTACAGTACACTGAGATCATAATGATTTGTTAAGCCATACATTTATACGCTGTGATTTTTTTCTCAACTGGTTTAAATAGTGGGTTAAAATAACTGGCCAGTTTTCCAGAGGCCAGACAGCTTGATTGTTTAGGAGGAAGATCTGTGTCATGACGGTGCAGATCTGTGTCATGGGCCCCTTTCTAGTTGATGGAACCATGTCAGAGTAGCAGCCTCTTGTGGGGGCACCAGTCTCTCCACTCTAAGTTCAGAGAGTAAGCACAATTGACATGGCAGAGTCCAAGGCGAGTGCAGCCTCCCCCTCATCCCTTTGAATAGGAAAAATAGCTCTCCTGAGTTTTCTTCTGCTGTGTCTGAAGTGCTTGGGGCCTCAGAATAGCCTCAGGCAGCTGCAGGTGACTGACCCAAAAGAAAAGGCTGGCTGAAGAGTTGGAGGTATTCTCCACTAGAGTGCTGTGGGTGTCTGCCTGCCTCTGTGAACATTCTGGGTTTGTCTCTACCTGCCTACCACTGGGCAGAGATGCGCCTTTCCTCCATCTCCAGGGATCCAATGACAGTCACTGGGAACTGCCTACGATGCAACTCTGACTAACACAAATTCTAGGAACTAACTCTTCCAAGAAAATGATCTGTTGGTCCCTGTGAGGCCATCGGAGACACTCAAATATTATCCCAGTGTCTCCAAGTGCGTGTGCACCATTGTATGCACGGCTGTTTAGAATAAGACCATGGGTTGCTAGGCAATGCATCTCCAAAAGGGAGAGTGTGAGAAAAAAAATAATAAATAAACAGATGACAGGGATGAGGTCCAAAGCCTGTTTTGACAGGAGCATTTGGGTCCAGTTCATTCTGGTTTGATGGGAGTGTCACGGGGATGTCAGAGCTTGCTCGGCTCCTGCATGAGTTTCCAATCTTGCCTTTCAGCTCCTCACCCTGTCTTATGTGGTGGGGAAAGCGGAGATGAAATATGGCTCTCTGGAGGGCCCTGCCTTTGTGAAAGGCTATTACAGCTGTAACAAAACTTTTGTAATCTGTAACCATATCCCATTACATCTCCAGGCTCCTTGGGTCCTTTCCCAGCCTGAAGGAAAACACACACACCCTTCCTTTTTTTCTTTCTTCCTTTCGTTCTCCTTTGCTCTCTCCTTAGTTTCCACTCTCTAAAAGGTCATCACAGTTTTCTTTTCACACAGGTTTTCCTTTGGCCTTTGACGGAAATTGGCCCGAGATCTGCAGAAAGGCTGGGTGGTATCTGCGTTAGGACTTGTCAACTGGTGGAGGAAGATGAACAGACCACAGGACACGAGGTCACTGCAGCTTTCATGAGACCTCTTAGGGCTTCTCAGAACCTTCCCAAACCTTGGCGAATGGTTTGCTGCCTGCTGACTCTGCTGACAATGGAAGCTGGCCTTTCTTGGGCCTAGCATGTCTTCCCACCCATTCATTATCCTCACGCTGGATAATAAACCAGACCAGGGTTTCTGTCCCAACTCTACCAGTTGCTAGCTATGTGACCTGGAGAAGTAGTATTTAAACTCTCCATTCCCTCATATGCAAAATGAGTTGCAGATAATTACTTTGTAATATAAGATTACGGGAGATGGTTTGTGTCATGCTGCAGATGCAGACAGTGCACGGCACATAGTAGGCACTCAACAGCTGTTGGTTTGGGCATGCTCTGCATGTGTTGGTGGGATGAGAGGCTATAGGATGTAGAGCCTTCTTTGCACATGCTTGGGGGACAAAGCGGGGCTCAGGTCTGGTTTGAGAAACAAGGAAAGTAGGTTCTGGATTGAAGAGGTTAGAAAAGTAGAAGAAGAAAGGAAGAAAACAGGATCCTTCCCATTCTGGGCATTTGTGGAGGATACAAAACTCAGGTGTGCTTAAGACTAGGTGACTTGGAAGGCCAGAATAGATACCTGTTCTTGATAGTAACTCTCAAAGTTGGATTCATGGGTCAGGTAGGTTTACATCCTCCTGATAATATACTGTCTCCGGTATGATATGTTCAAGGCCAGAGGGACAAGCATTTTAGTAATTAGAATCTAAAAGTACTCTAGTCATGGGGGGAATAGTGATCTTCTGTTTTATCAGGAAGAGCCCAGATGGGCCAGATAGAATTAATCTATCCAAAATCTAGGTTTGTCGCTAGATTCATTACCCTGAGATATTAGAACAGAGTTTTTAGATAGGATGATTGACACAAAAGTTTTGTGATATGAATACTAAGGTAGTAAAACTGGGTAGATCTGAATTCCAGTACCTGCTCCATTGACTTTAGTTGTATAAACTGGTTTGCTTCTTGAGTTCTCTGAATCTTGGTTTAATGCTTTATAAAATAGGAATTGTGTCTAGCTCTTGGGATTGTTATGAGAATTCAGTGGGGTAATGTGTCTCAAAGTCTAACAGAGTACCTAGTCTATAGCAGCATTCAGCATGCTTGTTAAATAAATGATGAAAATAATGAACAGTAGCTTTCCACTGATAAGTGCCTTTTTGCCTTTTATTTTCCTTTATATTGCTTTCTTGAATTTCATTTTCTTTCACTTTTCTCATATTATTTTATTTCTATTCCTCTCCTCTTCCCCTCCCACATTCCCTTCTCTTTTATTTTCTACGTTTTTATCCCCAGAATTATCCCCCCTGCATCAAAAGACCTCTTTGTCCATCTTTAACTACCTTCTCCATTAATCAACATCTCTAGGTATTAGCCACTGAGGGTCATAGTAGTTACTTAAGTCTGGTGCATGTGAAGAGAAAACATATCTTTACCAAGAGACCAGCTGCCCTGGATGAGTTTTTAGGGGTTGCTCTGATTTTTGGTTCAATTCCTTGACTTTGTTTTTAGTTCAGATGTGTGGTGCTTATGTGATAAAAAGTAGATAGAGTGTGAAGTAAAATAAAGCCATGAGAGAGACAAAATGAATTCACCCTTCTGATGGCCTTTGATACTTTAGGGCAAGAACAGAAATGTCCATAGAGTAACATTCCTCAGTCTTTTGCTGGTGGCTACGTCTCCATCTGCCACATCCTACTTGTTTGACAAGTTGAAAAAGGAGGAGGTAACTGAGGCAAAGAGATGGAATTGGATATGATATTCTATTGTGCACATCAGAAGGATAGGGGAGAGAAGAATTCTGCCTGGTGCCCGGTGATGTAAACAAAAAAAAGGCTTCATGCATCCCCCAAACATTTATAAGAATCATAAGCTATTAACCACCCTCATCTCTTAACATTACTAAGAATTGGGCTGGGGAAGGAGAGTTCTAGGTGATGCATGGATAATTTAAAAGACTTTTTCTCTTGGATTTGGAATAAAATCTCTTTTTTTGTGCAACTCACAAATCTACCTTACTTGTCATTTTTAATTGTAGATTAAATAAAATTTAATTTTTCTGGGGGTTGAGGAATCTCCAAGGCAGATGGAAACATGGCCACAAGAGAGGGCTGAGAGCCCTACCAAGGGCAATTTCTCTTTTTCCTATTTTCAGAAAGTATCATGCAGATATGGGCTGGAACACTCATTTCTATGATCTCTAGAGGAGAAAATTAGTTTTCTAATAAAACTTTAATTTCTATGAAAAACTATCAGGGCAGGAACTGTGTAATTTATAACAAAACAGAAGTGTTGTATGCTCCAGCTCAGCAGGTATGGTTTATGATACATTTAGGGAAAATCTTTCAGGCATAACCATGGCTGTAACTAGGGGAAATAGTTTTCCCTCTGACACTTTCTTGCCTCTCTGGTAGCATTCCTATCCTGTCTCATCAGACACACACACACACACACACACACACACACACACACACACACACACACTTCTTTGTGTCCAGAAAAATGGCTACTTAATGAAATGTAGAAAGTTTGGGGATAGAATTTGTACAGTTGTGAAACAGCCTCCTTGATCTTTTCTGATTGATTCTCCGCTCTGGTCAAAGTGAACCCCTTCCATCTGCCCTGTTGAGATTTAGAATATAAAACACTCCCTGAACTGAATCTTTCTTCCTTTGCCAGCCCTAAGATGGTCTCTCCAACAATCTGCACCATCACCCAGTTTATATTTCGGGTAAAGTTTGTTGCCCCGAATTGCTTCAGAACCTCTTCTCTGGGTTTTCAGTTGGGCTGGCACTCCTCTGGGGAGTCACTCACTGTGACCTAGTGTTCTTTGGGTTTCAGCCCCAGAAATCTCGTCTCTCTTCATTTTCTCCCCTTGGCCCTCAGCAGCTCAGACGTGCTGGGCAGGGGGTGTCGTGGCTGGTTGCGCCTTCTGCCCTTTGCCTCTCTCTGGCTCTTCCAACACTTCTCTCCCAGCTCGCACATCTTCATCAACCACTTTGGAAACTCACAGTCCTCTTTGCCATGTCCTTCTTGTCTGTTTCTGCTCTCAGGACTCCGTATGGCCTCACCCTCTATTTTCTGCTCCCCCTCAGCCCCCAGACATGCCAGCTCTGTGCTGTCCCACATCTTTGCACAGCTATAAATTTTAATTTCCTGCATTTAAGCCTCCTGGAAGTGCATACATTTCCTGACCGCATCTCCTTCATAAAAAGGCATCATGTAGTTGCTTTTTCAGATTGGCTTTTCCTGTCCTTTATTTGCATTGGAAAGTTCACTTTTTTATTTTGAAAAATAATCTTAGTAGTGCATTGCAGTTGCGCATCACAATGAGGTTCAGTGTGGCACAAACATACACGCGCACACACACACACAGCTCTTGGCGTTTCCCCTTCCGCATCCCACCTTAATCTCCCTCCTCCTGCCCTGCACATGTTTGTGAAATTGGCAGTGAAACCTTCATACATTGCCACCGTATTGTTTGAACTGTTCCCTTCCTCAATCCCCCTTTTTCCTCTCCTCAACTCCTTCTTCCAAACCCCTTTTAGCATCATGCTATAGGTCTCTTTCCACATTATTTAAAATCCATTATGCTTCCTATTTTCTCTCTAGCTTCCACATAGGAGAGAAAATGCACAGCCCTTGACTTTATGAGACTGGCTGAGCTCACTTAGCACGATATTCCATAGTTCCATCTATTTTCTGCAAATGACATAATTTTGTTCATCTCCATGGCTGAGCAGAACTCCATTATGTGTATATGCCACGTTTTCTCATCCACTCATCTGTTGATGGGCACCTGGTTTGGTTCCATAATTTGGCTATTGTAAATTGTGCTGCTATAAACAGGGATATACATGTATTGCTATAGTATTCTGACTTATAGTATTCTGAAGCTGAGGCAATCCTCCTGTCTCAGCTTCCCAGGTACTGGGATTACAAGTATACCCCACCACCATGCCCGACCTCGATGATTCTTAAGTGCCTTCATTTGTCTTTGGCAGGCCAGGAAGGTTCCATGCCAGGAGCCTCTCCCAGGTGTGTCTCCTATACTGCCAATTGCATTTTGAGAAGTGGGCTCTTTTATTACCATAATAACAAGGACAATGATGATGATATCAAGAATGATATCAATATCCGAGTGTTGGCTGCAGACCAAACTCTGTGCTATGGACTTCTTCCTACTATCCATTTATCCCTATCATGAGGATAATTGAAATTAAATGAGTGGTCTGGGGCTGCCTGGAGTAGTCTTTCATAACTTGAGTAGTCTTTCTTAGCCTTTATTCCTTACCATAGTGCAGAAACTCTCAAACAGCCACGGGGCCCTCACACCTAGACAGACGGTGGTCGGCCAAGAGCTTGCTGAAGAGCCAGGGACAGCTTTGTCGAGAAATGTCCATGCATTATTTGTTATTTCATCAAGAAAAATTTAAGGAGGGCCAGGCTTCTGATGGTGATGCAGAAGACAATGCCATCGAGTGACTTAACTGGAGAGTTGGAATCATTTTTTCTCTCCTGGGTCACTTGGCTTCCACTGGACCTTGCTGCCTGATGGAATGTCTGTTGTCACCGTTGCTTGGCCTTCTGCCCTAAGCACAAAGTTCCCACTGGCAATATCTCAGGCGGAGACTCCTTTGGCTGCCCTCTTTAAGCAAGGGGCCGTGCACGGAGTGAAGAATTCTTTCTGCCGTAGCATCTTGGGAGTAAGCTGTGAGAACCTTTCTTTGGAATGTATTTGATGTGCACAGGCAGAAAGGAAGCTTTCATTTAGCTCCGGTGGTTTGCAGACAGAGCTGAGGGGACCCGGTCAGAGCCTCACACCCTGTGTGTGGTCATCTGGCTTTGCTCTATCCCGTGGCCACAGCCCATGCTTCAAGTCCCGGCCAGACGTCTTGTAATGCACACGGCATGCTGCTGTGGTCTCCGTGGGGTTCGGGAATAAGGTGTGGATGAAGCAGTTCAGCTCCGAATTCTTGAGCAGCGGAACAGTTCAGAGTACACATCTGGAGGACAGTGGAGCAATGTGCAGAGGGAAGCACAGCAGCCTTGTGAACCTTGGGGATGGCTCAGTTTGGGGGCACACTTCTTAAAAAATACCATCAGGTCCTCAGTAGACCCTAAACGAGGTTGGCTCTCTTCATGGCATTAAAGTGAAACTGAAGTCCAAGTACATTAAAAAACAAAGCTGTGCAATAAATATCAGGACCTTTTGGCTTTTTGTACTGAGGCAGAACTCCTTCCATTACAGGCCAAATTCATAGACAGTTTTTTTTTTCTATTACTAATTGCCTTTGTGCCTTTGTTAAAAATCACTGACTGTAAATGCGGGGTCTGTTTTTGGAGTTAATTTTTCACTCCATTGGTCTTTTTGTCTATCTTTGTTCAAACACTTAATTCTCTTGATTATAAATGAATCTTGTAATAGCTTTGTAATGATTCTTAAAATAGCTTCATTTTTTGAAAAATTTTAATGTACTTCTATTGGTGCATTCCAACCTCACATTATAATGTAAATCATAGCGATAGTGACATCCATGCACAGAGCACCTGGTGGGCTTTCCCCAGCTCCCTTCCCATTTCTCCCCCTTCCTATAGAGGTCTGACTTTGATATTCGCACACATGGATATAATGGCAATGGAAGCGATTCCCTCACTGATCCTGTTTCTCTTCTTCCCTTCTTCCAACCCACCTCTCTGGCTTCACTGAAGTTTCCCCTCCATTATCTAGAGTCCCTCTGGTAACTCAGTTACAGCCCAGCTCCCACATATCAGAGGAAACATATGACCCTTTACTTTCTGTGACTAAAAAATCATCGAGGCCGGGTGTGGTGGCGTACACTTGTAATCCCAGTACTTGGGAAGCTGAGACAGGAGGATCATGCAGATTCAAAGCCAGCCTCAGCTACTTAGTGAGGCTCTCAGCAACTCAGTGAGATCCTGTTTCCAAATAAAATATAAAATAGGTCTGGGAGTGTAGCTCGGAGGTAGAAAGCCCCTGGGTTCTATTCTCCAAATCCATCATATCCCTGCAAATGACATTAATTTTTTTCTTCATTGCCTAGTAGGATTCAGTTGTGTGTATTTCCCATAATTTTATAATCTATTCATCTGTTGATGGACACCTAGGTTGGTTCCATAATCTGACTATTGTGAATTGTGATGCTATGGACATGGATGTGCATATGTTACTATAATTCTCTGATTTTAGTCCATTTGAAAAGATAATCAGGAGTGGTATAGCTAGACATCTTTCTCTTTAAAAGTACAGAATGGGTTTGGTGTGGAGACATATGCTTGTAATCCCAGCACTTGGGAGGCTGAGAAAGGAGAATTGCATGCTCAAGGCCAGCCTCAGCACCTTAGTAAGGCCCTATGCAATGTAGGGAGATCCTGTTTCAAAATTAAAGAATAATATAGGGTTGGGAGTACAGGTCAGAGGTAGAATGCCCCTGGGTTCCAGCTCCAAAACCATACAAAGAGAGAAAAGAAAGAAAAAGAAAGAAAGAGAGAGAAAGAAAGAGAAAAGAGTTCATGGATGATCCATTGTGATAAACATCGTTATTTCTGAATGGTGGAATTATGAGTAATTTATATATATATTTTTCTTGTGCTTTTATGCTCCTTCCTTCCTTTCTTTTTTCTTGATACTGTGATTTGAACCCAGGAGCATTTCATCTTCAAGCTACACTTCTAGCTGTTTTAATTTATTTACTTATTTTATACCCCAATCCTATTTTATTATTTATTTACTTATCTTTTTAAACTTAAAATAGTTTCATAATGAACTTTAAAATAGCTTTATAATGAATCTTAAAATAAGGTAGTTTAAGTTCTCAAACTTTGTTTTTGTCTTTGTTAGGTTGTTTTAACTATGTTAAGTTCTTGGTGTTTGCATATGAAATTGAGAATCAATTTGTCAATTTTTTATTTTAAAAAAGTCTGCATAGGTTTCGATTGGGATTGCACTGACTCTTAGATCAATCTGGGGATTGATTTATTTCTCTGAGTTTCTGACTGGATTGTATTTCATGGATTGAAGTGTCCTGGGACTAAGGTTTACTCAAATCACATACACACAGATATTCAGGACAACTGGTTTTTATGCTAATTTAACTCTAATAAGAATAAGCATTTACATTGTATACAAGACTCCTGGAAGCAGGGTTATTGGGGCTTTCTGGATAATAAAAGTATTTACACAAAGGGGAAATTCAGCTACAGTCAAAGCACCTACAATAAGCCGTTTTTGTGAAATATAAGCCATATATAAAATACTTAATTTCAATAAGAAGCCCACAAGACAGCTATTACCTGCTGTACTTCACAAACAGAACAACGAAGGTAGAAGGAGATAGAGTTGTGAAGCTGTGGGCTAGTGGGGACACGGGAAACTTTCCATTAAACCCAGCACTGTCTAACTCTGCCATGTGGGGCTTGCCCTGCCTCAGTGGTTTTCAAGCTGTGTCCTGGGGCCCCAGGGCTCTACTGGAGCGCCAGGACCCACAGGAGCATGTGTGATGGGGAAGGAGGAGGCAGGTGGCTTGTACTCAGTACTCGACTCTGTTTCCACCAGTTTTCCTGCAGTCGGCTTTGTAGATTAGAATTCTGCCTAAACAACAACAGACCACCACCATCAACAAAAATAGGCACGTGAATTCCCGAATCAGTTCATGCTGCTTTTGAAATAAGGGTTTCTCTCACTTTCTCCTGAATAAAGTTCCTGAAAGCTTCGGGATTGTTAAGACAGCCCGGGGTCTCCGGTGAGAGGGTGGAAGGGCTTCTCTATGCGGATTCCAATCTGATGACCTTGAGCCTGCAAAGACCTGCTGTCTGCAGATTGAAAGCTGCTGGTTCCTGTCCAGTGTCCATTCTGAACCTCAGCCTAGGTCAACTAAGAGAGCTTGAGAACAAGCCTGCTCTTCTCACAGTGCTCTCTTAATGTTCAGGAAGGTTCTAGCCCACAGGCCTCCTGCTCTCTGGTGGCTCCTGTCTTTCACAGGCGGCTCTTCTCTGCTCATCCCCCTTTCCTCCCGTTTCCCCTCAGTCTCAGCCTTGGCAGCCACCCCGTGAAACTGGGTCTTGTTTGTCTTTTCTCTTAGAAGCTGAAAAGTGTTTTTGCTGAATTCTTGATTTTTTAATCTTTTCCCAAACCCAAAGGCTCACATCTGCCATGCACCAACGAGTGCTGGGAGAGGGTGTTGGATCAATCCAGAAATTATCTTAATCCGTTGCTCAACACACAAATTCAGGTTCTCTCCCCCACTGCATCTCGACCTGCTTGATTCTTGTCGGACTGAAAAATGTTTTCTTGTTCTTTTTCCTTTTCTCTCCTACCTTTTTACACCCCCCCCCCACACACACACACGTCCCTGTTATTTCTTCCCCGTTACTTCCCTTCTGGAAAGTTAATCAGAGAGCTAAAATCTCAGGACAGGAAGGGGCCTTCAGGGCCATTTAATCCAGACTCTAGCTCTTAGGCAGCAGCTGTGCTTGCCTGGGGAAAGGCCCCTTCTTCATCTTTAGATTTTTATCACTTTCCATGCATTCTTGTATAAGAATTTCTGGGGTTTGCCCTGGGCACTATGGTACATGCCTGTTATCCCAGTACTTGGGAGGCTGAGACAGGAGGATTGCTGGTTCAAGGCCAGCTTCAGTGACTTAGCAAGAACTTATATCAAGATAAAAAGGGCTGCCGGGTGTGGTGGCGCACACTTGTAATCCCAGCATTCGGGAGGCTGACACCGGAGGATGGCGGTTTGCGGACAGCCTCAGCTACATAGTGAGGCCCTCTATAACTTAATGAGACCCTATTTCAAAATAAAGAATAAAAATAGGGAAGAGGGTGTGGCTCGGAGGTCAAATGCCCCTGGGTTCCATCCCCAGACCTGCAAAAAAAAAAAAAAAAAAAAAAAGATAAAAAGGGCTGGGGGTATAGCTCAGTGCTAGAACACCCCAGGATTCAATCCACACTACGGTACACATGTACACACAGCCTAGGTTTTGTTCCTTTATTTTCTTATTAACTAATTTTATTTTAAAATGTTTCTTTTTGCATTTACTCAAAGAGATACCTGTGCTCCCATCTTTACTATAATACAACTCACAATGCCCAAGACATAGAGATATAGACTGGACCTAGAAATTCACTGTCAGACAAATGGATAAAAAATATGGTGTGTATATACGCAATGTAATACTATTCAGCTCTAAAATAGAATGAAATACTGTCAATTGCATCAACAGGGATGAAGTAGAAGACATTATGTCAAATAAAATGTCAGGTAGAGAAAGACAAATACTGTATGTTCTCACACATATGTAGAAGTTAAAAGTTCATCTCATAAGAGGAGTAAGTAAAACAGAGGGTACAAAAGCCTGGGCAGGGCTGTGGGTAAGGAGCAGATAGAGGATGCTTAAGGGGTTTAGGGTTGCAGTTGAATAGGAGTGATAACTTCTCATCTTCTATAGCACAGCATCACTATACTTGACAGTGATTAGCTCGTACATCTCAACAGGTAGTAAAGAGGATTTAAAATATTCCCAATACAAAGAAATATTGAGTGTTTGTGATGATGAATATGCCATTTGCCCTAATTTTATCACATATATTGTATGCATATATTGAAACGCCACACTTTACCCCACATATACATATGATTACTATGTGTCAATAGAACATTTAAAAATATAAAAATGTTTCTTCACTTCAGAGCTACACAAGGCATATAATTACATATCTACTGACAGATGCTGTCAAGACTTGGTGAAAATGTGAGCTCTCTTTAGGCAGATGTACAACAAAAACCCCTTTTCCTGGGCCAGCCAGAATTCTTGGGATGTCAGATGTGATTACAGTGTTCCACAGGCAAAGGCTGGAGCTGGCAGTGTCAGTCCAGCTGTGTAGGTGGCTGACTTGGAGGAGTCTTTGGCTATAATCAGGTGCCAAGAGTAGAAGTAACATGAGAAATGGTACACGTATGTGCTGGTATCTACACAGATGCAAATAGATCTGCTGTTTGTAAACAATATCCTGATGAGTTGGTTCTAAACCTAGCTGTCCTGGAACAGTATTATTTATATTGATTGGCTGATTAATTTTGACTCAAAGACTACAGATTGGTTTTGTGCATTAGGCAGTTGCTTAACTCTGTGGTTCTGAGAATAGATTTCCCAGATAATAGATATGTGAAATTTATTTTTCTGAGGACTTAAAAGGACAGATGGGAGTCTTTTTTTTTTCTTATGTCTTAAAGGAGGGGCTCACTCCTGCGTTTTCCTTGACTTGGACTTATTATTTTTGAAAACACATCTTAATTTTTAATTTTCATTTTTATTTTCCTGTCCATCTTATCTAACTTGTCCTCTTCTTTCAAAGATCTTGACATTCCCCTTACTCCATTCTTAGTCGTGTGTGTGTGTGTGTGTGTGTGTGTGTGTGTGTGTGTCTTTTACTTGGGATTGAACCCAGAAGACAATTACTTCTGAGCTACACTCACAGCCTTGTTTACATTTTTGTTTTGAAACATGGTCTGTCTAGGTTTCTAAGAGTCTCATCTTAGCTGAGGCTGGTCTCGAACCTGTAATTCTTCTGTCTCAGCCTGTGAGCACTGGAATTACAGGCATGTACCACCATGCCCCACCTTAGTCCACTTTTGAGAAAGGATTTCCCACTCTCATCTTGTCATGCGCAGGGTTCTCTCCAGTACCCCTGCAGCTTCCTCCCTTGTTTCTTCTCTCTTTCGTCATCTGCTGAAAGATGTAGACCACAGTCTACATCTTAGACTCCTAAGAAATTACCCTAAATTTGGGTTGAGGAGGAGAATAGGTGTAACCGAGGTATCCACAGATTTGTCTCATTGTCTCTGGAAGAGGACTGGGGATGTGATGTGTGCAAGAATGGAGGAAATGAAAACAACACTCATGGAGAGAAACTTGTCTAAGAGAGAGGAGTGAAGTAGGTGTGGGTATTTTGAGAGGTGGGAAGAGGCAACAGGAGGAGTGGGTCTAAGGAGGGTGAACCTACAGCTGGAACAGCATCTGTCCAACCAGAAGTTAATGACAGGAAGACTGTAACTCAACAGTGATTTCCTGAGTTCCCAACATGGCAAAGCAGTACCTGTTTGCCTGGATACCCTCAGAGATATAAAATAGGAAACAGCATAGGATGTCCAAATGTTCCCCTTTCTTCCATGTTTCAGGGTAATTACCCCTGGAACTCTAGGGGTGTTCATGACACAGACTTTCTTACAGGGAAGAAGTGAAGTTGGGAACTGGAGCTATGGGTATTGGAACTCTAGAAGAGAGGATGCTGGGGTTTTCATATCCACATACCAGCACCTCCAGGGAACAGGTGTAGGAACCCACAAGAGCTTCCAGAGCAGCTATGGATAGCTCAGGCATCCATAGAGCATTGGGTCAGGCTCTAAGACACAGAAAACAAAACTTTGTAGAATCTCAGACTGCTGAGCCTATGGCTGATCTTCCTAGCCTGGCACAGCAGAGGTTAAAGAGAAATAATTTATGAAATTGAGAAATAGCCAAACACTTTTCACATGTGAAAAAGGCAGCCCTAAGCCACACTCTTAATGCCAGTCTTCCATAGCTAAAAGGTTAGGATGGAGGAGTGACATGTTCATCCCTTAAGTGGCTTGAGGCCCACTAGAAGAGACCCATCTTCTTCCTCATCTGCTAGTTTGTCCAAAGCCCCACTTACCCAACTACCATCCATTGCCTTTGGCTTTGGGGCTTAAGGAGAAGAGGGAGGGGGTCCCTGCTTCGAATCATCACACTGTGTGATATTATCACCAAGTAATTGCTTCAGTTCTCCTCCTGCTGAGCTACTTCTGGCAGATTGAGATGAAACCAGAGGAACAATTTCATTTGGCCAATATTTCCGTTGCCAAATTTTGACTTTGTCTTCCTTATATACTAGACTTGGCTTGGGTGGTAACATCTGAATAAAAACAACATTGCTTCTCTGAGAGACAAGATTTTCCATCCAACAGACAACTAAGATTGGTTATCTGTGGAGATTCATTATTTATG
This sequence comes from Muscardinus avellanarius, assembly GCF_963383645.1. Taxonomy (NCBI): domain Eukaryota; kingdom Metazoa; phylum Chordata; class Mammalia; order Rodentia; family Gliridae; genus Muscardinus; species Muscardinus avellanarius. Next base: position 22,153,694 of record NC_137787.1, on the reverse strand, counting down.
TTAGTCTTTTACCTATCTCTAAATTGTATTGTTTGCTTTTATTGTTGCTAATTTTTAGGATTTCTAGTTGGAATATTAATATATCTTCAGATATAGCATTTGGAAATATTTTATCCCATTCTATCAGTAACTTTTAACTCTGTTTACATTGTCTTTGGATATACAATATTTTTTTTTATTTTTTAGGGAGTTTATTTACCCTTTTGTTGCCTGTGCCATTGAAATCATATCCAAGAAATCACTGCCAATTTCAATGTTGTGAGGTTTTATGACCCAAATTTTCTTCTAAAAGTTTATAGTATTAAGATTTATATTTAGGTCTTTTATCTATTTTGAGTTAATATTTGTATATGGTGTTAGGTAAGGGTCCAATTTTATTCTTTTTCAAGTAATTATTATTTTTCAACAATATTTAGTTAAAAGATTAGTATTTCCTCACCAAATGTCCGTGGAAACCTTGTCAAAAACAACTTGACAATATATGGAAGAATTTAGCTCTAGGCTTTTATTTAACTCCAATGGTTTATATATCTGCCTTTAGAACAGTACTACACTGTTTCAATTATTGTAGTTTTATATGGTTTGAAATCAGAAAATATACATCTTCTAGCTTTGTTCTTCTTCGAGATTGTGTTGGGTATCTAGAGTCCATATTCCATATCAGGATAGATTTTTTAAAAAAAATAAATAAATAAATGTATGATAGCTTCACCTAAAATAAAGAAAATAAAAAATATTCTCTGGTAAGAAAGAAAGCAAAAAGAAATATTGAACTGTTATCTTTTAGTCATCAAAAGCTTGGTATCAGACAAATGAAACTGTTTTGTGAGATTATCATCGTTAATATTGGATAAATTGCTATAAAACTAGATGTCAATCACTAAGCCAAGCATGGGAAGGGGGGATGGGGAGGGAACAGGGTGGGGATCGGGTAGGGGCTAACTGGGCGATGTGTGCATGTATATCTACAAAAGTATTTTCTTTATACCATTATGATGTACGAATACATTGCACCAATAAAAAATTAAATTTAATTTAAAAAAAAAACAACATTGCTTGGAATCTTGAGAGAGCCTCTGAACTTCTCTCTTAAAGATGGGAGCCCTTTGATTTGGAGTCAACCTGCTTTCACTTCTTGGGTAGGATTTTAAATCCAACAGACACAGTGGCCATGAAGTCCAAAACAATTTTACTACCTGGCTTATCTTTGCAGCAGATGAGAGTTACAGGGCTTCCTCATAGTGATTTAATCCATGTGGAGGTGTGGGTGCTGGTTCTTCAATTTGCAGCAGGATTTTTTCCCTTATAAGCCCTCATACACTGAAAACATCTTCAAACAAACATGCACTTATTGCACCTAACCTACCGAGCCTGGAGTTAGCCTAGCCTACCTTAAACAGGCTCTGAACACTCAGATTAGCCTAAAGTTGGGCAAAACCATCTAACACAAAAGCCAATTTTTTAAATAAAGTGTTGGCTATCTGATGTAACTCATTGAATAGGGTATGGTTGTATGGGTATGCTTTCATGGCACTATAAAGTTGAAAAATCATTAAGTTGAACCATCAGAGTGGGGAACCCCCTGGGTGGGGTGGGGCTACAGAGGTCAAGAGGGGAGATGACTTGCCAAAGGCCACAGAGCTACTCTCCAGCATGGCCAGAACTAAAGTTGGCACTTTTCACTCCCAGGTAAATTGTCCTTGTTTTTATCAAGCAGCCTGTCTAATCCTCTTTTCTTCTTGTTACAGTGACCAGCATGGTTATAGAGCTGCTTACATTAATAGGAAATTTATGGAAATCCTACCTAGATTGAGAGACAGCCATTAAACCACTTTCCATTCTTCTCTACCTCTACACCAATTAACAAGCATCTCAAGTTATTGTCACTCCAACCTTGGGCTGATCATTTTATTCTTCCACTCCTCTCTCTGCAGGAAGGCCTGGCTAAAGCTTATGGGGCTGAGGTAGGAGATGGCACATCAGTGGGATTTGGAGCTATGGGCCCCTTGCTATTGGTACCTGCTACAATTTATCCACATCTGCTGTGCCACAACCCATCACCATGTATGAGTTAAACAGAAAACGCTCCGAGTCTCCTAGAAAGAAACATGTATGGCTTTTCCAGGTATATGTGGGGATTGTGAAAATACATGGAACATATATCTGGAAATAACTGGCTGATATATTCCGGAGCCACCGGCTTTTATAACTTACTTAGAGCAACATATGCCCGAATAACTGAAAATCTGGTGCTTTGGAGCTAGAGGTCTGAATATTTCCCTGAGGGACAGAGGTGGATGGGTTCATTTCACCTTTCATCTTATTTCCTACCTGGCACCTCTACTTTGTCCACAGCACCTGGGATTGAATGCATTGACCTGGGGACACAGAGTAGACAAGAAGACTAAGGTAGAAGAAGCATCCATGCGTCTTGCTTCTCTGAGCACTGGATCCATCTGCCTTTTTCCTGCTTCACCACGCCTTCCTTTAGACTCATTTTCTCTCTATCTCTTGTTCCATTAAAGAAGTCTTTCTTAAAGTGCTGTTGCCCTGGAATATAGTGCCAGGGGTTCAAGGTGAGACAAACTAATCAGGTCCTGGTCCCTCCAAGGTTTATCTCATAACTATATGTGGGCGAATGTAAAGGGATGGTGAAAATAATAAACCTAAAATTCAAAAACAAAGTCTACAGTGCTGGAAAGTTGTAGTATGCTTCATAGGCATTAGTCAAAATGACACAATATCACCATTTGGCAAATGAAATGACTTCTGTAGAAAACTATATGTTTCTGAATGTTAAAATGGGTCTAGACAATAGAGAGTTGAGAACATTTTCTGGACACTAAGGACATAGACAGGATGTTTTTAAGCAATCACACCTTCAATCCACTTCTCCAAAGTCTTAAGTACAAGAACATTGGGTGGATCCATTCTATAAGAAAAGCCTTGGTTATGAGAACAAGTTTCAAAATTAAGATTCAAAAGGTAAGATCAACAACAGATGCCTTTTATTTTCTGCAGTAGGTTGCTGGGTGTCAATATTTCTCCCAGTATTCTAATTGTAATCTAACTATAACAAGGGAACTAAATACTTAAAGAAACTGCGCAGTTGACATTGCAAAGTCCTTTTAGAGTTGCAAAAATCATTTCTGTTTTTAAATATATTTTTAAAACTATAATTTCCTAGAAGTAGGACATATGGGTTAGTCATAAAGAGCTGGGACTTCAGAAATGTTTATCTGTCAGGTATTTTATATCTATATTATTCTGAAGATGTGATAATAACTTTCTCTGTTGGCAGAGAGACAGCTGATCTTTCATTTTTCTCTGATCCTTCCCAATCCATGTAACCTTCACCTTTCATTTCTGATCACCATCACTCCATCCCTACCACAAGGGAACTCCTTTTAACTTATTTAATTGATATTTTAAGTTCCAGTCTTACTGCAGTAAAATAATCTGGTGCTTTGGGCTGATTGACTGAATATTCTCATATGGAGAGAGGTAGGTGGTCAAATGACTCAGAGTTCTTCAAAGGATTCTGACAAAAGCTATTCAATATGGCACCCACATGTGGCTATTGAGCACCTAAAATGTGATAAGTAAAATTGAGAATAAAATTTTTATATTTATTTATTTATTTATTTATTTTGCAGGTCTGGGGATGGAACTCAGAGACATTCAACCTCTAAGCTATACCCCCTGCCCAATTTTTTATTCTTTATTTTGAAACAGGGTCTCACTGAGTTGCAGAGGGCCTCACTTAGTAGCTGAGGCTGTCTGCGAACCACGATCCTCTGGTCTCAGTCTCCCAAATGCTGGGATTACAAGCATGCACCATCACACCTGGCAAATTTTTATTTTTAACACTGACACACATTATAGTTTTTTGAGAGCTTTTAAATATGTTTGAAACAATTTAATCATGTATCAACTGTAAGTTTTACGAGATCTAAATATAAATCAAGTCTTCTAAAAAATTTTCAGCATATGATTTCAGCATTTTTTTTTTTTTGGTAGTACTGGGGTTCCTGGAAGCCCTTCTACCTCCGGGCTACACTCCCAGACCTATTTTTACATTTTTATTTGGAAACAGGGTCTCCTAAGCCAGCACGCATAGCTGGCTTCGAACCTGTGCGATCCTCCTGTCTCTGCCTCCCAAGCGCGGGGATTACAAGCGTGCGCCACCACGCCCGGCTGATTTCAGCATTTCTAACTAGAAAATGCATACCAGATTTTAAAGATTAGTAAGAAAGGAAGAATGTAAACTATTTCATTAATAGCTTTTTATATTGGTTACATGCTGAAATTATAACATATTGGATATATTGGGTGAATAAAATGTATTATTAAAATTAATTTCAATTGTTTCTTCTTAGTTCTTTAGGTGGCTACTAGAATACTGAAAATTATTCACATTTTGTTTCCATTGAGCAAAGCTAGTTTAAAGTTTACCATTTAATGACTACAACCAGGTGCAGTCAAATATACCAATTATCCCTAAGGCAGGGTTTAGGGTTTTTAGGCTGAAACTCCTCAGATGCAGAAATCCATTAACCTCCAGTTTTATTCTCTGAGTTAGCTTCTAACTGCACATTTGCATTGCAGTTGCCTTGGGACTTTCACATTTTTTTTTACATACCTGTTTGTTCTATGAGCCCACATGCAGCTTATGTATTTGTTTTTTGAGTGTCTAGCTATGGTGCTCAATGCTCGGGCTCAAATGATCCTCTCATCTTAGACTCCTGGATAGCTGGGACTCCAGGTGTACATCACTATACTTGGCTCATGTGTGTATTTTTAAAAAGTGTAAAGACTTTAAAATACTTAATAGATAAGTTTGCAAATAATATTAAAATTATTACTCCTAACTTCTTCCTACAGATGAAAATTAATGCTTAGAGTAGGGAGAAAACTTATCCAAGTATGTATAATTCTGCAGTGGCCTCTCCCAGATTCCTTTTGGTCAGTATTCTTTCTGAAATAATTGCCTGGGAAATGACAAGGGGGCAAAACCCAAGTCATGAATCTCATGGCAGATTAAAAAGCACCAAAGTAGGTTGTTATTAATGAAAGTCAGGTGATGGACTATGAAACACATCAGTTCAGAAGGCCAATTAGCTGAAAAGGGACATATAAGGCTAAATAGTGGCAGAAGCCTGGGGTAGGAGTTAGGAGGCTGCAGCATAAAATCCCAACGCTGCTCTGATTGGGTTAGGTCATTAGGTAGGTCATTCCTCACACCCTAGACCCCTTGATCATCTATCAAATGAGAAGGTCAGAGCAGGTCTCCAGGGTTCTTCCCTGTTCTTACAAGCCACATTTCAATCAGTTTAATCTTGGCCTCTTCCTGACCTCCAGCTGCAAAAACACTAAGGCAGCCCAGGTTTGAGCATGCTAATGTTACAGGCCAGCAATCTTGTCCTGTAGGGCATGAGGTGCAGTGCCTGGGGCCAGCAGGCTCTGTGACTGTCCTTAATTTCACCCCTGGCCAGTGACCTCCTCCTCGGGAGCAGTGTGTTCCATCAAACACAGAACTGCTGAGTCAAGTACCTGCACATTTTCAAGTCATTTGAATCATTTGTCAAATTAACAGCCAGAAAGCATATGCTAATATTTCCTCTTGCAACCAGGTATGTCTTTTCAGGCATATAAAGTACCTTTTTGCTATTTGAATTACATGCCTTATAACTAGAAGTGATGTTAGACTTTCAGTCTGTTCATTGGCATCTTTTATTCCAACTTTAATGAATTGACTGTATATTTTGCTCTGTTTTCTTGAGTGGTTTTTGTCCTAATGGTTTAGAAGAGTTCTTTACATTTTAATATGTTAACCCTTCCTTGTTACACCTTTTGTGCATATTTTGCTATTAATTTATAGATATTGATATTTCAAATGATCACATTTATCAAACTTTATTTTGTAAAAAAATGAATCAGTACTTTTAAACTTTAAAAATACCTTCCCCACTTCCCAATAGATAATTTTACATATACTAGATATCTATTTTTCTTTTCATGGTTTTTAGTTTGGTCTATGGTATAAAATAAGAAGATAATTTTTTAAAATCTGCACAATGATCTCCTATAATGTTTATTAAATAAGCTATCCTGTTCCTTCCCCACCCATTTAATCTGGCCTCTTGTTCACATCATCAGAGAAAACTCCATCAGAAAGTCAGAGCATGATTATACTTCCTCAGTGCAGCTGAGTTATGTGTGGCTATTAGGGTAGGAGAAACATAGGAAAGGGGATATAAGTGAAATGAATTATTACTATATACAAAACATTGAAAATTTGAGTATAAACTGAAGATTATGGTTAGCAAGATATTCCTTATATCTCACTGATTTTTGTTTAACATTAGTTGGGTGCACGGAGCAGGTGAGTAGAATAGGTGGCTTCAAGGGGTTTTATTCAGGGTTGACCAGATGTTTATCACTGAGTGGGCTAATGGCTTGGGCAACTTGGTTGTGGTTTGAGTTATGTCTTTCTGATGCACATGCAGAGGGTTTTGTGCTAAGAGAAAAGTATGGAGACCAGGTAGTTTTAGGGACACATAAAGTCCTGTAAGGGGAGGTGATACTCTCTTTACAAAGCAAATGGCAGCTGTGCTATAACTGGAGCTCAAGTCCTTTCTAAGGCCACATGCAAACTAACTATGGGACACTGTAGGTTTTCCCAGATCCTTCCATCTCATTTGAATACATTTGGGCTATGAGAAAACTGCCAAATTTTCTAAGTCCATCACACCTGAGCCACAGGGTGTTGTACTCATTGTCTTTCAGAGGTTAGAGTTTGTTTTAATTGTGGAAATAAAATAAAATCCAATACACCCTGTATACCCAATACATGTTCTCAGGAGCTACAGAAACACCCCAATGCTTTCAGCAGAGACTTCAGAGGTGACTTGGTTAGTGTCACTGGCCACCCTACTGGGCCTTTCTCTGAGAATATCTACTCCTTTTCAAAGTCTGTTAATTTTATGTTCAGCATCCTTGAGTTTGTTGGCATCCATCATGATTCCAATTTGCATTGTTTCTACTAAGCTGAGGAAAGTAGGAAACTTGAAACTTTGAGATTCGAGGTTGGTAGAGAAAGGACTGCCCAGACAACAGAGACTAGTTCATGAAATATGCTGTGCTTTGCTCAGCTTGCTCTCTGTGTGTGCCCCTCAACTTGCCTCCACCCTCCATTTGTCACAGTGTTCCTCCCTTCCCACTCGAGGCTCTTCCCAAGTTAACACCAAACAAAAGAACGTTCCGGCTCTATTTCTCATGTCCACACCCTGCCTGGCCTACCGCTGTATGTGAAAATCTAGAATTGGGTCTAGTTTGCATAACATCTTAAACTTTCATGATTTTTTTCTGCAGAAGCCCCTTGGCTATGGGGTAAATGTCTAATCATTGCATTTGAACATACTTCATAGTGCCCAGCTCTGATGATCTTAGAAATATTACTCTTTGAAGTGCCATAATTTAACAAAAATACAAAAGAATTCCATCTACTTGAGATCATTTAGTTACCAATGCATGGATGGGTAGAAGAATGATTCAGAATACTTTCTCAAGTACTAATACCACTGAGATAATGGAAGCTTTGAAGCAATTGCTGGTGAGGATACGAAGGGCTAGAGGAAGCCAAATCTATTTTGAGAGGCTTTCATTCTCAGTCCTGCTTCTACTCTTCAGAATTTAGTAGTATAAAAGTAGATATTTTCAGGATTCATAGAATTGTAAGTGATAGATACTAAATTTGAATGAGTTTCAGCAAAACAGGATATTTAATGGCCTCTAATGCTGGGCACTCCAGGAGTGCAGCTGATGTTGGGTACAGCTGGCTACAGCATCTCACCGTTTCATCTCTGTTGGCTCTATTCTAAAACTTTATTAAAGCAGAGGTAAGAGTGCTTTTCAGTAGCTTCACCCTATTGCATGGTAAAACCGAAGCAGAAAGATAATGCTTCCTTCCCAATAGGTCCAGTAAAAGCCCTGGGGAGGCTTCCACGGGCCCAACTTGGCTCACATGGCTTCTTCTGCAGGCCAGTGAAATATGGCCATCTTATTAGTTCAGGTCCATCTAAATGCCCAAACCTAAGGCTGGAGGTTAAGAGCAGCCTCTCCCACATGGTGTGGATGGCTCATTCCAGGGAAGCACATATGCTGTTCCCATAAGAGGGAGCTGGCCAGAAGACCAACCAATGTCTACTTCAACAGATGGTAGAGAAACAATATTATGAGACTTCTCACTCAGTTCTGGGTGAGTCTGAGATTGATCTTTACCTAGGACAAGCAAATTGAGTCTCTAAGAACAGACAAATAATGTGTGTGGTTCTAGAATAATGTTGGCATCTAGAAGTAAATAATCAAAAATAGGGTTATAATTTGGCTGGACCCCAGACTTCCTCCTCTCTAAGGCTCCATCCTTCCTCTGTGTATATCTAAATCACATTCAGTCCTCATGTTCCATATTTTACCTTTGGCTGGACCCCAGTCCTCTTCCTCTGTAAGGATCCATCCTCCCTCTGTGTCTATCTAGTTGCATTCAGTACCCGTATCCCATATTTTACCTTGGCATCCCCTTTCTCTGAAATTTAGTGAGTTGGATATGGCTGATCTCCTAGAATGGTTTCCTGAAAATAGCTAGAAGGAGTTAGGAGAAGGGTTTGAAACCCACCTCCTCCACCGAGTGGGTTTGTGACTTAGGGCATGTTATTAGCTATTCTGTGATTCCCTCTACTCATCTATAAAATGGGACAAGATGGTCATGAGAATTAAATGGATTGTAACAGAGGAGGGTCTGGAACACAGTAGGTGCTTATAAGCACCAGCTCTTGATGTTGTTATATAATAAGATGTATACAATAAAGGAGATGTGTTATACTTTAGAGCTCCATATCTACATACATGCGAGTGACAGGAACTCAGGTTTCATGGGTCAGCTGTTCTCATTTTGGGTAGATCTAATATCTTTACCTAATAATTGTTGTCCTTGGAAATACTTGAAGATACAATCAGGTCCCTTCTTCAATACTCCTGTGCATTTTAATGTCTTTCTACTCCTAGCATTATCACACTGGCCTGCCTCTATGATCAGGTTTGTTAATGACTCTCCCTTAAAATGTATCACCTCAAACTTTAAATTTAGATCTAAGTACTGATGCAATGAATGCTTCCCTCAAATATATAAACATACCTTCATTACTTCTCTTTGGGACTGGATTTTTTTTTTAGCAGCAGAGCATGTTTGGGGCTCATATTTAGGTTGTAGCTAAAAAAGCCCTGACTTGTTTTCATATAAATTATTGAAAACTGTTTTTAGAATTCAAATTATAACCCTAAAGCCTTCTGTCTTATCCAATCAATGTTAACTTCTGGAACAAACACTGAAAAATTTTCAAGTGCAGAATGAGGAAATCCTGACTTTAGACATTTGATGTCAGCTAAATGGACCACATTTTACTTATATATAAGAAGGAAGTGATCAGGTGCAGTGAGGCCCTGAGCAGTAAGTTGAACAGTTGCTATGTTGTAGGGATTCATTTGCCAAGGTCAGCCAGGATTACAGCTGGCAAAGAGGGGGAGACAATTACTTCATCTCAATAGTTTTTAAAACTTCGTTTGGGCCCATTTATAAGATTTCATGGTGTCCTTTCTTTGTTGTTATTGTTTTTGTGGGAAATGAAAGCTATCATTGAAAAACCTTCCTTTCAATCCCAAAAGTATGCGAATGGGTTTTCATCTGGAGACATCACTTTTCCATAAATGATTCTTTGCTTTTTATCTGAAACATAATACTAGTGCTTGGTAAGATCATGCTACCCTATATTCTTGTGAGCAACTGTATTAAAGGCCAAAATTTGCCGAAATTGAGCTTATTATCATTCAATAAAAAGAAGTTATCTCCAAGTTCAGCTACTTCTCCATTTCTAAGGGAACTGAAGTACCAAGTTGAATTCAATAATGTTTTTATGTACATATTAAGACTATACCAAAAGATTCCTATTATTCAGCTCAATTCTCTCCATTGCATCTATTATCATGAAATTCAAACATGTGGATGTATACACTTAAGTATGAAAATATATACATACTATATATATATATATATATATATATATATATATATATACATGCGTACACACACACACCTACACAGCTATATAAAGTGTGTACTATAGTTTGGATCTTGAATGATCCCATGACCCCACATGTTAAAAGCTCTGTCCCAAGAGTGGTAGAACTGGAGGTAGCAGAACCTTTAAGAGATGGGGCCTAGTTGGAAATCCTTATGACCTTGGGGGATTTGCCCTCAAAAGCAGTTTTGGGACCCTGGTCTCCTCGTCTTCTTCTCCTTTTTTTTCCTTAGCCAAGACATGAGTGGATTAATTCCATCACATGTTCCTGCCTCAGGCCCAAAACGACAGGGCCAAGCAGTGAGGAACTGAAGCTTCCCAAATTGTATCTTTTTAAATATAAGTTGATTGTCTTATTAGTTGATTGTGTTATTAACTTGTCTTTCTTTTTCTAAGTTGATTGTCATATATATACACACATATATATGTACACATGCATAAAGTAATGCATCTTTATTATTTTGTGATAAAATTACATTATTTCATGTTGATGGCATTCTTGTAATTTACCTGTAATTTATCAGTTAAATGACTGGACAGGCGTGGTGACGCATGCCCATAAGCAGTACTCGGGAGGCTGAGACAGGAAGATCACAGATTCAAGGCCAGTATGTGGCAACCTAGTGAAACCCTGTTTCAAAATTAAAAAAAAAAATAAAGTTGGTTGGAATGTAGCTGAGTGGTAGGGTGTCCCTGAGTCCAGTCTCCAGTATCACATGCACACACGCATACATACTTGTTTGACTTGAATTTTCTCCGTGAGTGCATTCTGGCTCCCAGTGATCAATTGTTGTTATAAAGTCTCATCAATCGCTTGTTTGGATTTGGAAAACAAATTCAAAGCACACATTGTTACTTTGAGGCTTATGTTTTTTTTACTTCTGGAATCAACTTTTGTTTTTATTTTAAAGAAATCGAGAAAACCACTTCTCTACTTTGATGTTTTGGTACTTCTCCAATTTTCCAGTTATTCAAAGATCCTTAGCCACAGATCTGAACGTGTTTCTTCCAGATCTCATTGCCTTTCTTTTGAGAGACCGCTGTGAATCCTGAGTCAGAGGTCTCCTCTTGATTAGCTCTGCTTCTGTTCCCAGGTCTCTGGGTGCAGAGCTGGATCTGCTGTATTCTTTCTGCCCCTCACTGCCCTTCTTCCTCTGCTGTGGGACCACCCCTTCCCTGAGTCCTATAGACATTCTGCACACATACTCTTTTCCCTCTTCATCACCTCTTCAGCCCCTTCCCCTGTCAGCCTTGGAGGATTATATCACCTGCTGCCTATTTAGAGATGGAGGTCTGCTGCCTCACACTGCTCTGTCTTCCTTCCTTTTCACTGCATTGTGGCTGATAATAGAAGACACAGAGAAAATTCTTTGGGTCCCATTCCTATTAGCCTTGACATAACACACATATGTCCTCAATTACTTCCATGTCCCCACCCAGCATCACCATCCACCCAGCTACCTCCACCCGAGTAAAAGCTAGACAGGAGCTCCAACCATCTGTGGGTAAGGCACAGACCCTTACACTGTGGCTTGGAGAAAAACTGGTTTCTTTGAAAGCTCTCATTTATTAAAATAATAAATTGATTATTATTTTTAAAGTAGAATTAGAAATACTCATACACATATTTTTGATGTATAGTTTGTTATATTCCCTAAAATAACCAGCTGATGTTCTAAAAAATTGTTAATTCCATTCCCAAGATTATACAATTGAAAGGAACTGTACATGAGAAGACAGAAACAACAACAGAGACCACAACAACCAAGATTGATTCAAATAAATTAATTAAAGGGGCAAGAACCAGATGTTATTTGAGCTCACAATGAAGCTCCCAATATGTAGTGGACTCAGGGTGGGTGATGACTTTCAGTGTAAGGTTAACTGGGCACCTAGTTTGGGAGGGTAATGGCTTTTTTGTTGGAAAAAAATGATGCAGGAAGGGCAATGGAAACAGAGTATGAGGAATAAAGAGAGAGGAGAGAGAGGAGAAAAAAAATGTCCCGGATAAGATGAATAAGGAAGGGAGAAGAAATAAGAAGTGGTTATAATTGTACCTTCTACAGAACACACTAGACAAAATAATCTAATGGTGAAGCTGAGGAGCCTTCTCTCCCTGTATCTTTAGGCTTATGATGTCATTTTGCACTGCCTCTCACTCTATACATTAGCCCAGGTAGTTCCTTCCAAAAAATATTTTCCTCACCTGTTAGAATGGTATTTCTGGGTGTCAGAGAAGGAATTTCTTGGCTCCTACATTCCTGACTGAATGAATCAAAATCTAAATTTACTCACACATCTGCTGAGAAAGAAAGGGATGTGTGCAAAATAGTTTTCTTTATGGAGCTTCTTAGATGAAGAGATAAAACTTATGGAAAAAGAGAAGGAAATTGTATGTAGTGGGTACCAAAGAGGTGAACATAAAAATGCCCAGTCAAAACCAAGCAGGAGTCCATGGTAGAAACTTCCATGTAGGTGCTTCAGAGGAAAGAGCAGAGGGTTTGGGGTTGGGACATATACATTCAGATCATGGTTCATCCTATTGTGTGGCAATGTTATTTCACCCCTTGATGGCTCCATTGTCAGGTGTGTATAATGGTGTCTTTAACATATACTTTGTGAAGCACTTTTCAAATACATTCTTCTCATGAATCCTCTTGGCAGTCCTGTTAAGTGTGAAGCATTGTACAAAGTTAACTTCCCTGGTCATCATATTGGAATCTAGCTACAGAATGCTCTCTGAGGAGAATCTTTGGGGATACAGGGCTTTCTTGCCTTGCAGCCAGAGGAAGCTGTGGATACTGAGAGAGGCACGCATTCCCATCAGATTAGGAGTTCCCAGAAGTCTAGATCCTTCTCGAGTGTTCTGGCATCTCGTTCCAGTTTTTTCTGGGCTTCCCAGATGTACAGATGTGCAAACATACAGCCAAGATAGATGATCCAAGACGAATTCAGGGCTAAGCAAGTCAGTTGGCTTGGACTATGGGAAGAATTCTCATCCCAAAGCAAAAGTCTCGGACAGAAGTTTCCTTGTACTTACTCAACCTGCTGTCCTCACATTGGGACGGGGACTATAGTTTAAAGATTTAAAGGCCTGAGTCCAACTCAGGGAGCTATTAGAGGTGCATATGGAAGCTCTTAACATGGCGAAACACATGGATTTGTTTTAGAAAAAAGAGGACCAGTGGCACATGCCTGTATTCCCAGTACTCGGGAGGCTTAGACCATCACACAGTAACTAAGTAAGACTCCGTTTCACTATGCCTGGGAATGTGCCTTGGTGTAAACTCCCCTGGATTTAATTCATATATATATATATATATATATATATATATATATATATATATATGTGTGTGTGTGTGTGTGTGTGTGTGTGTGTGTGTGTGTATACATATATACACACACATATATATGCCACACACAGATAAAGTTCCTCTCACTCAATTTATTAAAAATGCTTTTTCTATATCTTATTTTGTACCTGTTCATTTTTTTTTCTATTTCCTTTGCTGCTTTGTTGTGTTCCCAGAAGATATTTCTCAGATGACATAAGGTTTCTGTTTGTCCTCTTTCCACTCACCAGCCATGACCATACTGTTTTTGAAATTCAGAATAAAGTTTCGCTTTTGACATAAGCAAATGGAATTGTGGGATTTATAGAATGCTGGTCTATTTTTGTTCTTACACTCACCATCATGCCAATGGTGTTACAGAGCTAACAGGAGTGCCACCTGATGTCCACTGGGTGTTAACTATGTCTGGCACTGCACTAGATATTGCATACTGATTATTATATTTAATTTTCACAGAGATCTTTTGAGGTAGGTTGCATAATTATCAGTCTTTCACAAAGGAGGGAGCAAAGTTGCAGAAAAACAAAGTAAAGTGCTCACACAATAAAGAATAGTGAACCAGGACTCAAAGTTGGTCAACTGAGCATCAAAGTTGAAGCTCTTTTTTTTTTTTTTTTTTTTTTTTGCGGGTCTGGGGATGGAACCCAGGGGCATTTTACCTCTGAGCTACAGCCCCTGCCATGTTTTTTATTCTTTATTTTGAAATCGGGTCTCACTGAGTTGCAGAGGGCCTCACTAAGTAGTTGAGGCTGTCCGCCAACCAGGATCCTCTGGTTTCAGCCTCCTGAATGCTGGGATTACAAGCATGCGCCACCACGCCCGGCTAAAGTTGAAGCTCTTAATTACTCTATCTATGGCCCTCTGACTGACTGATCATAGTCCCTGAGTCTTGTTTTGTGTCCTTCACTACAGGAGCCATCCCACTCTAACATATCCACACATAGTCCACATAGTAAGTCTTCTCCCAACTAATCTGAACAAGGGATTTGGAGGGGCCAGACTTCTAGCCCAGAGAATAGAATTCAGATACAAAGGGCAGAATAACCAGAAGGCGGATTCCCTCTGCCTTCAAGGGAGTTCATCTTCAGCTCCCTAAAGGTGACCAGAAAAAGTGGGAGAAGAGAACCTTGAAAATGGCAGGAGAGAGAGGGCCTGCACAGGATTGTGCCATTTTGTTCTTATCTGAAAGTTATTGCATCATTTTGTTTACATTCACAGATCATTGCGCCATTTTGCCCTAATCCAGAGGTCAATACACCACCTTCCTCCTATCCACAGATGTTCCATCTTGCACCCATCCGTAGGCACCAACTTTCTTCCCCACCTGCTCACAGACCCTGAAGTTCTCACAACCCTCAGAACTTCTTCCCACTTAGGCCTTTCTACACTAGTGTTAATAACCTTGTTTATCTTTCTATTCCTCTAGCACTCCTACTCTCATGATAGCCAATTAAGGTCAAAGCATTTTCTAGGTGCCAGAAGGTATGTTGTGATAATACTCAGGTTATAGATATTAGATTAGAGTAGGCTTGTAAATGAAACACAGTAACAGAGTAAACTTAGAAGACTTATACTGTTTATAAAGTTGTAGAAGGTTTGAGAAACAGTGGGTTGTTCTTACCACACCAAGGTCTGAAGGGGCTTGGGTTTTTAAAACTCAGACATAGTAGCAGTAGTTGATGCAGAGGGATGCCTCACAGGAGCTGTGGCCTTTAGTTGAGTGTCAGTCACTGCCAATTCCTGGCTCAGCATGGAAGTACTTAGAGGAATAAAGACCCTAAAGTCTCATCTCTTCCTGCAACCTGCTGTTGTCTTTGCTGGTAGACCCTAACCAAAACAGGTATCCAGGGAACACAATGAAGCATTTTCATAAAGCCCAGCTTCCAGGAAATACGCAGGGTAGAGAAAGGTAGAATGGATTGGAATTGGCTAAAAACTAAAAACTAAAGAACCAGCATAGATGGTTGAATTTTTCAGATATAAAGACTCCCATGCCTATTTTTCTATATATCTCACTGCAGCATGTAAAAGGTTCTACAGACTCTCTCTCTTGTACCAGTAAAGGATGCTATCATGCTAACTAGGAAAAATCTGCTACTTGAGATTCCTCAGGGCTTGGCTTGCAAAGCTGTCTTCTTCTGAGAATTGAACCCTCTGGGAGTTCAGCGCTATGTTATATAGGAATGTCACAGCTTTGCTGACTATAAAGCTAAACCTCATCTGTTGTTATTAGCTCTTTGCCAGAAAGGTGGGAAAGCAAAACTCCTTGCCCTCTTTCCTGCTCTGGAGACTTGCTTAGTGACACCAGTGTTGTGACTTTCTAGAGAGAATCTGAGCTCTGTATTTTTCTCTTTCTTTATTGTCATCTTATTATACCTATATCCTCCTTGTCTCACTTCTCTAGTTAAGACTAATTTATTTTCATTATTCAAAGTGCAGCTTCTTTACCAGTAGCATCAGCATTACCTGGAAACGTGCTAGACATGCAAAACCTCAGGACCCAGCCCACATCTCTGAGCCAAATCTGCCTTTTGCAAGATTCCCAAATTATTCCTACTGTTATAATTTGGATACAAAATGTCTTCTAAAGAGCTCAATGTATTCATGTTCAGAGTTGATAGAATTAAATCATGAGGTTTATAATCTCATCAGTGGATGAATCCATTGTAATGGTTTTATTGGGTGATAACCTAGGCAGGTGGAGTGTGTTTGGAGGAGGTGGGTCACAGAGGGTATGGCCTTGGGGACTGTGCTTATGTTTTTTAGGTCTCCTTGCTCTGTCTCTTGTTTCTGGTTCCATGATGAGTAGAGTGCTCTCTTTCTCTCTCTCTCTCTCTCTCTCTCTCTCTCTCTCTCTCTCTCTCTCATCTCTCTCTCTCTCTCTATCTCTATCTCTCTCTCCACTCCCTGCTGTTATGCTATGAGCACCACCACTATAACACGGTCTAACATGGACTGATCCCTGAAATCTCCAGAACTGTGAGCAAATAAACTTTACTTCCTTTAAGTTGTATGCTCAGATTTTTTTGGGTCATAGCAGCAAAAAGGCTGACTGAAACAAAAGTACGTTTGAGAGGGATTGAGGCAGCTTACACAATACTGAGACAAGCAATTCCATTTTATATTTTCTTTCTTTAGAGCTTATATTACCTTCAAAAGTTTCTTCCATGTAATAGAGGAAAATTTGAGGTTATTGTGTAACTTGAAATTTATGTTACGTGTATGCAATAATTTGTATTTTCAAGAGTTCTGATTAATTGACTGTAATCTCATTGTGACCTAATAAAATATAGTGTAGATGTTTTAGTTACATATTTCCTATGTGGAGCGGAGGCATGATTAAGTAACCTGCGTGTCTGTGAGATAAAGTGAATCTGGGACTAAGAACTTGGCATTGGAACTCATTTTGCAGTGCATTGAAAAGAAAGCCTATCTCATACCTTTCCCTCAACTTTTCCCATATCAGTATTTTTCAACACTTAGTTTATATCCAATCTGCATCAAATTCATGTAGAGTTGGGAGGGCTTGTTAATAAAATAGATTTCTGGGCTCTATCCAAAGACCATAGATTCCTTATGGTCTTTAAAACTTGAGTATCACTTTCTTATACAGCTGGAATGGCCAGATTGTTGAAAATGAATAAAGAGAGAATTGCAGATTGATTTGGTTTATATCATCAGGACTTAAACGTGTGGGAAACTTTGTAGTAGAATAGAAATATTTGCTCCCAACTGCCCAGCCGCTGAAAAGCTGCCAGTAGGGTTGAGAAGGGACCACAGAGTCAGCTATGGCAGTAAAAGGTGGACACCTTCTGGGTTGTCCACAATAAAACAGGAAGCAGCTAAGAAATGAGAAGTAAGGAGAAATTAGAGAAAATGGTAATCTGGGGCAACCAAATGAGAGAGATGTGGAACAAATGGAGAAAGGATGAGCCGGAAGAGTGAGAAGCAGAAGTGTAAGGAAGAAATGTGTGAGGGCAAGCACAAAGTCAGAGTGAAAGCAGAAGAGATCGGAATAGACAAATTACACACTGCAATCTGGAGCTTTCCTTGGAGAGTCTCTGCATTCTTTGCTGCAGAGCCTTTGTGATTTGGAGATTCTTGACACTATACCGCAAGCTTCTGTTGATAAGACTGTAATGAGTGGATCTGTAGAGCTGTGACTCCTAGATACCATCCCTAAGATTTCAGCAATGTCTGGATTCTAGACATGTATTAAATGCGTCAACATTTTTTTGTGCTTTGTTGAATCAGTGACTATAACAAAACATGCTCATATACCTGTAACTGTCTTTTAATTATTTTAATAAAATAATTAAAAGGTCCATGCATGTGTGTGTGAGAGAAATGTAAGACATCTAAATTGAATAAAGTAAAAACGTGTTTATTTTTGAAAAACATGATCAAGTATATAGAAAATCTTAAGAAATCTACAAAATATTTACTAGACCTAATAAACAAATATAGATGTATATTAGAATACAAGGTCAATGTAAGAATATATTTCTACTTACTAGAATGAAAAGTTGAACAATGAGATTTATCTGGTTCACTTATAATAGCACTTAAAAACTTCATAAGATATCTAGGGACAAACTTTATAAGGACTTATATAATAAAAATTAAAGAACATTATTAAAAGAAATTAAATAAAACAAAATTAATGAAGATACTAGATTTATAGAATGCTTAGAATTTTTAAGGTTCTGGCTTATTTATAGACTCAAGTCAACCTCAATCAACATTCCAATAATATTTTTGTAGACTAAAGTGAGCTGATCCTAAAATTTATATGATCATTAAAAATGATCAAAAGACTTGAACAGAATATTCATCAAAGAAGATTGCAGATGGAAAGAAAGCATATGAAAAGATGTTCAACTTCATTTGTCATTAGGGAAATGTAAATTTAAATAACAAAGCACCTAGAATAACCAAAACAATTTTGAGGAGGTGGAATAAAACTGGAGAATTTATACTACCTTATTTTAAGACTTCCTATAGAAATCCAGCGTTCAAGTCAGTGTGGTGTTGGCATAAAGATAGATACATAGACCGGTGGGAGAGTTAAGTGAATCCAGAAATTATCCCACACTTGCATAGTCAGGCAATTTTCAAAAAAAGATAATAAGGTAATTAAATGGAGAAAGGGCAATCTTTTTCAACAATGATGCTGACATAAATGGATATCTATATAGAAAAAAGTGAACCTTTATCTTTATGTCACACTCTACAAAAATGTTAACTTCAAGCAAATTAGAGACTTAAGTATAAAAGCAAAAAATTATAAATCTTCAATAAGAAGCCAGGTGTGGTGGCACATGCTTGGGAGGCTGAAACTCGCGGGTTTGCAGCCAGCATCAGAAACTTGTGAGGCTGTCCGTAACTTAGTGAGACCCTGTTTAAAAATAAAGAATAAAAAATCGGACTGGGAGTGGAGCTCAGAGGTAGGATACACCTGGGTTCTATTCGCGGTACAAAAAAAATTCTATAAAAAAACACAGCAATAGAATCTTTGCAACACTTGGATAGAAAAGAGTAGAGAACAAAAGGAAAGACAAATGAAAGAAAATTAAGGATTAAAATTCTCATTTGAGAAATAATTAGACAACAAAAAGGTAAGCCACAGTCTGGAAGAAAATATTTACTATGTGTGTTAAAGGACTTTATTCTGAATACAAAATAAATTCTTCTAAGCCAATTATAAAAAGAAAACAACCAAATTAAAAAAATGATCAAAAGACTTGAATAAACACCTCATCAAAGGAGATTGCAGATGGAAAACAAACAAATGAAAAGACGCTCAGCATCGCTTGCCACTAGAGAAATGAAAATTTAAATAACAATAAGATGTCACTACAGAACTCTTTGAATGGGTAATGCCCCCAAACCAGACAATATTGATTTTTGGCAAGGACACAGAATGCCATGAATTCTCATTTATTGCTGGTAGAAATGAAATGCAGAGTGCTATGACAGCTTTGGGAGAGTTTATATACACACAGCCTTCCAATACAATTAAACAGTTGTATTGCTAAGTAGTTATTCAACAGATCTGAAAATTTATGTCCACCAAAACTTCCGTGAGGATGTTATTAACAGCTTTTTTTCATAATTTTCCATACTAAAGTAACTGACCATGTCCTTCAATAGGTGAATCGGTAAACAAGTTAGGGTACATATGTATAATGGAATACTATCCAGTGGCAAGAAAGTGTGAACTATGAATCCATTACAACAACACAGATGAATCTGACACTGCATTCTGCTAAGTGAAAGCAGCCAGTGTTGAATGGCGGCTCTGATTCCATTGCTATGACATTCTGGAAAAGATAAACTATAGGAATAAAAAATAGATCAACGTGGTTGCCAAAGTTTGGGGGTGGGGACTGGATAGATGGAGCACAGACGCTTTTCTAGGGCAGTAACACTAGTAACTGTAATACATCAGTTGTGGATTCAGGGAACTATGTATTTATCAAACCACATAGAACTTTAGAGTCCAGAGAGCAAACCTTAATGCATGCAAATTAAAGAAATTTAATTAGGGGATCAGGAGATTCCAGGATAAAATGCAGACAGTGATAAAAAAAAATTCTAAGTGTATTACACATGCATAAGATAACCTCACTGAAGGGGGTGGATGGGGGAAGGTGCTGACTTAAGGAACTTTGGAAATTAACATAAACTGAGAAACTAAAGACAAAAGGAATCATACACGAACACTACAGTTGCCTGGTAAAATAGTTTCTGAGGTATAAGGATTAACAATTTTGAAGCCAGCTAAGATAAGACAAATGAGTAAGCTGATAAAGGGCTGCATAATTCCAGGTTCTTGTTGATGTAGTGGCAGGCTACAGAAACGGAGAGCCAAGATTAGAATGAACCACGAGGTTCTGGATAGATATTAGTGCATCAACATGAACTCATGTTTAGCATGCTAGCTAGATTTGTGGCTACGCTTAGGTTAGTATACACATATGCTTCCAAGTTCGGTTTGCTGAGAGAATCTAGAAGCAGTGATGGCCAAGTAGCAGTGAGACTACTCAATGCTCAGATCTTTGTGGCAAATACCATACTCTAAATAGAACCTGAATAGTTCCTTGAATAAATGGCTCGTTCTAGGGCCGGGGCAGGCAGTGTACAAGAAGGCCTTGGAGTGTCTCATAGTTACAGAAAATAAACAAGTGCTCAATAAGCAAAGGATTATATGAGGTAATGAACCTGACTGCTTAGTAGGGGGTCATGCAGAGGACATGCTCAAGTGTGTCTCTATGCTCATGGGTCTGACCACAGAGTTTTCCCCTCAATCTCTTTTAGTTCCTCCGGCAGCTCAGAAAGCAGATACTGGTATTCTGAGACTTGGAGAAGTCTCAGAGTTACCCAGGAAACACAGCTATTCATTCAGGCCAGGCTCTGATCACAGGGATATTAAATTTAAGGTCTGATTTCTCATCATCATACTATGCACTCTCAAATTGGGGCTGGAGTGCTGTCACATGCTGAGAGAAAGAGTGCTAGAACATGAGAGAGGTGGAGAGAGAAGAGACAGGAGGAAAGGTACCCAAATACTGAGCTTTTTCTCTGGAAGGCATGATACAGAGTCAATGCACTAGGAAAGAGAACCCGTGAGCCAAAGATTGTCTATGGTATAATCAAGTATCAATATCAACATTCAGGTTGAAAGTAGACTCTCTCGGGAGCTCGTTGTCCTCAGCAGTGTTCAGCCTCCAGCCACACTTCTGCTCAGCTTCCCTGCTTCTTCCTCTTCTCAGCCTGTTCAGGCTGGCTTTGCTGCCCAGGACGCTCTCGCTCATCCAGAGGCAGGAATCAGATCCAAGGCAGGAGTCAGACAGAACTGGGTTTCAACCCAGTGCCACTTTCTGGCATGTGAAGTTTGGAAAGTTATTCTAGCGTTTAATTTCTGGGAATTGCATGACATCACGTTATATGTTATGTTACATTATGATTGTTATGGTACAATCTTATTCGTGGCATTATGAAGATTGATGAGATAATGCATGCAAGATTTCTAGTAGGTTTCCCAACATACTGCAAATGCCAATAAATTACACATACACTGTCTAGGCAACCTCCTCAAACTTAAGAGACTCTTGTCTCTTCTGTCTACCATAATTCTGCTCTTTTTGAAAGGTTACTTTATGGCCCACTTTTTTCCATATTTCTTTCCCAGAGAAATCTAGTCCATTAAACAAGCAACAGATTTTTTTCCTCCTACCCCAAATTTCCTTTCAGCATTTTCATGATTTTATGATGGTAGTTACATTTATGTTCATCTTTCTCCCCTGTCTACAAACTCCATTGGGAGAGGAGTGCTGTTCTACTAATGAGAAGTATGTGACTTCTATTTCCCTTCAGCTCTGTCGCTATGGGCAAAATGATTTTTCTTTTTTTTTTTTTTTTGGTGGTGGTACTGGGGTTCCTGGAAACCCTTCTACCTCCGGGCTACAATCCCAAACCTATTTTACATTTTTATTTGGAAACAGAGTCTCTTAAGCCAGTGCATCTGGCTTCGAACCTGTGCGATCCTCCTGTCTCTGCCTCCCAAGTGCAGGGATTACAAGCATGCGCCACCACGCCCGGCTTGATTTTGCTTTCTTGTATCTCTGTATCCTCAACTACAAAATGAAACCAGTAAGACTTCTCTCATCTCCTACTTTATAGGGTTAACATAGAAGCTCAACAAGATATATGTGTAAAATATTTAGAAAACTTAAGAATGCTATATGTATATAAGACATTGTTATTCACATGTAGAGCCTCTTAGGAGTCTTAATTTTGGGCTCTGTGATCATTTAACTTTTGATGTGGAGTAAGCAACCACAAATTCTCAGCGGCATATGACAATAAACGTTTGTTTCTCACGCATCTGTGGAGCTGAGCTGATCCAGTCTGGGCTTGCGTCCACATCTGAGGGGCGGCTGGAGTTTGGCTGACCATGCTGGGGCTGGCTAGGTCAAGGTGGCTCCACATGTTTCTCACCTCCTCCCAGGATTAGTGGCCTAGACCAGTCATGGAAGCATAAGAAGGGATGTGAGGCTGTGTGGTGCTTGCGGCCTAAGCTCAGAACTGGCATGTCATCACTTCTGTTGGAGTTCCTGGCTGAAATCTGAGGTAGGAGCTATACATGTGTGAGGTTTTCTTCCCCTAAGTTTCCCTACGAACAGGAAAGTGTGACCACTGGGGACATGAAAGCAATCAATCACACTGTGTTTCTTGCCTAGTGCTAGGACAGTTCTCTGTAGACTTAGACTTGGTGATTTTAGAAAGAAAGATGACAAGCTCATCACCTCTATCAGTCTGATTGGTTCAGGGCCCAGGGACAGAGCTCCTTCTTTCTATAAAGGTTTAACTGGTAAAGGAGATGAAGTGAGCAGTGTCAAATTTGGTCTCTGCTCTTAGTCCTATCCATTACTCTTCTGAACACGCATAGATACATTCTTTTTCTCCCCAGGGTTATTGCTTTCACAAGAGTGGAAAGATGAGTATGATATTTTTCTTCCCCTCTTTCCTGTAAGTTCCTGAGGAGCTGGAAGAGAAATGTATACATCATTGGACTATGGAATTCTCGTCTCAGACTGTCTCTACTCTCAAGGCACAATCATTCCCACAAAACTTCCTTTAGGGCCAATTATGTTCCTTAGGATATTAGATACCCATAAACCAATGACTCTAGCCACTGTGGCTTCCCAGCAATGAGAATTTTGCTTGGCGGGTTTATTTGTAAATGACCTCAAAGCACCAAGTGAAAGATCTCAGGGCCAGAAATACTGGATTAGAAAATTTGAAACAAGAACAGTCTCTTGAAAGAAATACAAGGAAGGGGGGAGAGAGAGAGAGAGAGAGAGAGAGAGAGAGAGAGAGAGAGAGAGAAGAGGGAGGACATGAAAGACACAGCAAGAGAGTGAGAGAGATTGATTAATGGGCTAACATCCAGGGCTCCAGATGTTCCTTCAAAAGGAGTCTCCCAAATTATTTGAGCCCACGTTACACAGTAAGTGAGAAAAAAAATGGTTTGCAGCATTTTTGATTGGGTCCACATGAATTCATTAAAAGTGGCTGTCAGGGAGATCTGAAGAGTGAGGAGCATCCACATATGTATGTAAACATAAACACACAAGCAAAGAGGTCCACATATATACTCAAGCAAAAAGCTCACTGTTGGTATCACCAATGCTTTTGTATCCCCAGAAATTAAATTGAGTGTCTAGAGTTCTGCTACTTAGGTAATCTTCTTGTTTGTTTTTAAAATTAAAGCCACTGCTTTTTCAAAGAGTAAAAGAGAAAAAAAGTTAGTAGCAGAGTGGCTACTAACTTACACTGGATTTAAAATTTTTCAGAAAGCATCTGCTTATAGCTGTAAGGCTGTACCCAGAAACTTGCTTCAAATTCACTAGATATGAGAGACTTAGGTTTCTGTTAGGTGGCACTGATGTGCCTGAAATTGGCTCAAACCTCAGCCAGTTCTTGGCTTTCCTGAGAGTTTCAAGGTTGGATAAACAACTTCACTAATCCTATCTCTAATATGGGACCAGATCTTCTACATCTGGAATAGTCAAATGGCTCAAGGCTCTTTTTGTCCAGAATCATTAATTACAAACAAGAAAAAAATGAAAACATTCATTATCTCCCTTTATTTAACATTGATCTAGAGACATTAGCCATTGTTAGTAAACAAGATACATCATAATTATAAGAATTGAAAACAAAGAAGGCTGGGCGTGGTGGCACATGCTTGTAATCCCCGTGCTTGGGAGGCAGAGACAGGAGGACAGGAGGATCGTGCAGATTCTAAGCCAGCTGTGCTGGCTTAAGAGACCCTGTTTCCAAAAATAAAATAGGTCTGGGAGTGTAGCCCAGAGGTAGAAAGGCTTCCAGAAACCCCAGTACCACCAAAAAAAAAAAAAAAAAAAAAAAAAAAAAAAGAAAAGAAAGAAAGAAAGAAAGAAAGAGAAAACAAAGAAATAAAATTGTTATTTGGAGATCATATGATTTCATGCATGGAAAACTCAACCAATGACAAAACTAACTTGAATAATAAAATATTTAACTATGTTTAGGAAACATGACAGAACTTAAAGTTAATGTTCAGAAATCAAAAATCAATGGTTCTCATAGAAGTAATAACCACTTAAAGAATATGATGAAAATGCATATAAAATAGCAACAAAGAAGAGAAAATATTCAGGAATAAGTTTGTAAGAATGTTCAAAAGTCTAAAGGACAGAACTTTATATCCTCCTTAACGAAACACACCCAGAATTAAACAAATGGGAAAAAATTTGTTTATGCTTAGAATGTTTTAATCTCATAAGGATATCATTTTCACCTTAGTTGATTTAAAAATTGAATGTAATACTAAAAAGAATACCTGTGCTCTTGGATAGTCAGAATAAATATTATCAAAATAGCATTCTACCAAAATCGATCTACAGAATCAATGCAATCCCTATCAAAATACCAATGACATTCTTCACAAAACTAAAAATAATTAGTTTTAAATTTTATATGGAAAAAACAAAAGGCCTAGAATAGATAAAGCAATTTTCAACAATAAAAATCATGCAGAAAGCATCATAATATCTGACTTCAAATTATACACCAGAGCTACAGGAGAAACAACAATAGCATGGTATTGCACAAAAACAGATATATAGACCCATGAAACAAAAAATACAGGAACAAACCCACACACTTGCAGCCAACTGAATTTTGACAAAGGTGCCAAAAACATATGTTGGAGGGAAAAAACACATTTTCAATGGATGATGTTGGGAAAACTGATTATTCATTTGTAGGAAAATGGAACAAAGAGTCAACTTAAGACCTGGAAATCAGGACTTCCGGGAAGATGGCAACCGAGAAAAGTGGGGCTTAAGAGCCCCGCTAACAACCAATCTCCATTACCACAAAATCAGCGCCTTTCATAGCCAGAAAACACCATCACCAGTGAAACAAAAAATCACTAGGCTCCAGAGAGAAAGCGGACTGAGAACAGAGCCACAGAGGAGATAACTGGCCTCACGCCCGAGGATGCGGCAGATGTGGCAGCAGCGCCATACTGCCAGCGGCACCGGCAAATTCATGGGACGGCTACAGCAAGCCGAGGTGAGCCACTGTGGAACAGCCAGGCGGGATTTCTCCACGCAGAGAGCATCTAAAGCTCCCAGTGGCCGAGCTCAGCACACGTTGCAGGGATTCAGAGTGGAAATCAAAACCAAGAAGAAAAACACCAGCCCCACAGCCAAGGGCGTAGCAGAGGCGCCATATTGCCACCGGCAGCAGCAGCACCGAATTCAGCGAGGCCTGTACAGCTACATCTGCGTACTCAAGAACAGTGAGTCAAATTGCGGGACACAGAGGAGAAATCCCAGTACTGTACTCCCTGGGACTTGACCCAGTGGGGGAGGGGAGGTGGCACAAATATCACACCATAGGAGAATGTGCAACCTGGCACCCCCCACAGTCTAAAGCAGCCTCTATCGACTCTCTGGGTCAGAGACTCTGTGATAAAACCCAGTAAAGGAGTAGTGGGGTCTGAGATACTACTGACTCGAGATCCAGAGCACCTTAAGTGAAGTCATAGTGACCCAAGGGAAGAACCCAGAGAAGGCACAAACATCCGAAATCATGGGAAAGAGGAATAATACTGGAGCAATAAATGCCCACAACCCCACAACATCAGAACCCGATAAAACAGAAAATCAGAGATTTCTAGAAGATCAAATCAGGAAAATAACTGTAGAAATAATAGAGGTGCTTCGAAAAGAACTCAGAGAGAGCCAAAAAGAGATAAAGGATGCAATTAATGAAGTAAAGGCCTCAATTCAAAGCACAAACAACCGATTAAAACACATGGAGAACAGAATCTCGCTCTTAGAAGATGAGCAATCCAAAAGTGAACGCATAGTTTCTAATCTAGAAAAAAATATCCGACAGCAGGAATCTGATATTGAAGAAATATGAGCCCATTTTAAGAGAGCTAACCTAAGAATAATTGGAATAGAGGAGGGAAAAGAAAGTGAAACCAAAGGGATCAACAATCTCTTCAAGGAAGTAATAGCAGAAAATTTTCCAGACATAGAGCAAGAGGTCGATACACAGGTCCAGGAAACTTATAGAACTCCCTTTAGACAGGATCGGAGAAGAGGATCCCCACGCCACATAATTGTCAAAATGACCAATGTGGAAGCCAAGCAGAGAATCTTAAAGGCAACAAAAGCAAAGGGCCAAGTGGCATTCAGAGGCAAACCAATTAGAATCACTCCAGACTTCCCAAACCAAGTTATGAGAGCCAGAAGGGCTTGGAGTAACATATTCCAAACTCTGAAAGAAAACAACTTCCAGCCAAAAATTTACTACCCAGCAAAACTTTCTATCAAATTAGATGGAGAAATAAGAAGCTTCCATGACAAACAGCAACTGAAGGAATTTATGTCTTCAAAACCAGCGCTAGAGAAAATACTCAAAGAGATTAACTACAAAGAAGAAATAGGTAACACACTCCAGAACTAGAGAAACAAGATTTTCCATCCAACAGACAACTAAGATTGGTTATCTGTGGAGATTCATTATTTATGTTAGTCTTTTACCTATCTCTAAAGGGTATTGTTTGCCTTTATTGTTGTTAATTTCTAGGATTTCTAGTTGGAATATTAATATACCTTCAGATATAGCATTTGGAAATATTTTATCCCATTCTATTAGTAACTTAACTCTGTTTACATTGTCTTTGGATATACAATTTTTTTTTTTAGGGAGTTTGTATACTCCTCTGTTGCCTGTGCCATTGAAATCATAACCAAGAAACCACTGCCAATTTCAATGTTGTGAGGTTTAATGACCCAGATTTTCTCCTAAAAGTTTATAGTCTTAAGATTTATATTTAGGTCTATTATCTATTTTGAGTTAATATTTGTACATGGGATTAGGTAAGGGTCCAATTTTATTCTTTTCCATGTAATTATTATTTTTTAACAATATTTAGTTAAAAGATTAATATTTCCACCACCAAATGTTCGTGGAAACCTTGTCAAAAATAACTTGACAATATATGGAAGAATTTATCTCTAGGCTTTTATTTAACTCCAATGGTTTATATATCTGCCTTTAGAATAGTACTACACTGTTTCAATTATTGTAGCTTTATATGGTTTGAAATCAGAAAATATACATCTTCTAGCTTTGTTCTTTTTCAAGATCGTTTTGGGTACCTAGAGTCCATATTCCATAGTAGGATAGATTTTTTTCTGAAAAATAAATATATAAATATATGATAATTTCACCTAAAAAATAGAAAAAAAATATTCTCTGGTAAGAAAGAAAGCAAAAAGAAATATTGAAATGTTATCTTTAAGTCATCAAAAGCTTGGTATCAGACAAATGAAACTGTTATGTAAGATTATCATTTTTAATTTTGGATAAATTGCTATAATACTAGATGTCAACCACTAAGCCAAGCATGGGAGGAAGGGATGGGGAGAGAATGGGGTGGGGATTGGGTAGGGGCTGACTGGGAAAAGTATGCATGTATGTCTACAAAAGTATGTATCCTACTATTATGTATGAATACAGTGCACCAATAAAAATAAATTAATTAATTAAAAAAACAAAGAATAAAAAAATTAAATAAATAAATAAATAAATAAATAAATATTGTAAGCAGACCTAAAAAAAAAAAAGACCTGGAAATCAGACCAGACAATTTGAAATTACTAGAGACTATAGATCCAACATGCCAACATAAAGGAACAGGAGAAACATCCTCAGTAAGATTCTAAAAGCTCAGAAATTAAAACAAAAATAAAATGAATGGCATTAAATTAAAAAGTTTCTGTTCAGCAAAGGAAACCATCAAGAGTATAAAGAGAAAGCCAAGAATATAGAAAGTATTTAAAAGACTTAATATTAAACAAACTCAATGAAGAATAGGCAATTTAGACACTTCACCAAACAAGAAATATAAATGATCAATAAATATATGAAAAATGTTTAACATCATTAGCAATCAGAGAGATGCAAATCAAAACAGCACTGAGATTCCATCTAGCCTCAATTAGAATGGTAATCATCAAGAAGTCAAAAGATAATAAATGTTGCTGAGGATTTACACTTCTATAATGCTGGTGAGATTGCAAATTAGTTCAGCCATTATGGAGATTAGTGTGGAGATTCCTCAGAAAACTGGGAATATGATCCAGCTATATCATTCCTGGGTATTTTACCAAAGACAGTGAAGTCAGAATATTATAGTATACATGCATATTCATATTTATAGCAGCATGATTTCCAATAGCCAAATTATGTGACCAATCTAGGTGTCTATCAACAGATGTGGGGATTACAAAATTATGGAATATATACACCATGAAATTCTACTCAGCAGTAAAGAAGAACAAAATTATGTCATTTTCAGGAAAATAGATGGACCTGGAGAACATTACATTAACTAAAATTAGCCAGTAATAGAAAGTGAAGAATCATATGTTTTCTCTCATATGCAAAAGCTAGAGAGTAATCAGGATATAAAAGAGACTTTAGATAAAGAAGAAGAAACCCTAATGGAGCAAGGGAAATGGCCTGGGGGAAGGTGGGGGAAACAGAGAATTACTGAAGGTAACACTTCCATGGACGTTATGTACATACATGGGAACACCAATGCCAATCTCTATACCATATATAGGGGAGGGAGAAGTGGAAAGAGAGCGTGAGGAAAAGTCATCAATTGCTGTGTGCATGTATGTCACTATTGCTACTTACTACATTATGTGAGACTGTAATACTGTAATGCACCAATAAAAGTACATGAACTGTGATCCTAATAAAATGTTACACTTAAAATTTTTGTAGGAAAATTGATGCTAAAGTTTGTATGGAAAAATGAGCATGCAAGAATAATTCAGAGAGCATTAGGGAATAAAATTAAGTTCCCATGAAAGATGAACCCTGAATGAATTTAAAATACACTTAGATCTCTGTAATTACATCTGTGTTCACATTATGCATAAGAAGACAAACCAGCCCGTGAAATAAAATATAATCTTGAAATGGACCCAAGCACATATGAAAATTTAGACACTCTAATCACTTGCTAAATATTTGAAAAATAAGATCCATATATTAATAACCATATATAAATAAGCCTCAAATATGTCAACAAAAATAAATGCCAAAAAATTAAAATGTTAGCTAGATGCCATGAAGCATGCCTATAATTTCAGAATTTGGAAGGCTGAGACAAGAGGGTCACAACTTTGAAGGATCAGCGACTTAGTGAGACTCTCACGGACTTGTTGACATTCAGTTTCAAAATAACAATAAAAAGGGCTGAGGGGTCTAGTTCAGAAACAGAATGCCCCTGGATTCAATTTCCAGGAATATATATATATATATATATATATATATATATGTATTCAGATATATTTATCATATATATTCAGATATATTCAGACATATATACATATATATATGCATTTGTGTATGTATTTTACCACCAGTAAACATACATACATATATATAAATATATGATATATGTAGCTTAACTATATATTTATATATAGTAAGCTTATGTTATGATGTTAGTTAATAAAATATGAATAAATGAGTTTCTGATATATAACTGATCTAGGTCTGTTTGTGACTTGAAACCCAATAATTAATAATAATAATAATAATAATAACAATAAATTTAATTTGATTATAAAAAATTTAAAAGCAACAACTTTGTATGGCTAAAACACCAGAAGCAACAAAATAAAAAGCCAAGTGACAAACTGGGACAAACTATATTTTATATACATGTCACAAAGAGCTAATGTCCAAAAGAATACAGAATCTTTTAAATTGAGAGAAAAATAGAAAAACTGGGCAGAATATGTCCAATACAACTTTAAAAATGTTTCTTAAATACATAATTTTGTTCAGCTTTCAGATGTCCTGAAATGCATAAACATATGTTCAACTGTTTCTCATAGTAAGAGAAATAAAAATTAAATCTAAAATAAGACACAATTTCTCACCTATCAGAATAACAGAATTATTTAAAATGTTTGACATATTCTGTTTATAAAACCGTGAGAAAACAAACACTCTGCTAATAGGAGTGAAAAATAATGATACAACACTTTGGAGGGGAAGTTGACGATATCTAACAAAAATACATAGGTGCTTATCTTTTGATCCAGCAGTCCCTCCTCTGGTAATTGATTCAAAATTATCTCTTCAACAATAAGAAAATACACATGCACAAAGTTCTTTATTGCAGCATTGTCTATAATTGCAAAATATCAGAACCAGTGTGAACAGCTTTTCACTGTCACTATCTGAGTCTGAGTCTTGAAAATTTAAACATCAAAATAAATACTAAATAAGTAGTTACACATTTTAACCTAATTTAAAAAATAGAATCCATGAGTCCATACTCTTGCATATTACTGAGTGAATGAATGTGAGAAGGAAAGAAATTCAAGACATTTATCTTTATAATAGAATCCTAATTAACATGTGAAAATAATAATGGAATTAGAAAAACCACCATTTTGCAACCACTATGATAATAACTTGTTAGGTAAGAACCCTGAATGATGATAAACTTGTGGCTAATATTTGATAAGGAACAGGTATAACATAGCCTTAGTATATTCTCATAGGTTACTTATTGGCTGATACCACTTTAATGAATGAGTCACGATATTGTCAATAATAATGGAGCCTTTTTACCTCATGTTCTACATGAAGAAAAGCATAGCATCTGTTCTGTTATATTCCTGTCCAAATTTTGTGACATGGATCTAAACAAGAGAAACATAAAAACCAACTGGAGGACAGTCATCTAAGAAATGAGTTATACTCTTTAAAAATGATGTGACCATAGAAGTAAAAAAAAAAAAAAAAAGATTTGGAAAATATTCTAATAAATCTCAGACTGAGTCCAAAGGCTAAGAATGAGGAGTTCAGATGACTGAGAGCATGAGAAGACATATGTCCCAGTTTAAGCAGAGGACAAATTCATCCTCCCATCCTTTCTCTACCATTTTGTTATGTTCTAGCCAGCCTCCTGGGAATTAAATAATACCCATCAGCCAAGCGTGGTGGCGCATGCTTATAATCCCCGCGCTTGGGAGGCTGAGACAGGAGGATCACACAGGTTTGAAGCCAGCCTCAGCTACTTAGTGAGGCTCTCAGCAAATTAGTGAGACCCTGTTTCCAAATAAAAATATAAAATAGATCTGGGAGTATAGCTCAGAGGTAGAAGGCCTCTGGGTTCCACCCCCAGTACCACCAAAATAAATAAATAAATAAATAAATAAATAAATAAATAAATAAATAAAACCCATCTGTATCAGAGAAGGCAATCCTCTTTACTCAGTCTGCTAATCTCTTCCAGAAACATTCTCTGACAAACCCAACTATCTGGGCATCCTTTTCCCCAATCAAGTTGACATATAAAATTAAACAGCCCAGAGCCAGAACAAATGAGTTGGAAATAATTAAGCCATTGTGAAAGGAATTATATAGACTCTAGCTTAGACTGGAAGGTGAGAATGGGATGTCAAATGGATATAGTGTTCAGGAGGCTAGAACTGAGGGGAAAAACTAGAAAGCCTTAACTCTTTTATGAAAATAATAATATTTTGGAAATTTCAATTCTTGGAAATGAACTTTGGTGGGATAAACCTGGGCAATATGAGATTAATACCAAAATGAAAATTAGACTTGAGAAATATGCGTTGACCTGAGCTGAGTCCTAGAATTCCCAGTAGTCTGTAGGATGCCCCCACAGTGTGGCCACTGCATTAGGCATTAGGATCCAAAATGTTGGAAGGAGTCTGAAAAGTAGGGTGGCTGGACATGGATCCAAAGGGCATTGGTCCAACCCTTGCACTTAAAAATTAGGAAACTGATGGCCACAGGGAGAATGACTGGTCCTGTATTAGACATTCCATCTATGATGCATCAACGAAAAACTGTGGACAGCAAGGTTTGCCTGTTAGGTATACTGCTGCCATTGTTATCTCCAAAGATTACAATACAAAGAAATATACAAATAGGGACAAATTGAGAGTTGTTATTTGTATAGATGCTTCTTCCAACAAAACCTTGAAAGGTATAATCTACTATCTAGTTGCTATTTTGGCCTGGGGTGAAAGAAGCCAACCTAGAAGAACATCAGTTATCATTCTGCACCTCTCAACATCCAAATGCAATCACTGAACTGTTCAGAAGAGTTTGCTAACATATCAGATGGTGTCTGTGTTGGTCTGGCTATTCACAAAGCCTATATTATTATTTACTCAAGAACCCAGGTCCAAAACACCTTCTGTGCAAGCTCCCCCCTGCATCTGAAGCTCTTGTTTCCATTCTGGGATTGCAAAGGTATGGCCTGGAATTTCTTCAATTGGCTCCTCCAAGTCTACACCACAATTTATGGAAGCAAATTTCTGGCCTACGACAATAGTTATTCTTGTCCTCTGCCTCCTATTTGATTTAGTAAAAAGAAATCTCTGGCAGATCATTGAAAGGAGGAGAGGTTATAGTATTTATTTCTATGAGAGTCCCTCCTTGTGGATCATCTTGAGCTGTCTGTGTCCCTTGGCAGGTCACCCTCCTGTCAACAATGCTTTCTATAGAGTTCTCTCTCTCTCTCTCTCTCTCTCTCTCTCTCTCTCTCTCTCTCTCTCTCTCTCTAACACTCCCTCTCCTTGCCCCTTAATGCCCAGGGAAAATTGGAACAAGCTATTATAGTGCTGCATGATCTATTATAATTTTACTACTTTCTTTACATAAAACCTTAATAAAATTTTCTCCAAAAACACAATTTCAGTGCAATGTCTATTTTTTGTGTAGACTCTGACTTATATGCATGTATGCACACACACATGCACACACACACACACACACACACACACACACACACACACACACACACTCCTCATAAGGTTATAGATGAGCTGCTATAGAATATGAGAGAAACTTCCTGGAAGAAGAATAATGGGTTAGAGGCAGATGGGAGTTTGATTGACCTGGATATTAACTCAACAGGAATGCCTTTTTGAATTTGTCCCCATCTCAGATTAACCAGTCAGTTACCAAAATGTGCACTATTTACATGTTAGATTTTGGGGGAGCCACAGATCTATTTTGGAGTATTCTATAATCTATGAAGCCTCTTCCTAAGAAACACTGACATAATCAATTTTATATGTAATTTTAGATCTTCACAGATCCTTAAGGGTCATTCGTGATCCATCAGGGTTAAAGACTTGTGTTTTGAGTAGAGAAAGTGTTCACAGCCTATGTAATACTAGACATCTCCAGAGAAAGTCTGTCATCCTTCAATAGCTTATAGCATTTATTATACTAGCTTCATAGACTCCCACCAAGTCTGAGCATGTGGTTCTATGTTGCTTCTTTTCCATTTGTGTTTTTATATCTTAATTTGGACTTCATATACTAGAAAGGTATGTTTTCTAAACTCATGTTCTCACCTCCAAACTCTTTAGCATTGAAACTTTGAGGGTGGTCTATTCGAGTAGAAGGGAGGAGATAGAGGTGCATAACACTAATTAGAGATCTTATTAGACCTTTTGCTACTAAAAAAGGATTTTATCCCTTGTTAGGAAAGAGGTTTGAATTTGCATTTCTAAAAATAGTTATGTCCTTTGCACAACAGCCACTCTCTTTTTGTTCTTTCTTGGTGATAACTGACTTTCTAAGAAAGCACAAAATAAGCCACACATTCAGAGGAACAAAAACAAACAAACAAACAAACAGAAAAAACTGAAAAACTCAAAACTGCATCTCCAGCATTAAAATATCTTCAAGGTAGTTTAGGTAGCATATAACTCTTTAACTCAACAAGATAACAGGATCCTTAGACTATAAACTCCATGTGGTCAAAGACTTGCTTACGGTCACAGAGCTAGTAAATAGCAGAACAAAGTCTTCTGCAATTTGACCCAACCCACAGATGAGTAGATTTATTGCTAGAAAGATAGTGATATATACTGAAATATACATTTTCTTATTTTCCATTTAGAATTAATTCCATTTTCCCAAGCCACAAAGACCATCTTTCTTTACTTAAAGAACCAATTAATGAGTTAAATTGATCAAGTTTAGGAGGCTTTACCATTTTCATCACAATGGTTTGTCCACACTGAATTTTCTCTCTAGTTCATTACTTTCTTCCTGATTTAACCTACAGAGATACTATGCTGAGTACCATTGCTGCAGCGACCTGGTAATTTCTGTTTTCTGATTCATTTACCAATAGTATATCAAATATCTTTGTGTTTGTGGTCTTTTCCTCTTTGGTTCCAGCCTCTATTCATCTGCTTGCTTTGTTCACTTAACAAATATTTGTTATTAATTGCAAGCCTTCTGGATTGCAAACTCTGGGCTGGTGATGGGTATACAAAGAGAGAAAGATGTCTCTTTTTTCAAGGAGATTATAGTCTAATTTGGACAGTAAACAAGCACAAATTAATAATACAATACAATTGTGTTAATGAAGAAATGTCCTGTCATGGGCCTTAAAAGAGCACCCTGTAAGTCTTTCCCAGGCATTCTGGGAAAGTCTTCACAAAGCAGGTAGTACTGGAGCTGGGATCTGATGACTAGGGGCTTTCCAGAGAGACAGTGGAGGTAGGAAACTCGAGGGCAAGAACATGGCATGCATGAAGCCCTGAGGTATCAGATCTCAGAGAAATAGCATAGGAGGTTCAAGCGTTTGGGCATGAGAAAGATGTGTGTGTGTGTGTGTGTGTGTGTATGTGTGTGTGTGTGTGTGTGTGTGTGTGAGAGAGAGAGAGAGAGAGAGAGAGAGAGAGAGAGAGAGGGAGGGAGGGAGGGAGGGAGGGAGGGAGGGAGGGAGAGAGAGAGAGAGAGAGAGAGAGAGAGAGAGAGAGAGAGAGAGAGAGAGAGAGAGAAAGGAGAACGAACTTGGGGCACACACAGCGACCAGCTTGCGCAGAGCCTTATCTGCCATGCTGAAGGCTAGCTTTAATTCTAGAGGATCAAGATCTAGAGAACCACTGAAAGATTTTAAGCAGTCTAAAAGTAGAATTAGCTTTATGCTTTAAAAGGCTCACTCTTTGGAAAATGAAATAAAGGAGGTGGCAGCCAAAGCATGGAGCCAGTTTAGAAACTGTTGAATCCCAACAGAGATTAAATGTCTAAAGTGGGCAGAGAAATAAGAAAGGTTGAGGTGAAAAAATAATTTGAGAGACATTTAAGAGGCAGACCAGATGAGATTTGATTATATGCTAAATATGGAGAGTTAAGAAGGAAGATTACGATAATATCAGATTCTCCTTTGGGAAAATTCACATCTGCTGGTTATAGCAATAAGAGAACATTTGGACATGGGAGAGGCACGATAGATTTGGCATCTGGCATGAGTCTGACCTCTGTGAGTAAGTGGTGCTGCTCAGGAGATGTCTGCGCACGCCTGGAGTGGGGGTCTTGGTGGGAGATTGGTTTGTTCCTCTTTTTCTCTCTCATTCTCTTCTTCTTCCCCTCTTGTCTTTTTCCTTGTTTGACTTTTTTCTTTTCTCTTTTATATTCCTGCTTTCTCTTGACAAATTTAAGACTACATTAAGAAGGAGAATTAGAAAATAGAGGCTAAAGACAGTGGATGGGAAAAAAATGTCCTAGCATGAGGTCCTAAGGAGGAGCAGGGCTGCTAAGGAGGATGGCGGAGGACCTCTTTAGTTCATTGTCTTCACTATTTTCCTCTCTTCTGATTGATTCTCCTACTCTTTTCTTACACTTTGTTCCTCCCCTCACATTCTGCACAACATAGTGTACAAATACAGGCTAGTGTATGTACACCTTCACCTGTAAATGAGCGTGTGTGTGTGTGTGCATGTATGTGTACAAATGTTCCTGGATGATCATGTGTACCTGTCTTGAAGATCCTCATTTTTTTCAGTTGAATCATATAAGTCCCATTTTTATATTGTAAACTTTGCTGAGGGGCTGGAAGGATATTTTTGTAGGAAGGGTTCTGACCTCAGAAGGGAAAATATGGCCCTGTCTCTCAACCAATTACCTTTGCTCAGAACAGAGGCATCTCTTCTCTGCTTTGAAGTAAGCAGATATATT
Source organism: Muscardinus avellanarius (assembly GCF_963383645.1). NCBI lineage: Eukaryota > Metazoa > Chordata > Mammalia > Rodentia > Gliridae > Muscardinus > Muscardinus avellanarius. The sequence continues at coordinate 22,117,078 of NC_137787.1, read as the reverse complement.
TGGTCAGGCATGGCATGGGCTTTTTGGTCTCCTAAGGGCACATGGTGAATCTGGGGGCGGGGTGGGAGAAAGATGTTGTTAGAAAGAGAAGACCCAGAGCTTCCCTTACCAAAAAGTGAGAGGAGAGAATGGCAGTTGATGTGCTGTAGGCCCACCATCCTAGCAGACGAGGCACAGTGGGCTGGGGCTCTGACCTGGCTTCCACGTGGCCTGCCCACTAGAAATAGAGACTCACTGGATCACTGGTTTCTTTCCACTAAATAGTGAAGAATAGCAGTTTGGGTTCAATGGGGAGAAGAGCTAACTGAACAAGAAAGTCAGAAGCAAATGTAAGGCCGATTGACCAATACCAGTACCAAAGAAGCCCTTGTCTAGATGCATGGAATAACCCATCTTAAATAAGAAAAGCAAAAGGAAGAAGTTGAGGAAAGCTATAACCACTAAATATACCAGAGCACTCTTTCACTGTCCCTTATATCAGCAGATCATCATCTGGGAGGATGAGAGGGGAAGCTAGTCTGACTTTGCCCTAGCTGTTGAGAACCACAACAGGCAGACTTTCAGTGCCTGACTTGTCTGAGGGGATCTTATAACTCTACCCCCTTTTCAGAGTTTCTACCACAGCTGGACCTCAAGAAGCCTGATCTCTGACCTCTTATTTCTAATCTTCAGAAATCACTTGGGTTTTATAGTCCAGGGGCTTCTGAGTGTTCCTAGGGCATGTGATAGCAGCCCTCAGTAAACTCTACTCAGACCCAGAGACTTTGGAAAGGCTGGATCCATGAATAAGGCATCATCTAACCAGCCCCCCACCCCCCAGTCAAGTCGAGTTTTCCCTTTTAGACTTCTACAGGTGTCCATTAAGCCTGAATACATAGATGATGTGATTTATTTTCACAGATTGAAATGTTATTGGAAACATAATATATATTTTTCTAGATTCCCAGAATTTATGGATAAATGAGGGTGGTCAGTGAGACCCCTGCTGTCATGAATAGATTATTTTGTCTAATATTTATATTTTCATTCATGCTGCCAAGCAAGCAATATGTTTGCAGCTATATTATGGGTGAAGTATTGTAGAGGACACATATATGCATAAGATAAACTACCCTCAAGCAGTTTACGGCATACTACATAGAAATAATACTTACACTCCTGTAAATAATGTGTACTCAAAATAAAGTGTGGTAAATATCAATTTAGGGCTCCATCACTACCAGTGATAGAAATCCAACTCTAACTTAAGTGAAAGGAAATTATTTAATAAAGATATATGTAATGAAAATTATTTTAAAAATAAATTATGCATTGAAAATAATTAGGAAATTATTGCTTCACACATCTGGTAAACACAAAGACAAAGATTGTTTTAGATACAGATATATCCAGAGACATGCAATATTATTTGGACCCTGGCTGAGAATGAAAACAGCATATGGAGCAGGTCATGGAGCCGTGAGACTCTTTCCATGTGAGTGCCAAGTACTCACCCTGCAAATCTCCCTTCCAGTTCCTATCAGTCAATTCTCTGAGAAGACCATGATTGCTCCCACATGGATTCATCACCAAATCAAAACCAATTAATCTTCACTGGAGATGAAGTATTTGAGTTGGCCATGCTAGGACAGAAGCCTACCATGTCAGTAGAATGAGGAAGTAAAGTCTTCAGTAAAAAGAGAACTGTGGTACAGCCAATCACAAATATTCTTTACTGTAAGGCAAATCTGCAGGAATGGTTCTTGGCCAATAGATAAATAGTAGGGAAAAGATGGAGTGAAGAATGCAAAGGTCTCTACAGAATAAAAATCGATAGAATGCAGGAAGATAGCATTTGGGCAGCAGTGTGTCAGTCACATGAAGAGGAGCAGGGGAACACAGGTTTAGGGGAGGGTGGGAGCCCTGAATTCCACTAAAATTTTTGTTTTGTGGGACATGTGGGACAATTAGGGATAGATTAAGATAGAAAAATGATTCTGGCCTCAGAGTGTTGGGTGGGTTGAGATGGAAGAAATAGAGAGATGAAGGTTGGAAGAATTTATTCCAGTAATCTATGTGGAAGGCAATGGGAGAGGATCTGAGCTGGATGGTGACAGCAGAACTGGAGTGCAAGGACACACTGCTGCCAAACTGTCCAGGTGAACATGAAGATCAAGGTAGAGGAAGAGTCGAGTGATGCTGATGTTTCTTGTAGGGAAATGGTAGTGGGCAGTAAGGCTTTAATTCTCTTCTGTCATCTCCCATGGGTGTGTCTAGCAAAAGATGTTTCCCCTGAAAGTTATTGTTTTAGTCAGCTTATTGAAACACCTGACATAATCAATGGATGAGGAGAAAAGATTTGTTTTGGCTCACAGTTCCAGAGGTTTCAGTCCATGGTTGCTTCAACCTACTGCTTTGGGCCTGGGGTGGTCCATCATGGCTGGAGAGTGTGAAAGAAGAGGCCTTTACAAGAGTGTTGCCTGGGAAGCAAAAAGAGAGAAAAGGTGCAAGGATCCCAATATTGCCTACAACGGCACACCTCCAATGGTCTTTCTTCCACTAGGCCTCATGTCCTAAGGTTTTGCCCCTTCCAATAGCACCAAAGGCTGGAGATTAAGCCTTCAACACACAGGCCTTCGGGGACATTCAAGATCTAAACTATCTGGGCATGGTGGCATATGCTTGTAATCCCAGTGCTTGGGAGGCTGAGACAGAAGGATCACAGGTTCACATCTAGCCTCCGCTGTTTAGTGAGGCCCTCTGCAGCTTAGTGAGATCCCGTTTCAAAATAAAGAATAAAAAAGGGCTAGGGGTATGGCTCAGAGGTAGAATTCCCTGGTTAAATTCATAGAAGTATGCATACATGCGCATGCACATACACATGCGCGCGTGCACACACACACACACACACACACACACACACACACACACTAACAATCCAAACTAACAGTTACAGAGGACATTGTTTATTTCTAAGGACTGAGTTTCTGATGCTTTCATCTTTGTCAAGTTCCCCCTGGATGGAGAGAGCTTCCTTGTTGCTGAGCAGGTGTGATATTCGTACAATTTACCAACTATGTGGTATCTTCTCATTCAGATGACTCCCTGTAGTCACCCTCCTCTCTGCCCCAGAACAGATGCAGAGCACAGGGCTCTTCTAGCACTCCCCGGGGACTGGAAAAATGTTGATGATCTGAGGCTGTTTCTGGACAAAAATATTTCATCTTACATCCAAAACAGGGAACTCAGATGAGAGTGTTGGTAACTTACTTTAAAGAACATTCAAAGGCAGCTTCTAAAATTTCTGCTAGGCTTTGACTAAGATAAAAATGGAATTGGATCTGAGCAGCTAACTGTCAACTAATTAAGACATCAAATCTATTCCTTCAATGGCTCCAAAAGCTCAGAAGGCACTGTAGACTCCTTACTCCTAAAAGTAGTACAAGGTTCTGCATTGGGATCTCTGACAGGCTCACAACCTACAAACTGTTGTCACAATTTCTGTTAGACCATGAGAAATGAATGCACATAGGCTGAGGAGGTACTCTTGTGTCTCCAGGGGCATGTGATTGATGCAAGACTGAGGATGTGCTGTGGGACGGGTAGGAAGTCAGATGAAGGCAAGGCTTGTGGTCCAGGGCTGGAGTGACTGGCCAGGAGGACAGGTACGACTGCTGACATTGGCCTGCTCTACGTGGCCAAAGCCCAGAGACATGGTCTCATAAAAGGGTGCCATCCCAAGGCAGGGTGTGTCCTCTGGGGGAGGGCTAGATTTAGTTACAGTCCCCAGGAGCTAGATCGGAGAGGAATAGAACAAAACATAAGCTGGAGGGAATATGATGAATGGATAAACCAGTTAGAAGACAGGATTGTCCACTAAGAAATGGTAAAGCAGAGGGGGATAGAGCTGGACAGAGATGAGCTGTGGGGTCTAAGCAGCGTCAAATGTAGGGGAAAGAACACTGATATACAGATGTGTGGCTGGGAAGGGTGCTTATACCCTGTTCCCTACCCTGAAGGGTTTGCCATATCATCCTATCTGCTGCTTTTCCTGTAGGCGAGGACGGCACCACATCCACAGAAAGACTTTGGGATGTGGATAAAGATATGAAACTATCCTCTCTGTCTTCAAGAAGAGGCTGCCTTACTCAAACGGAATGGTTCTCCTGTTCTCACTCTCTACCTAAGCACATCTATTTTTTCCCCCCAGTACTGGGGATTGAACCCAGGAGCATTCTGCCTCCAAGCTACATCCCTAGCCCTACTTTTAATACTTTAATTTGAAACAGGGTCTCAGTAAGTTGTAGAGGGTCTCATTAAGTAGAACTGAGGCTGGCCACAAACCTGTGATCCTCCTGTCTCAGCCTCCCAAGTGCTGGAATTACAGTCATAAGCCGCACATATTTTAAGACCCACCTCACAGTCACCCTGGCCACGGAGATGTTCTCTATGTCATGGGTCAGTGCCTTCCCTCTGTGCTGGACTCTTCTTCTCTGGCCCTTCTCTACCCAGTCTTGAATTAAATTTATCTGTGTATCTGTTTTAATCTCCGTTGCCTAGTAAGTGTTCTAAATGCATGTGACCCAATAAATCCCTCCCATCCCTTGCTGCCTGGCATAGTGTCTAGTTGCTATTCTGGTTATTAGGAAGATTAATGTTTATTAAGGGCACAATGTTTGCTTAACACCATTTTTCCATCTATTATTCTCCCAAATATTAGACATTAGTTTCTGTTATTTTCTAATTGTCTAGATAATATGTGTAGGTGCTGTTTCTGTTTTTGCCGGCTGATTGGGAGGGGAATGTTTTAACTGGGCAGGGGAGGGGGATGCATGTCTTCCTCATCCCTGGTAATCCCTTCCAAGTGAAAGGGCCTCTGCTAGAATAACACTTTTGACTTCTCTCCATCTGCACACTCCTCCCCTGGGGGAGGGGTAACCTCATCTGATGAGTTTAATTTAGAAGGGAAACTGTACCCTGGTCTCATTTTAGTCCCTTTTCTCTTGGAGTGAGCCAGCCGATGGGGAACACATGCCCTGCCCTGCTGATAGAGGTCCTGAGTTTTTCAGAAACAGAATCTGCCCTGTGTTCTAGTCCAGGAAGGCCTGTGGTTAGGTGGGTCATTCTATAAGATTCTGGGATTCACAATAATTTTCATAATAAAGCCACATTCGCCATTTTTAACAGTAACAAAGGTGGGGTTTTTTTCTCCATTTTCTTTATTTTTTTTTTCTTGTTGACCCATTGATTCAGAATCCTGTGGGAAAGAGGATGCACTGGATGAGTTGCCCTCAACCTGTGACATTGTCCTTAGTAAGTTCATCACCTATTGGGATCGATGCTGTGGGTGTGATGCAGTGAATATGTGATAAGACCCTTTCCCAAGATCCCTGGTCACATCCTTTTTGCTTCATGACTTTATTTCTAGGGGTATGAAGGTAGGCACCACCATCCTGCCCCACCCATCAGGATTGAGTGTTAAACACCTCCATTTGCTGCAGACTATAGGTCTTTAGCATACATGCAGTTATCTAATATTTTAAATATTTGAAACTAAGGTGAGGGAGGGGAAGGGCCTTTTCCCTGGACAGACAGTAAGTAGATAAGCGAGCCCAGATTTGAACCCACCACCACCTGGCTTCAAAGATTCCTGCTCTCACCCTAAAGGATGGTTAAGGAGGGCCAGATAGACGTTAGGGGTGGGATAGAATGATTCACATGGTGGTTTGGTCAGAGAAATGGGAAAGAGGCCGTTCGGTCTGGTTCTGTGTGGCTGAGCTTCCTGGAGACCAGGGATGGGTAGAGACAACTTCCAGCTGAACCCATTTCCTTGGCATCTTTAGGATCTTCTCCAAATCTGTCAAAATGCTGCTCATTGTAAGTTCAGGAAGCACTCACATGGACAGTTGTTCCGCTGGCATGGCTTTGTGGATGGTGACAGCAGCGGTAGTTCCATTGCCCATCTTGAAGAGCTAGACTCTGGCTCTGGAGTCTCCCCTCCTTCTCTGTTTCCCCAGCCTCCACTGCCAGCTCTCTTTTTAGATGAACTGGGGCAGAGATTGACATGGAGACCAAATGTGTGCTTGTGCACAAGCGTGCCCAGGTCTAGTGCGTTGCTGAGTCAAGAACAAACAGGTAGGGAGGATTGGGGAGTGAGGTGGCCCTGGGAAGTCTGGTGGTGAACTTGAAAAGAGAAGGTCCCTTGTGCATTTCACTGATTCTGCAGGAGGTTGGAGGGTGGCAAAAGAGAACCACCTTGGCTAAGATCTGATCTCCAGGGTAGGCTTACCCTGGCAGAGGAAAAATGCTTGTTGGGAACTGACTTGCCTGGAGTTTGGGCTTTTTCTACTCTCCACAGCACAAGGGGGCACAGCCCTAGGCCTTTACGAGTGATTCTCCTGTTGCTGGATAGATTCCCTTCCCAGCTGGGGAGGGAGCTGGAGAACTGAGGATAGGGAGGCTGTGAGTACATGGGAGGAACACTGGTCCCAGAGGGAACTTGGGATCACATCCTACCTGGAATCCTCCCTGGGCTTGTTCTTTGAAGACAAGCACACATAAATGTTGGACCAAAAGAAGAACCTTTTCCTTAGTTTTCCCATCATATAAGGCTGTCAGAATGTAGGAGAGAGTGGGGTGAAGGCAAGGACTCTGCATGGCACATTTGAGGCCCTGAATAAATGTTGGAGGAGGCTGGTGCCAGAGAGTAAGAGCCAGATGGACAGGAACTGGATCTCTTAGATTTCTCTTCATTTAAAATCTTGATATTGTTAATCACATATTGTTTCGCTTTGGTTTTAATTTTTAACAAATACTGCATTAAAATACTTTTCATCTTGATTACAGTGAATATTTTAGTGGCCTCTTAAATTTTATGCCCAAGGCACCTCACCAGTATGATCCTATTGGCCTTGTCTCTTAATAAGCAAATTTCCCCTCTTCCTCTTTCTCTCTTTTGTTGTTGTGGTGGTGATGGTTGTTTGTTTATGGTTCTGGGAATTGACCAGGGGCATTCTACTTCTGAACTATACCTCCAGCCCTATATATTTTAAATTTTGAAGCAGGGTCTTTCTAGGCTACTGAGAACCTGTCTAAGTTGCTGAAGCTGGCTTCAAACCTGCTATTCTCCTGTTTCAGCCTCCCAAGTACAATAAGCAAGTCTCTTAATTCTCTATCCCTTGGGTTCCTCACTATAAAACGAGAGCACTTACCACATAGGCTTGTGCTTGTGCTGAGAGTGAAATGCCTTAATGCATGTGCCTCCTCCAACATTTCAACAACCTCTAGTCCAAGTAGACCCTCGGTTAACGTTAGCCATTAATCTTGGTGTTGCTGTTGCTGTTCATATTGTTAATGGTCGCTCTGCCTGAAGAGAGTCTCTTCTAGTTGAGGATTCTCCATGGAGGGCTTTGAGAGGATGAGCTGCACTCTGAAAAGAGTGATGGATCAGATTAGGCAGCCTGAGTTTCTCAGGCCCCTGAAGCCAGGGCAAGGATGTAAGGGGCTTCTACAGAGAGCCAGGGCCAAGCATGTGGGGGAGAGGCAAACTTGTCAAGCCCTGCAGAACATGCTTGTGGTGCAACTCCTCTCTGGAGACACCACAAGTTGCCCCAGCAGCTTTTCCTTTCAGGGATTGTTTAACATTTCAAACAAAAATAAAATAAATAACTGCAGTGTTTATGGAAACCTAAGACCAAAATGAAGACAACTTAGGAGAAAGCTCAGTGGGAGCCGGCCAGAGGGGCCTGAGAGGGTGTCCCTTTCCTTGACGTCAGCAGCTGTGTGCCTCCATCTGTCAGCTCTTCCTACAGCACCCAGGCATTTCTTTCCTAGCAACCCCCTGACAACGTGCACAAATATACATGTATAAACATGTACGTGTAAGTGCATGCACATGCACGTACACACACACACACACACACACACACACACACACACACTCCCATCCCAACAAGAGGCACGTGCTTTAGATACAAGCCCACATGTCTATGTCTCTCTTTCTAGAAATGCTTCTCCTCACTTTTTTTCAAGTCTTTTTGGATATTTTTAAACTCATTAATTCATTCTGACCAGATAGTATACATTACTTTAACTTTTCATACCTGTGAGGATTTTAGCTTTGATCTATCTCCACTGTGGGTAGACTACACTGTATTTGTTTTTATCATTGGGTGAGCTAATCCTGAGCCAAGTTTCTAGTGGTTGGGAGAGTGGGCAGTGGGAGCAGGTCCCTCCAGGGGAAAATGCATGTGCCTCCTCCAGCATTTCAACAACCTCTAGTCCAAGCAGACCCTCAGTTAATGCTAGCCATTATTCTTGGTGTTGCTGTTGCTGTTTATATTGTTCATATCTTTTCCATAATTCTTTGCCTAGATCTGCCTGTCAGTGTGTCAATATGCAGACCGCTTTAGGCCTCCACCTTCCCCCCTTTTAAACTCTTCTCCTTCGCCTGCCTACTTTCCTCCGCCGCACTCTATCATGGGAAAGAGGCTTTGCCAGAAACAAGGGTATTGTTTAGAAAGTGGAGGGAAGGAATGAAAGTGTGAGGCTTTCTCAGAAGCCCAAGTGCAATTTCTGGCCCTTCCCAGCAAACACAGCTCCAAAAGCCCAACGCTCTGCTCCTAAAGCAGGTCAGGACGTTTCCAGGAGTCCTTCTGTCCAGAAGCTCAAGGTCCCTCAGTTTGCAGGAACTGTGATGCTACTGACAATACAGGTCTTGCAAACCTTAGATTACCTATACTTATTCTTTCTGGCTTCAGCAGGGCTGGTTATCCACTAACATCACTCCCCACCCATAAGGAAGGCTCTGTTATATAGGAACTGAGTGGGGGATGTTCTTATCTCTTACACCCATGGCTTACCACAGTGACCATCAGGAAATGCTGAAGTCCACACTGCAGAGGTGGACAATGGAGGCTTCATCTCTGGAACAGCCAGGGCTGATTCCCAAACTGTATCAGATTCCTGCTGAGAGGAGACTCTCTTTATTTTGGATTAGCCAGTGACCTTGAGAAGCTACCTCCCTTGTATCTCAATGTCTTTATCTCTGAGTTGGAAACTCTGTCTCACAGGATTCTGAAGATTAAATTTAAACAAGGTGTTTCTTTTTGCAAAACACACTCTGGGGTCAACACTGTCCAAGGTGCTCTTATGCTTCTGTATTTCCTTCCCTTTCCTTGCCCTCTGCCTCTTTAAACAGCCGCCACAATGGCTGTAGAGAGAGGTGTTCACCAGAGCCAGTGATTTTTGGAATACTGTTCTGTGATGGATACCCTGTTATTTTCATATACTCCACAAAGTGAAAAAATTGCATGGATCAATGCAATATGCCTGTCCAGATTCCTAAGGACTTAGATCAACTTTTATGTTTCCAATTTCCATATTCCCTCCATCCCTCTAGCTACCAGGCAGAAAACGAGAGATATTTCTCATTAAACTAAGTCATTAATTTGTAATGGTTCCATCTTTCTCTTGCTCTGAGTCATCTGCCTCCCAGTCTATTGACTACCTGGTCTAAGATAATCAAGGACAGGAGGCAACCTCTACTCCTGCACCATCTAGTCCTTTCCATACCAACAAGAGAAAGGCCTGCTCTGTGCAGGCCACAGGAGGTTCGGGGCGTAGTTCTTTTCTTTACTTCATTTATAGAGATGAATGTCAGTCTTAGAGAAATGTAAGGGATGTTTGCAATAGGAGAACCTGAAATTTATTGTAAAGTTTGAAAAGAGAGAAACCTGTAGACCTCCACATGGATAGATATGCTTGATGAATCAGCAGGCAGAGGAGACAGCTGGTTGCAGGACCATGCCTTCTGCTTGCCTGAACCTTCAGGTTTCCATAGCCAGCCTTGAGAGAGAGGTTTGGAGAGCTGTCCTGCTGGACAGACTACTTTGGCCCCTCCAGCCCAGTACTCTGTCTCTCATCACCCTGTTCTGCATTCCAGAGGCTGCCTCTAGACCGCACTGATGGGCTCCCTTGCCTCCTGGATGTCAATCTGGGTTGAAGGAGGGTAAAGCCAGGGTTATTCCTCCACTCAGGGCTGCAGACATAGTGGCTACTTTGTAGCTGAAGGCTCCTGACAGCCAACCCCTATTACAGCCAGAGTGCTGGGTGCTGTCCTCCTCTCCTATCCCTTTGGGCTCAGGAGAGGTGATGGCTCCTTATGCTGGATATCAAAGCAGGTAATTTCATCCTTCTTTATTCCTTATTCCCTTTCTTGGAAATAACCCCTTCCTTAAATCTCTTCCATGTTTCAGTTGTCCCCGTTGCTCTGGCTGGGGCTGTGGTTGAGGCAGAGGCTTTAGGACACATAATGAAGGTTGCAAATGACAAGGTGATAGGACTGGGTGTGGGAACAGCCAATTGTGAGCCCTTTCTCATAGCTCCTGTTTCCATTCTGGGTACAGCAATGCCATTCCGCACACACCGACTGATCAAGCCTTTGGAGAGCTGAAAACTCCCAAGGCTGATTTTTAGAAGAGGTCTATGAAACCATCACCCCAGGGGAAATAATTTAGGTCAAAGAAGAGGCTGCTGCAAAAAGGGTGCAAGCCGGCAAGAATGAGAGCTGACAAAGTAGAACGCTATGCCTGCTGCAAGCAGCCAGCCCTGTGGTGGGGGTGGGGGTGAAAATATTCCAACCCCTGTGTAATTCTGTCCTCTAATATGGCTGGTTTGACTCAGCACTGCTGGAGAGCCACAGAGCATTACAGAGCATTCCTCATTAGCATTTATGAGCTCATTATGAGCTTCTGAGAACAAACACTAACAATGGGGGCTGAGTCCCTTAGTTTTTCTTAGTTTTTCTTTTGAAGAAAAAAAATGTTTCAGATTAAGCCGTAATTTACACAATCCAGACATGCCCAGGAAACCCCCTTTCTCCATTTTTCTATTTCAACTCCTTTTGGAGCAATTTTGGGATTTCCCAAATTTGGGAGCAAATTTGGGGATGGGCAAATAATCATAAGGGGAGAAAACTCTAGTGCATGCCCACACGCTCCCTGAAATGGCCCCCCATGCTAGCTTTTCAGCTGGGCCAGGGCGTCTGGGGCTCTGGTTAGTGGAAGGAGTCAGGACATGATGTCATATTTGAAGGCCTTAGTTTACATCCCAGCTCTTATGCTCACCAGCTTTGAGTTTTGCATTCACTCTTCAGTCTTTCTGAGTTTTGATTCCGTTGTCTTTAAAATGGGGATGGGAGCATATCTAGCTCAGCATTTTGTTGTTATAGGTGTATCAATAGTAGCTGAACCAGAAAAGAAAGCAGGAGAAGTGGAGATCAGAGAAACCAAGGATTTCCTTGTGGAATTGAATCATGTTTCATCTCACTGGAAGATGTAGAGAGTATTCTGTGTTCTTTTAATCAATAGCTTTATATATCACATTTAGGAGAAATTATAGAGCAATGTTCTAGAAAGCCCAGGTTGTTCAATACAACTTTTCTATTGAATGCAAAAATTATACATAACACACATCTTCTTTACCTGGCAAATCATCCCTTGTGAATATAGATTGAGTAGAGCTGGTGGGTGTTCTTATTACTTGTTGCAATTTCATCCTGGCTATCTCCCTATCATCAGAGTTCCCAATAAAACCAATTTCTGCCAGCCATGATGGCGCACATTTGTAATCCCAGCATTTGGGAGGCTGAGACAGGAGGATTGAGTTTCGCGAACAGCCTCAACTACATATTGAGGTCCTTTGCAACTCATGAGACCCTGTTTCAAAATAAAGAATAAAAATAAGGCTGAGGATGTAGCTCAGAGGTAGAATGCCCCTGGGTTCCATCTCCAGTACCCCAAAATAAATAAATAAATAAATAAATAAATAAATAAATAAATAAAACCAATTTCTGAAACATGTGTACCAACTATGTATCCAAACTTTCATATTGCTCTATTGTCATTTTCCAGTAATTCTTGAAAGCATGTATCATCTTCTTTTTGCATATAAAGAAATGTAATAGTGTGTCAAGCAACTAGTTCACAGCACCCAGTAACCTGGACTGAAATCCTCAGTGTGGTCAATAAACTAGTTTTCCTCACTTGTGACTGATAGTTTTGATCTGGATTGGCCCCAAAGGTTCATGTTTTGAAAGCCTGGTTCTCAACGCAGCAACACTCATAGTAGGGATTTGGGGGAAGCGATTAGATCATGAGGGCTCTGGTTTCATCAATGGCTTGATGGGTTCATGATTGAAGGGGCCATTAGGAAGTGGTGGGATCTGTAGGGGCTGCTCTAGCTGGAGGAAGCAAGTTAGCAAAGGCCTGGCTTTGAGGACACATCTTGTCCCAAGCCTCTTCCTTTCTTTCTCTGTTTCCTGGCTGCTATGAGGTGAGAAGCTCTGTTCTGCCACACCCCTGCCAAGATGCTCTGCCTCACCACAGGCCTTAAAGCAATACAGCTAGCTGCTATGGACGAAGTCCTTAAAAAGCATAAGCCAAAATAAATCTTTCCTCCTTTATGTTGTTTTTCTCAGGCATTTTGTCATAACAATGAAAAGCTAATACAACCGCCAATATTTCCCAAACCTACGCTAAGACAGGTAGTTTCTCAAACCTAATCCATTTAACCCATAGTATATCCACTCACCTGCTCCCAAAATATATAAAACAGACTATATTGGCCTTGTGTAAAATTAGGTCCTTTCTTTTACTCATATCCTGGCTAAAAGTTGGACCTTAATAATCAATATCTACCCTTTTCTCAGTGCTTGCTATGTACCAGGCATTTGCTCCAACACATTTTGTATGGATTACTTCGTTTGTTTACTATATTTCACTCTATGAAGTACTCTTATTCTCTACGTTTTAAAGATTGAGAAACTGAGGCAGAGTAAGATTAAGGAATTTACCCAATTCCTACTGCAAAGAGGGTGATCAGCACTGTAATCCTGGTATTTGCTCTAAAGCTGTGGACTTTTAATCTACTCTACTATGTGTTATATGGTGGCACTCCTGGGGGTTCATTCAGTTAGTAGAACATACTTCTATATTAAAAGAACTCTAAACTCCAAGGTCTATTTGTTTGTGAAGCAATTATTCATCCACACACTTAAACCAGAGACATACTAGTTTTAGCTGCTTGCTCATCAGTGTGCTTGTGGACCAGAAGCCCTTCATCTCCATGACAACCCTGAAAAAATTTTCATATTAGTCCTATTTTTCAGATGGAGAATTTGATTCTTTGTCCACATTCATGTGATAAGGAAGAGATGAAATGAATTCCAACTCAGTCTTTTTCTTTTCTTTTTTTTAAATCCATAGGCTGAAGTTGAATCTCAATGTATATGGTTATTTTGTCCATGATTACTCTTTAGTTTTCAAGGTTATTGATTATATAAAAGCAAAAAAGCTTTCATTCTTAAATGAGTTTAATTTGATTTACTGATAAATAATTGGCACTGGCTCTTTCATGCATTTAGGTTATGTGATACTGAAATATTAAATCAATCAACACTGGGAGGAACTGGGAATAAAACCCAGGAGCATTCTACCTCCAAGCTATACCCCTAGCCCTATTTTGTATTTTTTATTTTAAAACAAAGTATCACTAAGTAGCTGAGAGCCTCACTAAGTAGCTGAGGCTAGCCATTAACCCAAGATCCTCCTGTCTCAGCCTCCCCAGTACTAGGATTACAAGCTTGCACCACCAGACCTAGCTCAATCAACAGTTTTTCATGTAATCTTTCCCTTCCACAAATGTCTACTTTCTCCACTACCTGCATGTGTGTCTTAGGTACCTAAGGACCCGGAACTGTGTGTTTCTTGGAATGGTGCCTCTGCCCTGGGCCAGATGACAAACTGTGAAGACTTAACCATACAAGAAGACCATTGTCATCCCAAAGATAGGACCCGTAAGGAAGGGTGCTTTAAATAATAAGCTACTCTTTTTCACAGTTTTACCTTTATTCATGCAAAACAATAGAACCATAATATACACAAAATAGTTGTGCTTTTATAGAGGCATTTTTTCTATATGCTTGTCAAGCACATTTTAAAACACTAGCTGCCAATGGATCTAGATGACTTTGAATCACTTCAAAGGAACATGGTGGGAACACTATGGCCACATTTCCTGTTCCATATAGCCAGCCTTGAATCCACTTGGTCTTACGAGAATGTGGTGGCATGTTAATGCATATCATGTCCTCCTTCTCATTATCTGAATCACAGACCAGTGCTTATTCCAAGTCGGGTTAAATTCTGAGCTCTGTAACATTACGTATCTCCCTCATCTGATCAATGGAAAGAGAACTAGATACCTGCCCAAGGGTTATGGGAATTAGCATTTAATGTAAAAATCTGTGTCTTCATAAGCAATAGGTAGACTTCAGAACTTTCAGAAGCACTGCTTGGAAAATTTGAAAATATCTTCTTCACTCCACCATATCCTCTCTCAACTCTATTGACGTGATATGAAGCTTGGGTGGAGAGTTCCCTTGAAACATTGTCAGATATCAATTGAACCACTATTTGAAATTCTGACAAAAAAATAAGCATGTGGGTGGCCAAACCAATCCAGCCTCCACAACTGAATCCAATCAGATGTTTTCTGTTTTGAAAGAAATGTGGGGAAGGTCTCAAGACTTTTGAAGAGTCCTCTTTGTTATTCTCCATCTTCTTTTTCAGAAAATAATTATTACCAAGTTGAATTTCCCAGTCTGACTTGATGCTCAGTAACATCTTGAAATGTTGTTGGGCTGTTACTGTCATTAAAGGGTAACACAGCAATGGCTCTTCCTATAACTTCTACGTGGTCATTTTTAGTCCCAGCACCTCAAAAGATTCACTTGCAGAGATATCTTCACTTTTTTTTCATTTATAAAAATCAGTGACCCTAAAATAATGAAGGATGACTAAAAATACACATATTGGTCTCTGTGAATCTCTCTAGAGCACCCAGAAGCTTTGTCAGTCTTACCTGGGGACTGAGTGTCCTATGCAGCCATGCCATGCCCAGGACTTTGACTGTGTGGTCTGTAGAGAGTGAGATGAGAAACGCCTCCCTTATTCTCTGCTCTGTAGTGTGTGCCTGTTCTAATCAGACTGTTGGCAGGGTCGTCAATTCATTTCTAAGCAACTCAGATTCATAACAGAATGATTCTCTTTCAATGCCAATCTAAACAAATGCCATCAACTCTCATCTGAGAGAGTATTAAAAACAAAAAGAGTCTCTTTGTGACTCCAATGGGCTTTGTGACTTCCTTGGGGCAAGTATGGATCGCAGGCTTGTGTCTCCTATTCATCCAGACTGTGGGTGGGCCATGTCCCACCACAGCCATAGCTTTAACATCATACAACAGTAATCAAATGTTGTTTTGTGGTTCACAAAGGGCCCCTCCAGTCATCATCTCATCTGATCCTCCTAACAGTCCTGTGAGCTCAAAGAGGCTATGGGACTTGTCTGATATTGCATACCCAGGAAACGAGTGCACATGGCATCTGACGCCAACTTCTATACCACATGATCCTCCTGTTGATACTGGAGTAAATAAAATGCAACCAGGCAAGTAAATATTTTGCACAAAGTCATCTGTTAAAAACATGGTTGGGCATTTTAGACGATCTGTTGGTTTGGGTTATCTCGTGCTATGCCTCTTTGCATTTCGTGACTGACTGAAAGCTAAGAACACTGCTGTCTTCCTAAAGGAAAGAAGATAACATGGAGTAGAGAGGAGCGAGGACCCTAAACTGAGGCTTGTTACCAGTCCTTGCTATCCTTGCTGCTCAGTGTTGAGCAGGGATGCTTTGTGAATGCTTCCTTGATCATTTAAAACAATCGCCTTATGAAGTGCTTACTGTGTGCCAAGAACCGTGCTAATGCTTTATTTATGCCCATAAAATGAGTTTCAGAAGCCTCGGGATCCTCTGCCCAGAACATCTCCCCAGACTCTTCCCTTCAGGTCTTTCCCCTCTCTGTTAAAGTGTCACATTTCCAGTGAGTTCTGTCTTGCCCCTTCTGTAGGAAATAGTGCACACCCCTATGTTATCATTTTGTTGTCCTCTAAACAGCTTTGTTTTTCTTTATGGCCTGCCCTCCTCATCGCTATATTCCATATTTATTTGATAATCTGCACTATCTTCCCCACGCCCACCAGAATATTAGCTCCTTGAGAGCAAGGATGGCATACCTCCCACTGGATTCACAGCACCTAGGACCTTGACTGGCAAAGATATTCAGCAAGTAGTGCTGTGTGATGGATCTCAGTGTAGTGATGAGGAACCTCGGGAGACAAGGAAACAGGTGAGAAAGCGAGGTAGAACAGAGCCCTGTTCTGAGATAGCTGGCTTTTGTGAGCAAAGATGCTCAGGGTCTCATCTCCTGCCTGCTCGGTTGGGGTTCCCTCCAACAAGATGAAAACACCTGGCTCTCTTTCCCACCCTTCTGATGGTGCTTTTGCCCTGACCCAATCCCCAAGGAGAGGAAACTTCCTCCACCTAATTCCCCCTGTTTTTAGTCTCTTCCCATCATCTCCCTTCCTCCCCAACTGTTTATACTCATGGATCCATGTTGATGCATATCATAGCCTCCTGAGTCATTGTTTAGCTATTATACTTTGCAGGGATAATTTTCCACTCTTCTGTTTATATTATATTTTTGCTTCTCCATCATGCACCTTCCCCCCTTTCTGATTTTTAAAGGCAGAGAAATACATGTTCGGTAGCAGGAGTTATACTAGAGATGGAAGTGTGTTGCCAACTGGAGGATTTATCGCTGATCTGTCGAATTCCACACCACATGGATTATTTAAGAAGAAATTCATGGTCCCTTCATGAGCTTTCTTGACGAGAGCTCCTTCTGTCTCTATAGGCTCAGTGCCAGCCTAATGGGTGGGGATGGGCAGGAGAGGCACAAGTTTAGCAAGGCCTGGTTGCTGAGAAATCTTAAAAGAAGGTGTCATGCCGGGCGTGGTGGCGCACGCTTGTAATCCCCGCGCTTGGGAGGCAGAGACAGGAGGATTGCGCAGGTTCGAAGCTAGCTGCGCGCGCTGGCTTAGGAGACCCTGTTTCCAAATAAAAATGTAAAAATAGGTCTGGGAGTGTAGCCCGGAGATAGAAGGGCTTCCAGGAACCCCAGTACCACCAAAAAAAAAAAAAAAGGAGGTGTCAGGGTTGATTCAGGAAGATCTCCCAATAGCTCCTCTCTGCCCCTGTATCTTTTTACATGGGGAGTCATTGCTTTTACATGGGGACACAGCACTTTGTGGCTCTGTGTGAGAACACATTTTTAGCCCAGTTTTGGTTTAAATGTTTCCTATGTGGGTTGCAAATAATAACTAATGCTTTGCCTATGACCCACTGATTTCCCACGTCCTGGTGATTGGGGAGAAAGGTGTCTAGGATAAGAGCTTTAGGGAGAGCTGGCTTAGGGTGTGGCCTTGCTCTGAAGACCCACAGTGGTGCCTTTCCTTGCAGTCTCAACCTTTAGCCCCTCCAGAATTTGCAGCATTGATGAGCAGATGGGAACATTGACAGTGGGGGTGTGTTGGAGGGAGAGGAGAGAGGAGTCGTGTGTCTGAGTCGGCATGTCTTCCCCACAGCACTCCCCATGCACCTCAGCTCTATACACCCCCGGGGGCTATTTTTCCACCGCAGTTCCCAGACTCCTGGATCAGCTGAATGCCAGCAGCGCTCAGCCAGTGCCATGTTAGTTCTCCTTCACTTTCTCACTCTCAGATGGTTTCTCCTAGCAGTCACCTCTCTTGCTGGACGCCAGATCCCACTAGACAGGTGTGTCATGGTTTCAGTTCCTGCCTGATTGACCCCAACCCTGGGTTCTGATAACACTGTCTCCTTTGTCCTTGCAGCTGTGATCTGCTGCTGCTACCCTTTGGTTTACCTCATTGTCTCCTGTCTGGCTTCTGGAGCTCCTCCATCGCCTGGGTAACTAATTCCTTGCACTATAATCCTTTGTGGTGCTCAAGCATGGTTTTCATTCTTTTCAGTTGGACATTGACTGATACAGAGAGATTTATGTCTAGAAATAAAGTTGGATGATGATCATTTATGGCATTACAAAAGCAGTAGTGGAAGCTGGAGAGAAAATAGGAAATAAAAGGGACTTTAGATCATTTAGGAGGGAGACCAGTAGAATAGTGAAAGAGGACGGGGGGAGGAAGGGATAGGGGAAAGGAAGAAGTGATGAACAAAGAAGCTCAAATTTTGCTATTCGTATGTATGAAAGCATCAGTACCAACCTCACTACTACTGGGGTAGCAGATGGAGACTGAAGGGAGACACACCAAGACCTATATGCACATCCGTCTGCATGATTTTGAATCTCACTATGATGCATAGTTACGATACTCCAATAAAAGCATTAAAAATGAAACAAAGCTGGATGAACATTTTTTGTTGTTGTTTTCCTCTAATCATTAGAAGTTGTGGCAAGATAAACATGAACTTATCAGCGTAAGGGTGTAAATGTGTGTATTGTCTTTTGCACCAGAATTTGATAAAGTCAAACCAAAATGTTCTTTAAAATAAAGGACTTTTAAGAATTTTTTAAAAGAAAAATTTAAAAAATGCAGATAGGTATCTCTTTGTTTTCTGCTCTTTCTTTTCGAATCAGTTAATTTCACTCTGTGATTTGAGTATGATTTAAACTTTCTCTTTTACCTATAGCCCTTTTCTTATAGGGGTGAGCAGTGGGGAAGACAGAGAGAGAGAGAGAGAGAGAGAGAGAGAGAGAGAGAGAGAGAGATATCATATAAAGTGTAAGCATTATGTGCCTGGGTGAACTGGGACTATTCAGCTGAGAACACATGAAACCTTCTTCTTTTATTTGGATTTTGAGATCTGGCTTCAGTGGAAGCTGAAATTCCAGGGAGTAAAAGGAGAAAAGAATACAGAGCTAGACAAAGGAGAGAAGAGTGGAAGACCCAGAACATTCTTCCTTGAAAACAGGAAGTTCTTTTCTTTACTTTCTTCTCTTTTTTTCTATTCTTTATTTTCTGTCCTTAACTTTTTATCGGTGCATTATAATTGTATACTATAGTGAGGTTCACAGTGATGCATCATATATGCACATAACATTATTTGTTCTATTTCTTTTCTTTGTTAACTGGTGCATTGTAGTCATACAACTTAATGGAGCACAAGATGGCAGGGCATACAGGCACACATCACTTACTTATCCCTTCCCCAATTCCTGCCCCATTCTCTCCCCCCTCCCTCCTTCTCATGTTTGGCTTAGTGATTGACTTTGATATATTTGTAGATGTCTATCATATACAGTAGAGAATTTACCTCTTCCCCCTCCCAGCCCCCTCAGTTAGGCTACTTATTTGCTCATTTAAGGTTTCTCCTTCTTTGTCTAGAGTTGGTCTATTTATTTTCTTTGTCAGGAAAGCAGTCGGTTTCAGGGCCTGGGTACCTTGATTATGTTCAGGTGTGAAGCTGATTTAGGAATTAGGTTTAGTATGCTTTTACAAATATGTTGGCTGCTCAGCACATTTGGTATGGAAACATTTCAGATAAGCAGGGGAGAAAATAGTAATGAAGAGTTGATTTAGCAGAAGTTTAAAGTATGAAATTAAGAAAAGATGATTCTATGTTCTGGGCTTTGAAAAGAAAGTGTGTGTGTGTGTGTGTGTGTGTGTGTGTGTGTGTGTGTGTGACTAATTTAGGCCAGCTGGAGTGATCTCACAGAGACCTCATGGGCCAGAGCTGCCATTTCTCCATGGAGAGCACATCTACCCTGGAAATGTGTACTCAGGTGCAGCTGAAAGGTCTGAGGTCATGACAGAAGACCTGGCCAAGGTCCTCCCAGGCTGCAGCCTCTGTTTCCTCTATAGTCCATTGGTCAAGAGCCATCCTTCAGAGACCAGAGCCAGACCATGAGTAAATCAAATGTGCATGAGAACAGCCCTTGGAGACCAGTGAGCCCTGCAATCCAGATATCGTCTTTCTTCTTGGAGAAGTTAAATGTCTCTTTTTCTTTGCTGTTCTTTCATGGCTTCTGAGATCTTCAGTAACAAATTTCTCTGGGAGAAGTTGTAAGGAAACTCTTCAGGGAAGCAGAGATGAAGCGAACCATTTTCTTGTGCCATCATGCACCACTTCTCTTCCAAAGCTCTGGTGGTCCTAGGATTTATGCAGAATCCAGGTTGTACTTCCTGAAAGGGCCAAGACTCCATATGTTGAACCCATAGAGTAAAAAGCAGAGTCAGAAAGAGAGCAGAAAATAAAGGAAGAGGGATCTCTTGGTGGGTACAGTATTGACTCCTAGGCCTACAAGAGACTAGAAAGGTCGTATTGACCAGATCACTGCATTTACTCTAAAAGTGCTATCTTCTTGAATTTTATGGTAACTGCAAGCCCTATAAGAGCTGTCCTCATTTTTTGTTGTTGTTGTTCACTACTGTATTACTAGATGAGTCTGAAGCTTGAGATAGACACAAAGTCTAGTAATCCCAGGATTCCAACAAGATACACAAATGTAGAAAAGCAAATTTGCAAGAGGTTCACAACAAAAATTGTGTTGTCTCCACCCAGAAAATGGTGGGAAAGCAAGAGAATATTCACTGAACATTTATAATGAACCAATTCTTGATCTTTTATCTGTGGGCCTTTCCCAGAGGCACAGAATCAGAGATAACTTTATCTTTGGATCCACAGCAACCACTAAGAACATGAAAACTTCAGAGAAAGGAAAGGTCTCTCTTAGTCAACGTTCTCACTATTAAAATAAAAACAAAACAAAAACAACCACCACCACAACAACAACAGCAAAGAACTGACCACATAACTTAGAGGAAAAACTATTTATTTGCTCACAGTTTTTGGAGACTTGGGAGTTCAGTCCATGTTAGGTAGGCTTATGTGGAGCTCAAGGCATGGCGGCGGAAAGTGGATAGAGAGCACACAGTCTCTGCTCCTCAAATCACGAGGCCAGATACAAAGACAGAGGGAGAGACAGCAGGAATGAGGAACCATATAATCCCCAAGGCCCCAAGGCCACCTCCAGAGACCCCTCCCTAGCAGCCACACCCTGCTTCTAACATTACTACCCGTTTCCTCTAGGGGACATTGTAAATCCAAATCAGTATGGGGCCTAAGGGTTTCATTCGCAAATTGAAATGACAGCCTGGTTAAATAAATGAAGTGGGCTTTCTGGGGCCTGTGGGAGAATGAACATCACATAACTGAGCAAGAGAGGAATGGGACTATTATATGCTAAGTAATGGGTCACACAAAGGCATGGGCTCAGTGTGGCTAGATCTTCATATATATATATTGGTGGTACTGAGGTTCCTGGAAGCCCTTCTACCTCCGGCTACACTCCCACGGGCTACACCCCCAGACCTATTTTTAAACTTTTTTTTTATGTGGAAACAGGGTCTTTTAAGCCAGCGCGGCTGGCTTCGAACCTGCACGATCCTCCTGTCTCCACCTCCCAAGCGTGGGGATTACAAGCGTGCACCACCACGCCCGGCTATCTTCTTATATTTTAAGATAAGACAGAGAGTTTTTATGTATTTGAAGTGCCCGATTTTACATGTTAGTGATCAACTAAAAAATACAATTGACAATGTAAAACATGCTTGTGGACACTATCTTTCTTGCTAATTTTTGGCCTCTGTCCCAATGGAATTCAGGGTAGTCTACTCCAAATAGAACTTCTCCCCCCACCCTATTTTACACTGTGTATCATGTAATGTAAAAGGGTTTTTCACGATGAGTTTTGGGGCAGAGAAACTAGTAACACTATAGTAATGTTGAAATTTCTTTTTATTTTTTTCTGCTGTGATTGTTTTGTAATTCCCTGTGTCCCTCATTTATTCCAGATCCTTTATAATATAATCTGTTAAAGTCTTGAGCATAGAGAGGATCCACACTAGGTATGCATTGATAAAATTAAAGTTGTTTTTCTCTAAGTCCCATTAAATGGGGGAATTGAAATATTTAGGGTAGGTGAGAATTATCTAAATTATTTGTATTCAAAACTTTCTGCCTTTGTCTCCAATTCTCTGAGACTTGAAGTAGATATTTATTGTCATGTAATAAATTATCCCCAAAGTAATCTACTTAAAACTATATATACTTAAGACTTCACATTTCTATGGGTTAGGAATCTAGGTATCTCTTATCTGGCTACTTCCTTCTAAGATCTCCCATAAAGTTGCAAAGAAGGTACCAGGGGACTGCAGTTTTATCTAAAGGATTGACTCAAAACTTATTCTCCTGGCTGTTGGCAGGATTCAGTTCCTCATGAATTATTGGACTAAGGACGTATGTTTTTCGCTGACTAGTGGCCAGAGGTCTTCTTCAGACCTTTGCTATGTGAGCCTCTCCATGAATCAGTTGCCAAGAAGCAATCTGTCTTCTGTGAGAGCAAACAAGTAAAAGATAAAGCAAAGATGTACAAAATGAAGCTGTTGTGGTCTTGTAAGTTCGTCTCACTAGTGGTACCCTATCACTGTTTCCATATTCTCTTTTTAGGATGGAGCCTCACTAGGTCCATCCAAAATTAAAAGGGAGGGAATCATACAAGCCATAATAAAACTGTCATGGTAACATGACCATTTAGGATGATGCCTTGAGCCTTCCTTCCTGCATATTTCCCAGACTTCCTTTCTGACCCAGAAGAGCTATGAGTCCCTATGAGGTCCCATTCCTTTCCAATAAAGGCTATATGTTGTAGGCATTATTATGTTTTTCATTCAACTAATTTTAATACAAAAACAAAACAACAACAAAAGATCAGAAAGTGAATAAGTTTCAGAGCTAAAGTTTTTGGTAGGTTTTGGGGGAATACATGAGAATGATTATATTGCAGAGGAGAAATCATAGATTTGAGTCAATTAAACATGGAAGTTTTACTGCCTGGTGTCAGATCAGGTGAGTGTGGTCCTGTGCCCGAGCCTTTGAGAAGTGGAGAAAACACTGTTTTTAATGACATCTCTGTTATAACTCAGACATTGGCCAGAGGAGAGAATAAAAGCAAGTTCTGAACTTCAGGCAGGCAAATTCTTCACTGGATGCATCCAGTAGATCTGAATAGGGAGTAAAGCTAAAAAAAAAAAAAAAAAAAAAAAAAAAAAAAAAAAAAAAAAAAAAAAGAAAAGAAAAAAGAAAAAAAAGCATCCCAAGATATGATCTGATGAATCTGAGGCTCTTCCAAAAGGTGAGAAGGTAGGAACACAGTTGGCTGTAGTGGACACCAATACCAAGATTCAGAGTCAATGTGGGCAGAATGACGACTTAATGACTGGAGATGAGGGGAAAGCAATTGGTAAGCCCCCTGGACATAATGCTGGCATCAGGAAGGTTTGGGCAAGGCCTGTGTTAGAGGTAAGAGGCATGGTGCCCCAGCTGTTGATGAGACTGCTCTCTGAGGCAGGCTCCCTGGAATGACTGGGAACAGGCCTGGCTCTTAATCACTGAGGACCCAGCATAACCTAGCAGGACACCAGGACTTAGGACAGGCTTGACCAAGAAATAGTCAGGAACTGGCTTATTGTGGAACAAGGGATTCTTGGGCAAGCTGGACCAGTAGCAGGAGAACAAGAGCAGACAAAATGCTCCCTCCCCACTGCCAGGAACCAGGATTGGTCTCCAGGTTTGGCATGGGGCTGAGACTACTGGTTGAGATCAGGCCGTCTCACTTGCCAAGGGTAGAGTAATGTGGGAACTCAGAGCCAGGCTTGACATTGAACCCAGCGACCCTGTGACCAATTGCACTCAATATTGCGCTCAATACCCTCTGAGACCTCATGGGAAAATCAGACAAATGCTATTTGAGAGGCAATTAGGTTTCATGATTTTCTCCCCTTCTGGACATCAGCATGAAATTGGGGACTTGGCTTCCAAGCCTCTGCTGCCTTTCTCCTTTGTGATGGGCGGGGTGAGGTAGAGCACACACAGAACAGAGGCACTCTCTGCTCCCAAATCCTTGGAGAATGAGATGTAGGGGTCCACGTGGCCTTCTCTACCTCTCTCCGAGCTGCTCTCTCAGCCTGGGAATATTCTTTCCCCCAAGCCACGTTCTCCATAAGATTCAAACATTCAGCTCTGCTTTTGGCTTTCCCAGAACTCTTCCCAAATCTTCTCTTTTCCTGGTATCCCCTCACCTCTTCCACACCACCCACAGCCCCAGCCCCTGCCTCCTCACACAGCATTCCGCTCATGCCCACACTCTTTCTAATCATGGATGATAATTGCCTTTGCTCTGTATTTCCTCAACTTGCCTGTATTTTTCTACCCAATCCCCTACTACCATAGAATGGCATGGGATGCTCCCCCTGGACAGGGTCATGGCAGCTTCAGTGTATAAAGCTAGGCTCATCCCTCAGTGCCTTCTCCAATAATATAGCTTAATGGGCTTTCTGGGTGAAAAGGAAAATAAATTGGAGTGCCTTTCAGGGTCACTTTTGTCTGTTTGATCAGTGTTAAATTGGGGGGGGGCACAGGAATTTTTGCAAATCTGCAGCATTTACTATTGTTCCCTTTCAACATTTTTAGTTTATCAAAACAACTAAATTAGGAGCAGCTTGAGGACAAGGGGTCAGAACACTAACATTTTCTGCACTGCTCATAGAAACTATCATAATATAATACCCCCTAGGTGCTAAAGAAGTCCTCACTGAACCAAATGGAATTTTCCTGAAGTGAATGCCTTGTTACTATCTTTAAAATTGAACTTTCATGATAAAACAATCACAAGATTTGGCTGAATTTTCATTATTTAACTGGCTATGTGAGGGTCACATAGGAACAAATTTTAGAAGATAATGACCTTTAAAGAATTCATCTCTGAAATTAGGCCTGCTCACTCGTCTGTGGTGAGACTATGGCTTACATTTTGAATTTTGCTTTGTTCTTCTCAGGGGGTAGGGACAATTCTGGGGACAGGGTTTTCAGATAATATTCTTGGTTATTTGAAAAGTTGAATTAGGGAAAACTTTTGACCTTTACCTCTTATAAATTAACTTATTTTTTCTTCTAAGTAGTTGAAATAACTGAAGAATACCAAAGCCATTTCGTACAAAGACTCAGGGATGCTTGAAGAACAACTTCACGGAAGTCTTCAAAATCTTTCCTGAGATTCCCTAAGAATGCTTTCTGTTGATCTGATCATGGAAAGGAGCCCCGTGAGAGCTCACTGCCCCTGAACGCACGCCTCTCACTCTCAGCTCATGGGCCACCTTCGTCTGTTGAACAGATCATGTTGTGGAAGCGGAGCCTGCAGAGATAGAGCCCAGAATCACCAGAAGCACCATTTCTGGCTTCCGTCCCACATGAGTGACTTTTCGTCTCATGTGAGCAAGATATAGAATCCTGCTGTTTGAGTGGGCTTTGCTTTACTCCAAGACCTCAGACCCTTGTCTCCACTCACCAATGCATGGGCTCTCTTCTGTCCTCTGAGCACTACTGTTTTTCTGACTTGAACATTGATTCAGAAAACCTAAGCAATAAGGCCTTTGTATCATTATTTACTCTTCTAATTATATATGTCCCTTCTACCCCTGATGCCTGAAAACATCAAATTGCAGTTGAAGTAACTACAGGAGGAAAAGCAAGAGCAAGAACAAAGGCTTCTCTCCTCTGGGTAGAAACATGCAGTGGAACCAATCAAGAGATAAGAAAAAGCTGTTCATCTGATCTGGAAGAAGAAGTTGGAATGAAGGACTGAGAGCAGACCAGATACTTTAGCATTTTTCACAGGGATTATGAGAGAACAGTTCAGTGCATTCATTGGACAAGTTAGTCCATTGGAATGGAGTCCCAGAGGCCCAGACTGACTAGGATCCTCTTGCTGAGCTCTGGATCCTTGAAGTGTTAGTGGCTACTCCTGGAACCAATCCTGCCCTGCTATGTTGGAGGTGAGCCAGCACTTTAGGAAATTGTCTTTGATGATGAAATTGGCCCTTCTCAGTGTAAAATCAAAACTGAGGGTTGTTATATACACTCATTTACAGTGACATTAAGCAGGATGACGTAGAAAAAGTCCAAGGAAGGATGCAGTGGGACTTGTAGCCATAGCAATGATGAAATCCTTGGGGTCATCTGGACATGTGGCCCCATTTGGAGCTCCAGGACTGAAATACTGTTATTTTCCACAGTGGACATCTGTTGTTTCTATCTCCCGCCAGCATCCTCCTACTTTGACTGAGACAACACCCTTATTTTCTTTTGAGAAATCATTCACCCCTGCTATCAGGACCATGAGGTCACATGGTCGATATCTGACCAATCAGCCTAGTTCATGCTGCTATCTATGCTAATTGGCTTAGGGATAGGTAAAATACCCAAATTTGCCTACTGAAAATTTAGCTTGGATTTTTTTTAATGATGAGGGAAATAAGATTCTTGATGATACAACATGTGTGTATGTGTGTCTAACCATACTTGTATTTTTCAGTTTTATAACCAGTAAATCTCCTTATTTACTTAAGCCTTATTTACTTTGAGTTGAGTGCCTATCCCTTATAACTAACAAAGTATAGACAAGTATTCATATTAAATTCAAGTCCTCAAAAAGTTCATTCTCTATTTTAGGCTGAGACTCTTTCTCACATGTGGGATTGAGTGTAAAGTAGGTAAACCACACTGATAGGATGCTCAAAAGAGCAGATTATCACTAAGTAGAAGATATGCTGGTTAATGGTTGGCTATAATTTTTGGGGGGTTCCCTTGACTTAATTCTGGCTGTAGTCTAGGAAATGGAATTCAGATCCTTCTAAACCCCAATTTAATTGTGGCTCTTGAGGGAGAGTTTCAGATCTTAAATGATCTCCAGTGGGCTTAGAGAAAGATGGGTGGTCTCTGGAACCACTATGTGGTAATTCCCTTTGCATATTGGTTTCAGAATGTACAGCCAAATAGGGAATTGGATTAGAGAAAGCCAACAGTTTTCACTGCATGCTACTGAAGATCTTGGATGGAAGTAATTCATACCAAAACATTTTTATCATCCATTTCTCAGAGGCTAAGTTACCATGACTAATGATCCCTAGGTTGGGAGGAATGGGTGACTTTGGTTGTGATTTGGGGATATGCTATACACTTCAGGTTTCCAGTATTGTTTTAAATTAACCTGTCGGAAGGCACCTTACCTTAGAGGACATTACCTTGAACTTTGAGTAAGAGCATTGTAAGAGGCCTCCCAACTTAAATGACTGGCCATGTTTTAAACATTACTTCTAAGTCTGGGTATTTTCACAAGATAATGAATTCCAAGCTATTTAAAATTCCAATGTAGTAAATGGGCATTCTCTTCCTAATATAATACATTGTATTTTAGTAAAGCCTTCTCTGATCACTCTAATCAAGAGTAACATTTCTCCTCTTATACTTTATACAAATGTTATGCCATGTGCTATTCAGCTTTTTATCACAGTAACAAAATACATGAGATAAAGATCTTATGAGGAGAAAATGTTGGATCTTGTTCACAGGTTCAGAGGTTTTAGTGCATGATCGTTTGGACCTGTTATTTTGTACCTGTAGTGGCAACAATATCATGTTGGGAGCATGTGGCAGAGGAGACCTGCTGACCACATAGAAGCCAGGAAGAAAAAAGAGAGGAATGGTCCAGGATTCCAGTGTCTCCTTCAAGGACATGGATGTCCCAGTGGTATAACTTCACTCAGTCCTACCTTTCAGTTTTACCACATCTCAACATTGGCAAACTGAGAACTAAGTTTTAACAGATGTGCCTCTGGATCCAAGCCTTAGTATATAATTTTCATTTTAATAAAAAATGTTTAACAATCATATGCATAATTATATTATATGGGAGCACTTGACATATTTCTCTCAATATATGTTAATAAATTGAAGCTTAGGCCATAAAATGCATTATTATTCTTTTTCTCATTGTTGTCTACAGTGTATCACACATATTAGGTGCTCAGTAAATATCTATTCAAGACTACCCGATGTTTCACCAGTTAAAGCCTTTCCCTCCCTGTGGAAAATATGACTCCTGGGTTTCAATGTCTGATTTGAAAATGAATAGCCCTCTTCAATCTAAGCAGTTTGTTCCCAACATTCATTTGATAAGTAATTACTGGGTTTTTTTTCCTAAGTTTTGTGTACTGTTTTAAGATTGAAGGACCCAAATCAAACAAGAAGGATGTGATCCTTGCCTTTAAGGAGATTGAATTTTAAATCATAGAATAGCAGACAATAGACCACGGATGGCAGTTCACCTTCAATCAACTGCTCCCTAGTTACAGGACGTGGCCTAAGGTCCTTACAGTGTAAGAGAGGACCACTCTACTGATGCCACAAGTTCTTCTATGACAGCACTGTTGACTCTCAGCTAAGATTCTTTTCTCCCCAAAAGGTTATCCAACATTCTTTGGAAGCTTCAGTAGGTCTTAGCCAAGCTTTACTCTTAAAAATTGACCTGTTTGCCTATTTCCTTATTTATTTGAAAATTTATTCACCAGCTTTCTAAACAGAAAGTTATTGTTAAGTTTGCCCCCTAAGTAGCTCACACAGTGACTGTTCTCCAGGGGGGAAATCAGGACATGCCAATCAGGATCTCAGATGCTCTGAATCCTAGCTGTACATAAGATGTTTCTTTGAGAGAGTTAAGGGAGTGACTATTAAGACGGTCTCACCTCAGGCAAACACGAAGCTGGCCTGTGGACAGCTTTGGTATTATTCTAGTCCTAAATTGTGACCATCGTCATTGCCAATTTCTAGTTCCATTTGCATTTTCCTGAGCCTCTGTCCTTCTTTTACCTCAATGTTGTGCCCATCTCACCAAGACCAGAGAAGAGCCAATTGTTTCCTTAGCCTATGCATCAACTATACTGGGTTGAACAATATTTTTCCAAATTTATGTCCACCAAGAACCTTATTTGGAAATAGGGCCTTTGTAGATATATTCAAGTTAAGATGAGGTCATACTGGTTTAGGTTGGGCTCTAATCCATACTGCTATTCTTATAAGAAGAGTTTAATTTGGCTCCAAAGGCACACAGAAGAAAGAAAGGCTATGCAAAAATGAATACAGAAGTTGGACTTAGCCAGGCATGGTGGCACACGATTGTAATCCCAGTATTCAGGAGGCTGAGACTGGAGGATCGCAGTTTGTGGCCAGCCTCAGCTACTGAGTGAGGCCCTCTATAACTTTGTGAGACTCTGTTTCAAAATAAAGAATAAAAAATAGGGCATGGGGGGTGTAGCTTGGAGGTCAAATGCCCCAGACCCGCAAACAAAAAAAGAAAGAAGAAAAAAAAAAAAAAAGGTTGGAGTTATGCTGCTGCAAGCCAAGGAGCACCAAAGATTACCAGAAACCACTAAAAGTTAGAAGATTTCAGAGAGAGCATGGCTCTACTAACATCTCAATTTTGGACTTTGAATCTCCAGAATTTAAAGAGAATAAACTTTTATGTTTAAGCCAAATACTTTGTGGCAATTTATTATGTCATTCCTAGGAAAGCAATTAATCAGATTTCTTTTGGAATTTAGCACAAGAGGAAAGGACAATGGGATATACATATATATATATATATATATATATATATATATATAGAGAGAGAGAGAGAGAGAGAGAGAGAGAGAGGAAGAAAATGAGTATGAGTATAGTATTATGAGATTGTCCATTCTGAAGGGGTCATGGCATATTGGTCCATTGGGACTTTCAGGATTCTGCTTATACAATATGTTCTAAAAATATTTTTCTAGAAGATAAAATGGGGAAGAATTTATCCATCACTTATCATTCCTCTTTGGTCAAAAGGGATCCTACATTCATTAACTTTCTGAAAGTCTAGTTGGCACATAGCTCATAGAAACAAGACGGGATGTGAGAGGCACAAAGAGCAGGGGTGAGGTGAGATGTGACCCAGTCATACCTATATGAAGCCAACTAACGTCCTCATGTTTCTGACTGACAGGGCAGTGCCTGCAGGAAGAGGGCCAAGCTGAGGACATTAGAATGGAACACAAGAAGTGACTTATATGCTAGGTGTCACTGCGGCAGACAAGAGACATTTTATATTGCTTCCTTGCTGTGTTTGGTAAGAATATCATCTTTTAAGGCAAAGCCTGCCTGATATTGTAAACATTGAAAATGCCAGCACCCTAGAATCCAAGCATGCTGGGAAAGCAAGTGAGAGCCCACTAAATGAAGGGCCTACCTTAGACCTGTATGAGGACTTCTTTGCTTAGGTTGAAAAATCAGCACTTTCTTTTCCTCTATGGCTTTTAGTACCAGTTCCTGACATAAAGATCCTAACTGGGTCACCTATAATTCTGAGTCAGGCTAAAAGTCCCTCTCTAGCTTTTGGATGGACTGCCCTTGGTTCCTGGGTCCTTTGTGGTCTTACTGTATTTGGGGGTAGAGTCAGAAGGCACACGATCTAGCACTTAGAGAACAGGGTCTAAGCTAGAGATTCCTCAGAAGAGAAGGCACAGAGACAAGCAAGAATATCCCAGGAAAAGTATTTGTGGCTGTATATTGTGATTTAAATTTTCAATCAACATACCTAAATTTAAGGTCAACAGGTGTCTCACATAGCTTCTTTGACCCCAGGGAAATCAGATAATTTTACCAAGCTTCAAATGCTTACCTGAAAAAAGAGGAAACATCGGTCTGCAGATCTCTAAACCCACTTCTAGCTCTAAAACCTGCAGGACCCACTCAGAACCAAATTCATCTTTGTAAAATAGAGGCAGAGTTGTATTGTCATGGTGATGGCCTCTTTTAGTGAAGAGGGGTTATCAGAAGCCTGGAGAAGTGCCAGAAATATCATCTTTCTCCAGGAGAGCTTCCTGCTAAAATTCCACTGCGGCTTTTCATTTATTTCTAAGTAACTCCTAAGACTTCACTTTTCCCTCTTTTCTTCCTTCCTAAGAATATAAATGGTGTCCAGACCATTCTGTTTTTCATAATGAAGGAAGATTCAGGATATTCCAGACTAAATTTCTTCTTTTAGACTTACTCTGAGGAAAATGTACTTATCTTCTTTTCTTGCACAGTTGACCCCATTTGGGTCATCGGTGAGAGTAAGATCCTAGAAGGGAGGCCTCTTAAAGGGATCGGAGCTACAGCATTGATGGGAAAACCTGACACTTAGAAAGGTAAGTCCATTCTTTCCACTCAGAGGCAATGGTGACTGTAGCTTAACAAGGTTCCTTTTTACTTGTGTAAGATGATCGCCATCCTCCTTTTCTCTTAGACTGATATTAGTTGAATTGAAGCAGTCATTATCACTGTCTTAAGAGTGTAGCTTAAAATACCCCTCAATTGTCTCAGCTGGGAATGGGCCCTTCTCCCATTTTGTTATTGCTGAAGGAAGTCTTGATGGGGTCACGGAACTCAACAAAACATTTCTCATTAGCAATTCTCTCTTTTAGGAAACAGTGGCATGAAAAGTCGTCTTGCTCCATTGTCTGAGCCCAAAAATAACAGTTCAGCTCTCAACTTATAAAAGCTGGAGTCACTTCTTCTCCTGGGAAAAGTGCTCCCTTGGTGACTTGACTATCACCTCAGTCAATAATGCTATCGAGCAGGAGCCCTTCCTCTTATGCAGGTCATCAATTCTTTTCCTGTCTTCTCCTAAGGTGAAGAGATCATTTATTGTGCTGCTCCATACAAAGCTGCTCAAGGCTGGAACCACAGTGTGCTCTGGTTTCTTAGCCAGGGTTTATGTTCACACACTCATATGGTTTACTTGTTCCTCAAACATTTCTACTTTCTCATACTCCTCATTACATTTCTTAGGCACTTCATGACAAGAAACGGAATCATGTATGGGAAGTTATCTTCCAGAATACCTAAACTATAAAGAGATAACTTATTTGACTGCAGCGGCGACGTGCCTCCAGTGGTGTACACTTTCTTTTGTCAATA
Source organism: Muscardinus avellanarius (assembly GCF_963383645.1). Taxonomy (NCBI): domain Eukaryota; kingdom Metazoa; phylum Chordata; class Mammalia; order Rodentia; family Gliridae; genus Muscardinus; species Muscardinus avellanarius. The sequence goes on along the minus strand of NC_137787.1, from coordinate 22,085,282 downwards.
GTCTCAGGAGATCCAGCTGCAGTGCTCTGTGTGAAAGCAGCCACTTCCTTCCAGGGCCCCTTGCCTGCAGAATTCCCGCCTCCAAGAACTTTCTGGGAAAAGGTGGCCACAAACTATAGGAATTTATATAAATGGTACCACCCAAGGAAGCGCTCACGCTGTCCCTGACTTTTCTACTGTAAGTGCTAAAATAAGAGAAAAGGCTTCCAGGAAATAAGTCTGATGATCTGCCTGACTAAGCAGAGAGGCATAGACTGAGGGGTAACAGAACTATTAAACTCAGTGAAGTGACGCGCCCAGAATATGAGCACAGCAAAGCCTAGCTTGTAGTTCAGGCCTGACTTGGGTATGAAGTTCTATTACACTATACTGCCTTTACATTACAACACCTTCTTCCCAAGGAGAATAAGGGTTAGGGGCACACTCAGCTCTAGGAAGACTCTGCAGCTGTTGACTCTCGGTTGGCATCCATCAACCCGGGGCCCTCCCTCACTAGGCACCACTTGTGCATGTTCATAGTTCCAGACCTTGGATATCTATGGGTACGCAGAAGTGTGGGGCCTAAACTCTCTCTACTGATCTTCCTCTGCCCTGATCATCCTTTCCCCCAAATCAGTCTATTCCAATGTGGAAGAAAATGAATCTCAGTGGTGGGGGCATTGCAGTCATGTGGGCAGGGTTCTACACAGTTTCACTTATTTCATAATTTTTCTAAGCACAGAACACAATTTCTACCCTAATTTTCTCCTCCCTACCTCCTTTGGTAGTGCCTGTGGAACTGATTTGAAGACTCACCACCTCTTTACATATTCTCCTTGTAACATGGATCCCATTAACAAGGAAATTCTTACTTAGCCCTTTGTTTGCCAGACCTCGCCAAAGAGGTGAGAGACTAACAAGCATAAGAACAAATCTTTAAAAAACATGGTAATTTTCACAGATAGGTGAGGAAGGGTCCTGTCTATAGTGCAGAGGAGGGCAGACTGGTCAGTCAGAGGCACAGATATGCACTAAATAGACTGTATATAAAAGGTGCTCCCAAAATTCCCCAATGAGGAAAGATAAGATGAAGGGGCTCAGGCACTGAGTATCACTGATCCTTCATGTTTTCCTCTAAAGCCAGGGTTAACTGCCCAAATAAACATGGTGTCCCGCAGAGAGGACCCCACTGCCAAGTGGCTTTCAGCCTCTTGGAGATTTTAATCAAAGACACCTAGACAGGCTTGATGGAATCACAGGACCGCCTAGCCCTTCCTGTAATAGGGTTTCCAGAACTGATTTATCATTCTGCCCAGAGAAGGGAGGAAGAAAAAATTGACCAGATGCCCCATGATTGTGACTATGCTTTTCTGGAAATACAGGGTGAAGGAGAGAAAGGCACAGCTGGGTGGTCAGGGTACTGGCAGAGGACACATTTCCAGGTTCAGATGAGAAGGATGAGATGCTGGCAGAAGGAACGTGGCACCGGCATCTCCAGGCAGGCCTTTCTGGGCACTCGACAAGGCCCGTGGCTTTGGGAGCCGCCTCAAGCTGGTGGTGGTGCCAACGCTCCATTCACCCTGTGAAATGGATTAATTAGCTAGTGGTTTTGGCCCAAAGAAGGTTGCCGTGGCTTCCGATGGATATAGCAGAAAGGAGGCAAGTCCGTCTACTTGCCTTGAGAAATCTAAGCTTTTGTCAGCCCAAGAAGAACATCCTCTGGAGAGAAAGTGAGACCCTAACAAGGTTGGAGGGAGAGGATATGGACAGCCTTGCCAATGAGTGTGAGCCTACCAACCCAGGCTGGCCAAAACACAAACCTAAGCCCAACAGAATCTGTGCTGGAACAAGTATGATTATTGGAAATAAAACAAACGCGTTGCAAATGGTGCTTCTCTAAGCCTCTAATGTTTTCTGCTCTCATTTCTTGTTTGAAAATGGCTGCAGAAAACTGTCTGGCCTGGTTTAGCTAGAGAGTGTCAGAGCTGGAAGATGCCTTCAAGATGTCCTATCTCCCTTTACTTGACAGAGGGCAAGTTGAGGCTCAGGATGTGAATAGCCTTTCCTTATGCTATACTGCTGGCTCCGGGCAGAGACCAGGGGAGGGGAAACAAGTCTCTTCATTCCCAAAGTTTCTTCCAAATTATACCTGATGCAATAAATATTTCCAAATCTACCTGCATATCTGGGCTAAGAAAATAGCTGTCTCCAGAATAAGCAGGGAAAAACCTCGGGGCCTGCTGGACTGTACCCCAAGTGTCACAGCTGCTCCCCCAACCCCAGCTTCTCTCCTTAAACTATTGTCAGGTCTCACTGTTGTCGACACTTCTCAGATCTCTCTGCCTGACTTTTTCTTCTTTTGCATTTTTGCCTACCTAACTCGGTCCAACTCAAGTACATAAATCCTGCTGATGACTCTGGCAGAAGCTTTGTGAATGGGGAATGTAGAGAAGAGAAAGGGAAGAAAGTAACAAGGGAAGAAAAAGAAGAGAGGAGTGAAACAAAGAGAAAATACAAAGCAATGAACCTAATGTTTAATATATCCCAGGCCCAGTACAACTAGTCGCTTTGTTTAATCCTCAAAATAATCCTGTTGTTTTCTTTGCATTTAAAATTGCATGGCTTAGCCGGGCGTGGTGGCGCACGCTTGTAATCCCCGCACTTGGGAGGCAGAGACAGGAGGATCGCGCAGGTTCGAAGCCAGCCGCGCGAGCTCTGGCTTAGGAGACCCTGTTTCCAAATTAAAATGTAAAAATAGGTCTGGGAGTGTAGCCTGGAGGTAGAAGGGCTTCCAGGAACCCCAGTACCACCAAAAAATAAATAAATAAATAAATAAATAAATAAATAAAATAAAATAAAATTGCATGGCTTAAGGTAGGGAGAGAAAAAAAAATTATCCCCAGGGATTGATGAACATGAAGGCCTGGTGCTTTCCATTCTGACAAGAGAAAAGGGGAAAGAACCCCTTGGTGATAGGAGGGATGGCTGAGAGAGAAAAGGGAAGTTGAGTTTGTTTTTGTGGTTCTGGGAGTGAACCCTTCTCCCTGCACACTAAGCAAGTCTAGCACTGAGCTACATGCCCAGCTCACTCATGGTCCTTATCTTGTGATCTGTTAATTATTTCACCAATTAATAGTTCAAGCAAGAGTATATGTTGAGAAATCTATAATTTAGGAGACTTACCAGCTTATCTATTGATCAAACAATAAAGACAATGATCAATCTAAGGATCCAGATCACCATAAAACATCTTACAATGGCTGGATAGATGTCATCCTCATGTGACTTTCCATATCCACACTTCACCAGGCTTCCTGTAAGAGCTATGGACCCCAAAATGTGCCTCTCCTACTCATGAGGTGGCCTGCATTCTCCCTTGAATGTGTACTTACTGCTTTCCTAAATGAACCTCTGTCTGTTCATGCTGGAATTATTTTCCATCACAAAAACCAAGGACCTTGCAGGTCTTGACTTGAGTCCCTTCTCTCTCACCAGTAACTCCTTGGGCCTTTCTCAGAATCATCTCTTCTTCCATGACAGAAGGATTTCATCAACACCATAGCCCTGGTAACAGAAATAATCAGTCCTCGAGTCAGGGTGAGTGCAGTAAAACCAAGGCATCCTGCCACAGAGAGTCTGGGGAAGGGGATGAACAGGAGGCTATTGGGATAGAAGGCTGTTGGGAGGGGTATTCCTGGGAAAGTGACATTTGAGTTGGGACCTGAGTCATCAGGATAACTGGAAATGTGGTGCTGCAATACAAAGAATTTTCTCTGAAATGAAGCAGCCATGTGGCCTGACCCTCTTGTTGGACTGATTGCCTTGGGTAGCAGCTCACCATGGTGGGGGATGGTGACAGGTCCTCCCTCAGTTTGGGTGATAGGAAGACAGAATCTGCAAAGATTTAGAAATGATCATCAATTCTAATGATGTCAACGATGAAATACTCCTCCCTATAGCACTGACTCTTGACCCATCCTGCCCAGAAATGGAGAAGTGCCTCCTGCCTCCAAAGGCAGGTCCAGGGAGCGGCAGCCAGGACCTACTGTGGAAGAGAAGAGTCACTCAAGGTCACAGAGTCATAAAGAAGCACCTGTAAACTGTGATCAGCCCTTCCTTATGGGAAGACGATCCACCCACAGAGCCAGTCCTGTCCCTAGGGCCTATGGCTGAGGCCCACCTGCCCATGCGTCCAGTTTGGAATAATTGCCGTGGGAAGAATTCCCCATTCATAGCAGGAAGTCTCTATATTCTGCTTTCGGATGTCATGTAACCAACGTGTGTTAAAGGTCAGTGGCATCAGGTCTCTTAAATGGCAGTTGAGCTATTGTCTGAGCAAACCAGAGGCATCCGGAGTGCAAGCTAGCTCAAACCTTGGGACCTGGGAGAGGCTAGGAAAAGGAGGAGAAGGAGGAGCCACAGGGTGGGGGGTTGAGTTCAGGAAGCTAAGGGGAACAGCCCACACTGTGAAAGCAGAGGCATCAGCCGGAGGAGGCTGCTCAGGTCACTAGAGCCACAGGGAGACTAGAAAAACAGTAGACTGTTTTGTAGTTCCCCTCTCCAGTGCCTGCTGCGTTGCTGGCTCCCTCCAGCAAGCTGCCTGCCTCTCTTTGTCTCTCTCTTCCTCATTATCGTGAAGGCTCCTGGTCTCCCACAACCTCTCCATCTCTCAGGCTGTGTCTCTTTCTTCCTCACTCCTGTCCTCTCTGTCTCTCTCTTCTCTCCACTCCCTCTAATTCTCTCTCCTTATTGCTGGGGCAGAGGGACTGACAATCTGGGAATTTACAAACCATATTTAAATTTCAGCTCCCTGATATTCTTAGTTCTTGGTCTTGGAAAAGATCCCTGAGCTGCAGTTTTCCTCTTCCAACAATGAAAAAAATAATACCTAACTCAAGGTATTAAGCTTTTGGGGGGAATCAAAGAGATAACATTTATACATTTTGAAATATGGTGCCTGGTCTGTACTAGAAGACTGATTGGTGATAGCATTATCTCTTAAGAAGATTTAGGGAGGGCTTAGAACCCTGCTCGGTGGCCTGTAAGCAATACAGCCTCACAAATCTCCCAATAGGGAGTTCCAAATGTTATCTCCATTTTGGGGTGAGAAAACTAGTGCTTAAAGAAGTTAAGTATCTTGGGCAGGTGATCTTTTAAAGTCTATTTTTAAAAAATAAATTCCACCAAAGTATCACCAGCTAAGTTGGCTTTTTGAGATTTCTTTACCATTATTATTATTATTATTAATTATTATTATTAATACATTTTATATATATATATATATATATATATATATATATATATATATATATATATATATATAGGTTTTACCATGGCACTTTCATACATGCATATATTGTGCTTTGCTGACCCAAACATGTGATACTTGTCTTTCTGTTACTGGTTTGTTTTAACATGAGATCTTCCAGTTCTATCCATTTTACTCCAAATCATTTGACTTTATTTAAATAATACTCCACTCAAAATCCATCCTATTTTCTTTATCCAAACATCTGTCTGTTGATCTGTACCTGGTCTGATTCGGTATCTTGACCATTGTGAGCATTGGTGCAATGAACTTGGTCATGGAGGTATCTCTTTTGTATACTGACTTCTTTGGCTTCAAATATAAACCTAAGAGTGGGATAGCTGGATCATATGGTAGTTCTAATTTGAGTTTTTGAAGACTCTGCATTAGTCCCCATTCTGCCCCTCTGATTTCTTATCCCAAACACTTATTTCAGATCCCCAACATTATACAATTTAAATTATGACTCCAAGTTATAATAAGTGGTCCTCCCAGCTGCTGCACAGTTCTTGGGGTAGCTGACACTCAGCGTGAGAAAACTTGGAAACTATCTGGATTTCCCACCCCTTCTTCCCTCCCAGGCCCTCGCCCCAGGCCACATTGGCAGCCCTGCCCTTCCTCTTTCTCAAGGAATCTCTGAATAATCCTAGCATCCTTTTTCTAATTTCTGCCCTGCCTTTCATGTTTCTCTGATTTTTAGGATCAAAATGCCCTTTCTTCTCTGGGGGGAGAAAGATCTTCTCAAGGATTGTATGTTTGAAACACTAAGAGGGAAGCCAGACATGGTGGTGCGTGTCTGCAATCCCAGTACTTGGGAGGCTGAGACAGGAAGACCACAGGTTCAAGGGCAGCCTGGGCAATTTAGTGAGGCCTTGTTTCCAAATAAAAAATAAAATCGGACCCAGGGCGTGGTGGTGCATGCTTGTAATCCTAGCATTTGGGAGGCTGAGACAGGAGGATCACAGTTCGGGGACTCAGCTACTTAGTGAGGCCCTTTGCAACTTGGTGAGACCCTGTTTCAAAATAAAGAATAAGCTGGGCGTGGTGGCGCACACTTGTAATCCCTGTGCTTGGGAGGCAGAGACAGGAGGATCGCGCAGGTTCGAAGCCAGCCGCGTGCGCTGGCTTAGGAGACCCTGTTTCCAAATAAAAATGTAAAAATAGGTCTGGGAGTGTAGCCCGGAGTTAGAAGGGCTTCCAGGAACCCCAGTACCACCAAGAAAAAAAAAAAAAAAAGAATAAAAAATAGGATTGGGGGGTATAGCTCGGAGGTAGAATGTCCCTGGGTTCCATCCCTAGTAATGCAAAATAAAATAACAAAATAAAAACAAAAAATCAGGCTGGTGATATAGCTCAGAGGTAGCACCCCTAGGTTCAACCTCCAGTTGAAAATAAAAATAAGATAAATAAAAATATAAAATAAAACAAGAAAAGGAAAAAAGAGATGGCACTCAGCATTTTAAAAGACTTTTTTATCTTGATTATATTTTGCAAAGTTTGTGTTGGTATACAACAATTGGAAGCACTAGTCACAATTTATGTGGCTGAATTCATGTAAACTGAATTTTATGGTGTATATTGCCATTGCCCTTTTCTGAGGCACCGGATCACTGCACCATCTGATGTGAAACACACAACCTCTGCCCCTTTCTTTTTCTTTGTGGCCTAAACCACAATGTGTAATTGTGTGTTTAGTTTGTTTTAATGTTTTATTTTTAATGTTTACATCTTCTCCCAGGTTCTGTGAGGGCAGGACTCACATCCCTCTAGTTCACCCAACTCTTGTTAAAGGTCGGCAGCTTGTCCTCTGAAACTGTATAGATTCAACTCTGGCTGCACACTGACTCACCCAGGGAGTCAACAATAACAACAACCAAAAGCCCAACAACAAAACAACCCAAACAAAAACTTGATGCTAATAAAGATATTCTGGTTCCATCAGTCCAGGTGGCATCTGTGCATCTATAATCATAAATTATAAGCAAGGGATTCTTGGTCAAGTAGAACCACTGCTCCCGGGCACCATGCTTTCTGCTCAGTGCATGGTGCCTACCTCCCCTGGCTCCAGTTTCTGTCCCTGCCTTGCTGGTTCTGTTCATTTCCTCCTGCACCCTCTCTGGCCTGACGTGCTCCTGGGGCCCACCCTAACATATGCCAGTTCCTCTGCTTTCCACCACTGCTAATGGGCTGACACCTCCAGGACTGGGCTCTTGATGAAAACTGTCCAGACTCTATGCCTCCAGTGTAATTTAGAATCTAGTCCTCCTCCTCAAAGGTCTTTTCTACTATTTTCCACAAGCATGTGCTTCTGCCTGTCATGCCAGAGATGTGATCCATTTTGACTGGAAGCATCTAGAACTTTGCTGTAACCCAAATACTTAGGCGACAGGAGTTGCCTCAGTCCCCACTATTTGAACAGTGCTATCCAAAAGTGAGACAAGAGGAGGATCCAGTTAAAGGTAAATGTGAGCCAGGCGTGGTGGCACACACTTGTAATCCCCGTGCTTGGGAGGCGGAGACAGGAAGATCACGCTGGTTCGAAGCCAGCCTAGCTGGCTTAAGAGACCCTGTTTCAAAAAAAAAAAAAAATATATATATATATATATATATATAATAGGTCTGGGAATGTAGCCCAGAGGTAGAAGGGTTTCCAGGAACCCCAGTACCACCACCACCAAAAAAAAAAAAAAAAAAAAAAGGTAAATGTGAGCCACAGAGGAAAGGAGGCAGGCAGACAGGAGGAATGAATGAGCATTTGAACTTCTGGCACAATACAGAGGACCAGAAGGAAGGAGGATGGACTGGAGAGGACTTTCATGGCTCTTTCTAGCCCTAGTGCCTGAAGAACCAGCCTGTGGGAGATGGGAGCTATGAGCAGCTGCCCAAGAAAATACCCCACCTTGGCAGCCTGGGGGAGGATTCAGCTCTAGAACCAGGCAGGTGGCCCAGTTGTCAGTTGTTCTGATAGGCCAGAGCCGGTTTCCCAACATCTGTCATTTTTTCAGTCCAATCTTTTATTTTTTTGTTACAATTCTTGACTACTTTGTTATTATTTACCCACCATTTTTATTTACCTAGTGTTTCCATTTTTAAAAAAACCTTGAAATCAACATACACTGTTTCAATTGTTTATCTTTTGTTGCTGTTTTTTTTTGTTTTTTTTTTTAAAGTTGCCTATGAAGGTATATATTCCATGTGTAAGTGATTGATACACATATATTTTCTAAAAGTATAGAAGACAGTACTGACTGTGCATAAGGGCTGTCTCGATTCCCACCACTAACCTGGGGCGATGCAATAAGGTAAGAAGGATTCAAACCACTGGTTTCCAGCCTGGGCAGGTTCCTCAGCCTCTCTGGCCCTCATTTTTTTTCAGCTGTAGAATCTTGTAACACAGGTTATGGGATACTGAGCAGGCCAGAGGTGTGGACATGCGTGCAGTCCGTATCTATTGCTACTTCAACACTGCACAGGGATCTGACCTCCCCCAAGATCTAGATGTTCTTATTCCATCTCAGATGAAAAGGAGGAGAGAAGAGCGGGGTCTGGAAGGAGGGAAAGGGTCTACAGCAGAGATTACCAGCCAGGCTCCACCTCTGGCCCTTGGTAACACCTTGCCCTGGGCTGTGCTTTGAAGTGTTGGCACACGATACTTATAGTTCAGGAGACACAGCTTCCTCCCCACTGCCCTCCCCCTCCCTGCTGCCTCTGGGGTGGTGGTCTGTGTCCATCCTGCATGCCCTGCCCTCATGGTCTGTGATTTGCTGTGAGCTATGTGGGGAGGGTATGCAGAGGCCATGTGGAATGTTTGTGTGATGTAGTCTGTATACGCTATGAGTATGTGGTATATTTGTAGCATGTGTGCAGTATATCACATGTATATTTCTGTGTACATGTGTGGGGATGGTTGTGTGTGCTGTGTGTATATGTGGTAGGGTATATTCACAGCATGTGTGGTGTGTGGTTTATAAGTATGTGTGGGGTATGTGGCATGTGTGTGGTATGTGTGTATGTGGGGGGTAGTGTATGCTTTTGCAATGGGTAGAAAGTGTGTGTGTGTGTGTGTGTGTGGTGTGTGTGTGCGTGTGTGTGTGTGTGTGTTAGCATGTGGTATGTGTGTATGTGTGTATTGTGGGTGGGCATGCTAATTATGAATAGGGAGTACACAAAAAGTTTCCAGGGAAGATTTCAAAGCTGATAGTTGAAAGATGAATCCAAATAGGCCTCTCTTTTTGCAGTTGTGGGAACAACACACAGGCCTCTATTACCTAGAGGTGCATTTTCAGTCAGAACCTGCTGCTTCTGACATGAGCTCTGTGACCTATTACCTTTTTTTTTTTTTTTTATAATTTTGTCCTTGTAACCTCAGCCTTGAGAGTGTAAAAACTCCCCCATGTCTTCAGCCATGAGGTGGTGAATGAGACAGGAAAGTGAATGACACGAGCCCAGGGACATGAGGGCTGACCAGCGGACAGAGGTTGGAACCCAGGACAACACAGCTTCAGCCACACTGGGCCTGTGGCCTCGAGCATCACTGACCAGGTCCTCTTCCCAGCCCAGTCCTCTGCTTCTGCCCATCCGATAGCAGCCGCCCTGCTGCCTTTGCCTTGGTTCTTCTTCCTGGAGGCCCAGAGGCCCGGTTGTGTCAGAAGTCTAACTATTGTGAATTGTGCAACTACAGATATAAATATGTACCATCCTGATTTCTAATGATGTTAAAATATTTTATACATTTATTGGCCATTTGTATTTCTTATTTTGTGATGCTTTACTTTGTTAAATTGCTCATTTCTTGATTGGATTATTTTTAGATATTAGACCTCTATAAGAGGAGTAGCTGGCAAAGACTTCTATTCTGTACAGTCTCTCTTTAGATTCTTGATGGTTTGCTTTCTGATAAAAATATATTTAATTTAATGTCAAAAAAAAAAAAAGAAGAAGTCCACTCTGATCTGTTGATCCCTGAGAAACAGAATGGCTTAATCTCTTTGAGAGGAAAAGTTAGAAAGCATGCTGTTTACCTAATAACAAGGAACTCTTGGGAACTGTTTAACCCACACACAAGGCCCTTTCCCTGGAAGCTATGCAAAGAGGCAACACACTTTAGGACCTCAGCAGTGTAGAGATGGGGGCAATTGCTTGGACTCTTATCCAGGCTTAATTGCTGGCCTCCCAGGCCAGGGATACTGAGTGTCTGGAGTGTCCTTCTAGACTTTCTCTGAACTGGGTCCAATTTCATAATTTCCTTCTTCCTGGGCTCTATAATTTTGTGTTGCTTTTGTTTACAGAAACACCTTGCATATGTTCCTTAACTGTACGTTTCCCCACACAGTACACACAGAACACAGAGTGAATATAAATGATAGGGCTTCTTCTAGTGTGTATCTCGTTGCTATCCAGGTCCACTTAAGATCCAGTTATTTAAAAGTGATTGTGTGTGTGTGCTTAATATATGCACCTTAATGAGAATGATCAGTTAACTCAATGCCTGGATTTCCTGGGTGCCTTGAGAAAAGTCAAAGCCAAAATACCCCCCACATACAATTGATCCTCATTATACCCTTTGTGAGCTTCAAGTCCAGGGCCTGACTGGCTCAGGACCATTGAAGGACACTTGGGTAAGTGCCTGGGAAAGAGTCAGCTTAGATGCCTGCCGGGGGCTCAAGGGACTTATCCTTTATCTGTCAGAAATGAGACTCAGCCGGGTATGGTGGTGCACGCTTGTAATCCCAGTACCTGGGAGGTTGAGACAGGAGGACCAAGGTTCACAGCCAGCCTCAGCTACTTAGTGAGGCCCTCTGCAATTTAGTGAGATCTTGTTTAAAAATAAAGAAAAAAAATTGGGCTGGGGGTGTAGCTTGGAGGTAGAATGCCCCTGGGTTTTATTCCCAGTATCACAAAAAATAAATTTAAAAAAATGAGAGACTCAATTCTTTTTTGTGTGTGTGGTGGTACTGGGGTTCTTGGAAGCCCTTCTACCTCCAGGCTACACTCCCAGACCAGTTTTATACTTTTTATTTGGAAAGAGGGTCTCTTGAATGGCTGGCCTGCACCATCCTCCTCTCTACGCCTCCCAAGTATAGGGATTACAAGCGTGCACCACCACACCCAATGAGATTCAATTCATCATTGATTTATTTTTAAAAACTTAGGGGAAGAATTAAGCCATGCTGTGCACAGACACACAGACATAGAGCTCACAGTCTAAAGAAGGGCTGAGTGATAGTCACACAGGCTGCCTTTGACCCAGAACTGAAGCATGGAGATTTCATTTAATAATCTGGCTCTTTTAAAAAGTCCTGAATGATGGTCCCACTGCAGCTGCCATTCCTACTCATAGCCCCGAGTAGGGTTCCCCTCCTGGCCGAGCACAGAGCCTTTGGTCTCCCTCTGTCTCTGACCTGGCCAGCTTCTCTCCTCTTTGGGACTTGCCTGGCCCCATGGAAGGCTGAGGGCCTCAGGGCTGCTGGATGAACCTGATGGGGACCTTCACCCAGAATGAGAGAGCGCGATGGAACATTGTAATAATCAGAGGCAAGCTCCAGAGAGGCAGCTTGTTAGTGTCAGAGGATTTAAAGTTAGGCGTGAAGAAACCACTTCCTGCTGCCAGAATTGTGAAAGCCTATGACGTAGGACCAAAGGAAAATTACCGAGGCCTCCTTCCCTACAGCGTCTTCAGGAAAGGGGGCCCCACAGCCTGACGCAGTCACAGGGAAGCCTTGCCTCGAGGCAAGAGTCATTTCTCCTACTTCCTTCCAGCCACAGAACTCTTATTCTATGAGAAATGTTGAGCTGTGAGGATGAGCGTGTGGATTTCTTCCTAGAGTATATTGCTGAATAACCCCCTCCCTGGCTCCCTACATATTATTCTCTTTTGTGGCCAGCTAAGAAAATGACTTGAAGGGGGTTTCCTGTAACGTGCAGTCAGTGTTGTGCTATAAAGAGGAAGGAAGAATATAGGACAAAAAGGGGGGCAGGGGGCTGGGCTGTGTCCAGGATGCTCGCAGGGATAGAGAGGCAGGCATCTTCAGAGAGAAATCTCTCTTCCACACAGAGCAGATTGTGTTTTAGTGCCAGTGGGCCCTATGTATCCCTTGAAGAAGATACAATTTAATTAATTTAAGAAAGCAATATGGGCTGCGATATTACCTGGCTGCCAAGTAATTCAAGATAGGACTATAATAATGTTTTGTGTGAGAGGCTGGCCTGCATCTGGGCAGCAGAGGGATGGTTGGGGAGATGGCGAGGCCCTGGGCAGTGAGGATGTTGGAGGGCTCCCTAGTGGGGTGAGCTTCATGCTGATACATTAAGCTGAGGAATATTCTGGAGGAGCTTCTGAGACAGGGAATGGAGTATCAGTGTCAGTGCAAGGTCTTCAGACTTTTGTGGGGTATACAGTCTTCCTTCAGAATCCATGGGCATCTGGATCCAGGACTTTTGTAGATACTAAAACCCAAGAATGCTCAAGTACCTCATAGAAAGTGCTGTAGTTTTTGTGCATAATCTATGCTTATCTTCCTTTATACTTGAAATTGTCTCTATATTGCTCTTAATACCAAAAAGCAATAAAAATGCCATGTGAGTAGTTATTTTACTATGTTATTTAGATAATGACATGAAAAGTTTGCACATGTTCAGTACAGTCACAATTTTTAAGGTTTTTTTTTTTTTTTTTTTTTTTTTTTTTTTTGGTGGTACTGGGGTTCCTGGAAACCCTTCTACCTCCGGGCTACACTCCCAGACCTATTTTCACTCCCAGACCTATTTTATTCTTTTTTTTTTTTTTTTTTGGAAACAGGGTCTCTTAAGCTAGCGCGGCTGGCTTCTAACCTGCGTGATCCTCCTGTCTGCGCCTCCCAAGAGCAGAGATTATAAGCGTGCACCACCACGCCCGGCCTTTAAAAGTATTTTTGATCCACAGTTGGTTGGATTTAGGATGTGGAAACCCTGAATAGGGACATCTCAATATGAAAGAAAAAAATGATGAGAAAAAAGGAGGAAGAGGAGGAGGTGGAGGAGGAGGAGGAGGGGGGGGAGTAAGAATAAGAATGTCTGTGTGAGTCAGGCAGGATGAGAATTGGGACATGTGTCCCAGGGCTAATACCTTATATTCTCGCTTCTCTGAGATGTTTATAAGTAGCTCAAATAGATGCAAAAAGCTACTTTGTTCTACGTGTGCTTTTTGTGATTCTTTTTCCTTTTTAGGCTAAATGCATTCTGAGTGGTGTGGATAAACCAATGAGCAGAGTGAGTGCCTGCCAAGGGGACTGGTGGCAGAGCTGGGCCACAAAAAAAAAAAAAAAAAAACCAGACTGGGGGAACCTAGAAAGGAGTGCTTTAAATTTCCATGCATGTTTTGTGCTTTTCGGGCTTTGGATCTTTCCAGGTGTTCATCTGGGCTGGTGGAGAAGGCTTCTCCAAGCTTAATGCAAGGCAGTGGGGGCTTAGCTTCGAAAAATGCACAGAAAAGCACCCTTGCAAAGTTTGGGGTCACTGAAGATTGAGAGCTGAGAAGGCTCTGAGACTCTGGATGCAGGAGATGAGGAACTTGAAAAGTTCTCTAGACTCTAGGATCAGGTTCAAGGTTAGGAGCTTTTAAGTTTTAATTTTTTGGAAGTAGGATAAAGTATGGATAAGAGGAAGAAATGTAACTCCTCTGTTTGTGGAACCAATATTTCTAGACGTCTTCAAATCTCCAATCCAGCAATGCTGTGCATTCTAAGAATCAGAGCAGGTGTTCTAGAAATGCAAGAAGTAATCCAGAGGACTGGAAATGAAGATAACTGCCTTTTCCAGCAGGATTTTGAGTTAATAGACTAAAAAATGTGGAGTTCAAGTCAGAGTCCTGGTGCTATCAGCTGTGTGACCCCAGGGAAGGGAGTTGGCCACTTTAGTCCCATCTCATCGTTAGGGGGTTGGGACGTTTGATCTCTACGCAGCCACTGACCACAGCATTTTATAATTCTGTGTTCTGTGACCCCTATCTCCCTTGGAAGGCTATTCAATCATTATTTTCATTGCTATTGACTTTGTTCATATTAATAATAGATTTTATTATTATTTCTCAGATCAGTGAGGTTGGAACACACAATTATGATGAGGACATAGCTGGGTATGCCATGAGCAGTCATTGAAACAGAAATTCTATGGGAGCTGAACCAAGGGCTGAAGCTTTTAAATGCCCCTCCTCCCCGCCCCCAGGAGGCCCAGCCCCAGGACTCAGCCTGGTGACACTCTCTACTGGGTCAGTAGGAGTCTGAGCCTGGGCTAAGGAGGAGGGGGGCCTGATTGACTTCTCAATTTGGCAGGACTCATGTGTCCTGTGTTTTCTCAGGGGAGATGACAGCTCAATTTAAACTTTATGCTTGCAAGCTGACTTTGAAGGGTTTGAAGGAGCAGTATAGAGTAGTGGTCAAGATGTACTCAAGCTCCTAGGGCCAGAAGGTAGGATTTTTTTTTTTTCTCAAATCTACCCCTTTAAGTGCAAAATCCTTGGAGAAGTCAGTTCCTTTGCTGTGCCTCTGATTTCTTATGCAAAGAAAATGGGGCTAATCCCAGGTTCTCTTTCACAGGGTTGTTTTAAGGATTGAGTGAGTTAAGGCATGTTCAAGTAAGGCCTGGCTCATGGTGAGAATTTAAAACATATTAGCTATTGTGTTGATCTTCTTAACCTCATTCTTATGCAAATAATAGAACTGAGGCCCTGAAAGAAGATCACACACACACACACACACACACACACACACACACACACACACACACAGAGGGGGGGGGTGGCTTGACCATAAGCATGTGGCTAGTGGTGGCAAAGTTGCAGGAGGCTTAGTTATCCTGAGTCAGCGCTGGCTTTGAAAGCCATGCCCCCTCCCTGGGCTTCCCATAACATAGTTCATAGTTCATATGCTCTTTCTAACTGCAAGTCTCTCTCTCCCAGCACTAACTGCTGTCAGCAGGGCTGGCCTCCCCAGGGCTTCCTGCACACACCCAGCCCGCTGCCTCCTCATCTCTACCCTGAAATTTCCTTCCTGCTTTTCTCTACCTTGTTTAGGGAACATGCCCAAGCCAACCTTCCTCTGTGGATGATTCCCAGACCCCCTCCGTTGCCCAGCCCCCTCGAAATCCCCTTGTTCCTTATTGTCTCTGCTTTGGAAATTACTGTATTTGACCTTGCCGTGTGAGTCACCGTGGCATGGGAAATGTCACCCAGTCCCTGCTATCAGGAGCTTCATGGATACAGTCTGCTTTCGGGCATAAATATTGGCCTTCACCTTCTATTATTGACAGCTTCCTTCTTGGACTCCAGAGGGCTCAGCAACCTGCTCTATTCTTTCTTCCTCTCCTGCTGAAGGGGCTGGTGGTGGTAGGCCCAGGGCCCCACTGCCTTTTGCACACTGAACACCACCACACTCAATGCCTTGGGCGTGCTGAGACAGAGGCTGTAGCCCCAAATACTGCCGCTCATTTTCTCGTGAAAACCCAGCCAAGCAGCCAGATTGAGAGCCCAAATGAGAACCCAACCTCAATTAAGAACAAACTAGGACTCTCTGTGATTCTAAGACAGCAGAGTTCTCACAAACCCTTATAAAAGAAGCCATTTAAGGTAGGGTTAGAATTAAAATAATTTCCACAATTATGTGTTGACTCTTTTTGAGGAAATAGGTTAGGGAGCAAAGAACTAAATTTTCATCTTAACTGCTCTTTTGCAATTGCACAAGACATTTTTCAAATCCTTCTCTTTCTTATAATTATGTTTCTATCATGAGCTCTCTCATGATGGGTTTGTAGCATTTAGCTCACGATTCATAAATACTGCACACACATTTTGGTGATGCAGGGGATTATAGTAACAAGGAAAGACAGGTTATATGAATATATTTATTTCGGTCTATGAAAAATGTGATCATTTTTCAAAAGCAGTGAACTGGTGGATAGAACTCAGAGCAGATGCTGGGATGCCCTGGTGGCTAGTTACACATTCTGCTCCTCAGCATCCTGGGTTGCTCGGTGTCCTTGGTGAGTCTCCTAATCACTTTAGGACCTCATTCCCTCATTCATAAACGAGGTTGATGACACCCGCCCTTCTGATTTCCCAAAGCAACCGTAAAAATAAAAATGAAATGAGCTATAAAGCATAAAGCACCAGACAGGCTACAAATCACATTTGGGATTTTAAATTGATATGCCTAGGATGTTGCACCTTCAATCTCACAGGGACACTCTGCAGAGAGAGGCTGAGACACCATTCTGTTACCTTGTCTTTCTTCACGTGTGGACCTGTCCACCCACACTGCTTCCTTCTGTTCTCTTCCTACTCTGGCTGACATGGGTTCACGACCTGCCTCTGCTAGGGGTGAAATCACTTATTTCTCTGCAAGCTCTTTGCCATGTGTTTTCAAGCATTTCCATTTGATTTGCCATGGGCTCTCTCTAAGCCTCACCATTTTGACTTCTTGTTTCTTTCTCCCCCTCCTCCACTTCAGAAAGGTTTTGCTTATGAACTTGGACTCTCCAACTTTTTCATTCATGGGCTGGCCAGCCCCATTTCCTCTGACATGCCTCTTTTCCTCAACAGGTTCTTGTTATCTCAGCTGCTTGGGATATTTGTGTTACTTCCCCGTCCATGTCCTGGCTCCACCTGCCTCCTCTCCTCTCCCACGCTGATGAGGGCCCACATTTTATCCTGCTGGTGACAGGTCCCGGCCGGGGCTCTGCAGGCTGGGGCTGTGGGCCTCACTGTAAGACCAGGGTCTTGACTCTTCCTCCCTGGGCCTTGACACTTGGTCACTGCCAGGAAGAAAACACCAATCTGTGGCTTTCTAATTTCTTTCTAGTTTAGTCCTTTGTTTTAGGAGTGAAACCATGCCTTTCCCAGGACAAATAAAACAACAGGCCTCACAGGTCTCTGTGGAGGACCAAGAGAACTGCCCTCTGAAAGGACCTTGGGGAGCACCTTATCCAGGTCCCTTTTCTCCAGTTGAGAGGCAGAGACAAAAGGTGAAATGGCCTGCCTGAGGTCAAAGACTGTGACTAATGCTGCCCACCGTGGCAATAGTGAGTCCTTGGTGAGTCTCCTAATCACTATTGCCCATGCGATAGGTTCTAGATATCAAAGATGATGATGGGAAAAGAAGACATTTATCATATTGACTGGGCAGACATTTCTACCTGTTGATTGATCAGGCTTCTATAGTTTTTTTGAATTATTTTTCTCTTTCTTCTAAAAGCCGTCTTCCGGCTCTCAGAGATCTGGCACCCCACCAGATCCCCAGGCGTTATCAAGGGCATCTCCAGGCCTTATGCTTCCTATCCATGGTCTGCTCCTTTGCCCCTCCCCTGCCCCCTGGGATCTAGGAGGGTCCCCAGTGGGGCCAGTGGACCTGGGAAAGACACCCTCTTCTCTCCTCTTCCCTACACCAGAAGGCCTTCTCAGCACCCAGAGCAGCCAGGAGCAGTTCCTAATGTGCTCGGTCATATCAGAGCCTCTGGAAGCAGAAGGAGACCTCTTCTTCCAAAAGCCGTTCAGCCTCTTGGGTTCAGAGTGTGTGCTCTGTTACCATGAACTGCTTGGAAGAGCCTAGGGGAAGCTTGAGTCACTGGAGAAGACCTTCTTCATGCTGCTTTTTATCTCATGAGGCCTTGTTCCCTAGAAGAGAGGACTTCATGAAGGATGACAGAAAGCCAGGCTGTAGATATCCTTAAGTGGGAAAAACCTAATGATCTATAATTGAGCACCTATCTTCATAGGATCGTGGATTTCATATCAAATATTGCCTAGCAAACTGTTCTAGAATTAAGTGACTTAAGATGGCTTAATTGCCCATCGTTCTGTGAAGCAGGAATTTAGCGCACTCAGTGGGACGACCCTTCTTTGGGACAGCCCATTGGGGCCAGAGGAAGCAAAGAGGCTTCAATTTTATGTCTGGGGCCTCAGTGCCAGCTGTTGGCTGGGGTGCCTCAGTTTAGAAGGGAAACTTCAAAGTGCTTACTATGCCTCTGCCAGGGTCACAGTAGATGGTGTCCAGAGCAGGTGACACATGGCCAAGCCCAGAGCTGGGATGGGGGAGATTGTACCAGGCTGTGAGTACTTTGAGGCAAAATTCTTTGGGGACCATATGTCTGATGATCTGGGACATAAAGGTTATTGACTGTTTTGGTGGAGAGGGTACAGTTATATTGATCATGTATCTTTGATCCCAGCTAACAAGTCTCCTTTAATCTCATCTTCTCTTCCAATATAGCCCCTCTCACCTCAACTACTCACATTTCATGTGAATTCTCTCTACTCTGAACTCCAGCACTTGGTTCCTAGCACACGTCAGCAAGCATGAGTGGAGAGGAGCTCCAGCAGGAAGTTGGATTTAATAAATATTCTGAGTTTCCACTGGTGGACTGGTATTTTCAGAAGGTCAGCATGAGATTGAAGTATGAGATGGAAGGTGAGATTGAGGGGCATGTAGCTATGCCCTGGCTTTAAGGGGCAAGGGTCTCTTAATAAAAATAATATTGAAGTCTTAGCTTGAGAGTTTGTGGCAGGAAGATCGCAAGCCTGAGCAACTTAGTAAAACCCTGTCTGAAAGTTAAAAAATATATAAAAAGTACTGGAGATGAGCTCAGTGGTAATGTTCCTCTGGTTTAATTTTTTTGAGAAAAAATGAAAGAAAAATAAGAAATAATATTGAAGTCCTCTAGCCAAATTGGAATGGGTAATTAGTTTAAGTCACACAGTGTCAGGGTTGAGAGCCTGGATCTTTAAAGGGCTTTCCTGGGACATGGGATCAAACCACATTAACTCTGAGGAAATTATTCTCTAAGATTCTTTCTATGGAAAATGGGAAGAATATTCAATCAACCAACCAACGAGGACTGTTTGGAAGATGAAACGATAATAGATGCTGGGTTCCTACCCCATGTAGTAAAGGCTGATAGACTTAACTATATTCATTAACACTAATAGAGATCATTGCTTCTCTCCACCACATGCCTTAAAATGAAAATTATATTTAATGAAATATAAATAAGTATGTTCCTAACTACTAAATTCATCAGGGCAGAAGAACAGAAAAAAGGGGAAGAGAGACATGAGTGAGATGAGAGGAGATATAAAAGACTGAGATAAAGGACAGTAGGTCAGAAGGAAACACAAAGGAGAAGAAGGGAGGATGGCAACAGGGACAGAAAGCGATGGCCCGAGGCTGAGCGTGCACATACTCTAAGAGCAGAGATCATTTTCTGAGGTGGAGTCCCATCTCTGGGGTTACCCAGAGCTCGCTTGGCTCCTGGCAAAACCAAAGTATTTACCAGTGGGAGAGGCTGAGGGGCATATGTGTCAGAGAGCACATGGATTTTGCCACCCAAGGTGTCTGCATTGACTTGGACAGGATCACATGGAAAAAAAGAAAGGGCATGGGGGCAAGGGGAGAAAAATATTTCTCAGAGTGAGGTTGAGTGGTTGGCTGGGAATTTAAACATGAGCCCTGACCTATTAGCAAATCTACAAATGATCCATAGAGTTCCCCGCTACATTTCCAGCTCCTCTGAGGCCCAAACAGATCTGCACTGCTATGTGCGTTTTTCCAGACAGGCTCTTTTAGAGGAACACTCCTTCTTTGTATGTCTTTGGCCTGCTTATTACACTCTAGTCCTTAGGGCTGGTTGCTGGTAAATGTTGGAGAGGAAACTTCTTGCCAAGGATGAAGAGGAGCAGAGTGGCCTGAGGGTGGCATCCCCGGTGCCAGCTTCGTTTTCCTCCGTGGTGATGACTCCAAGGCTCGGGCAGCAGACTTCCTTCAGAGGGTAGCGGGAAGAATTAGGTAATGCCATGACTCAAAACTGGAACCCAAATGGTCTGAAAGCCCCCTTTTCTAATTTATGGAGAACACCACCTTGGAAGTAGGTCAGAGTCATGAGAAATCTGTCTAAACTGATGTCTCCAGACCTCCCCTCCTGACGGACGTCACTGGCTCAAACATCTGAGAAGGACAATTCAACTCCCCTAAGATTGCTTAGGAGGATGGATTTCTTGTTTTCACAGATGAAAATACAGAAGACTCAGAATTAGAAAGAGAAAGTTGAGACAACACATTTGGGTTATTAATATTTTTGTGTTTAGAAATCTCACATTTTTGATATTTTATGTTCCCATGTTTAAGAAAATTTGGTTTATAGAACTGGTTTTTTCAAGGCTGTTGATTATTTAAGGTTGTTAAACCAACCCTATGACTTCAATTTATAGGGTGTAGGGGAGGAATTAACAATTTAGATGTGAATTTAGATTGGAATCAATTTGTATTAGAGTCAAATAAATTTGTATTAGAGTCAAAGTACTATTTTAAAGGGTTAATTTATCATATTTATAGAAATCATTTAATCATTTAAGAAAATTTATCAGATCAAAAGTTCTTTAAAGGGGAATCAAAAATGTTAAATATATCAAAGCAGTTCAGAATGTTTTAATAACCTTATTATGGGAACCAAACATTAATCAAATGTCCCTAAAAAGTGATAGCTAAATTCACTAAAGTCATATTTGGAATTAACCCAACTGGAATTGGATTAAAGAACTAGATTTTTACATGAGGATCTTTTATTAATAAAACATTTATTAAAATTAATTTTAAAGTGACCTCTGATAATTTTTTTTTTTTTTTGCTCAGAAACCTCCCCTGGAAAAACATAAAATACATCACAATGACAATTCATTTGATTGTGATAATTGTTGATGTATTTGATTTCTATTCCTGTCTAAAAAAAACTACCACAAATGGAGGTGCTTAAGTTTTTTAAAAACATGCTGTATTATCTTTAAATAAGTACAAAGGCCTCTCCTCTCTTAACAAGTCATCTAGACCATTTATTTCACCCTCTGCTCTGTTTGGCTGCCAAGCTCTTGTCTCGCTCTTCAGCAATGGTGAGTGGGTTCCTTTTCCTAAGAGAAGAGAAATCCCTGGCTTGTTGCATTTGCCAGCAAAGAAAATATTGGAGAGCCTGTTTGCAAAGCTATTGCCATTGGCTTCTTTGACACAAACAACCTCAAACAAGCCAGGATGTCTCTCTCTGCTGGTGGTTGTACAAATTCTTCCCAAGTTAGCACCTCTGGTCACCATGCACAGGTTAGCAGTGTCAGACTTGATGAAATAGTTATCTTGCCAGTCTCTAAATTAATCTGAATGATCTCATTCATCTTGGTGAGGGGCCCTGGGCAGAGAATGCCGCCAGCTTCCTGAGTCACCAGATGAGGGATTTCTTTTGTGCCCATAAAGATCATTCTCACTTTGCACAGCTTGTACTTGGCCTTGACAGGTGTAATGTGATGGACAGCAGAGGTCGATGACCTTGGTGTCATAGGCCAGATGGAAACTCTCCTGTCTTGTCAATGCTGATGGCCTCCATAAAACCACAGGAGAGACTATATCATTTCGGACTTGGCCTTCAATCTTAATAAAGCAATACTCACATCTTGACTTCCTCTCTTGTCAGAACATACTTAGGAAAATGATTAGAAGAAGATATTTTCTAAGCTTTTAGGGACCAGTGGATAGATAAGGAGCAAGCATACCAGTCAGTTTCTCCAGCATCCAATACCCATCTCAGATGCTTCATGAGACCACGAGCCATGGCTGTGTTAGGCACAGAAAGAGCAAGGAGCTTAATTTGAATGCACATAAATACCCATTCATGCCTATCAATTACTTATTATTTTACTGTTTCCATGGGCTTGGAGTCCAGACCCAATGGGCCCTCAGCTCAGGGTTTTATGAGGCTCCCATTAAGGTTTGGGGTAGGGCTGGGGCTCCACATAGGCTCTTCTTCCAACCTCACATGGAGCTTGCTTTTTCAAGGTCAGCAGGAGAAGTCAGCTCTGACCTCAGATCTTCTTTAAGAGTTGATCTGATTAGGTCTGACCCACCCAAGATAATGTCCCTGTGGATTCTCTCAAGTCAACTAATTAAGGACCTTAATTACATCTGTGAAAAGCCTTTCACCTTGGCCATATATTATAATCTAATCATAAGAGCGGCACCTCATCATATTCACAGGTCTCACCCACTTTCAAGTGGAGAGGATAGTGCGGGGTACGTATACTAGGTGGCAGGAATGTTGAGGCTGCCTTAGAATTCTGCCCGCCCCTGTGAATTACAGCATCTTCCTCCTTTATTTAACGCTGACCCCGGAGGTCATCACTCCCACCATTCTCCTTCCTTCCTCTTATCCTCCTTCCTGTCCTCACCTCCTCTCCTCATATCCCTTCTCTCACACAGCACACCTGTCTGTCTCTCCTCTGTTTATCCAGCACGCCCCTGCTTCTCTAATTCCACTGCTCCACTTTGGTTCACCCAGGGCTTATCCCTCATGAGCTTCAACCTGCGTGGCTCCCCTGCCTCCAGCCTCACCCTCTCATTCGCCTTCTATCTTGCAGCAAGAACAATCTTTTTTAAGTGCAAATCTAACCACATCATTTCTCCACTCAGGACCCATAACCCACTGGGTATATTTCTGGAGTTTTCTTGTGTGTTCTTTCCAATATAGCTCCTGCCTTGTCTCTAACTTCACTCCCTTCAGCCTCTCCTGGATTTCCCCTTCCCCAGACATTTGTTATTTATCATACTCCATTATTCTCAACACTGCAACTCCCCAAACAGGCCACTTAAATTTTCAGACTATGACTCTCCTAGCTTGGTATTTCTGTCCCACAATGTCCATCTGGTAGACCATCAAAGACTTGGCAAAGCCTTTGAAAGGTTCTTACTGAGGACTCCTCTACCCTCCACTAATGCTTCACGATCCCTTTATGCCTAGTCACTCATACCTTGCATGGATGCTACCGTCCTGTAACACTTTATGGCACATGGATAAATCGGTCTTTCCATGTTCTTATTTCTCCTAGACTTCTGGATCCTTGATGGAAAAAAACAATTTCTTATTTTTTATTTCAGCCACACTGACTGCCACAGAGTTGAGGTAGAATAGAATATTCACACTTTTTAATAAAAGAGAGAACAAGGAGTGAATAAAAGCTTTACTTCCGAGAACTTCTTTTTTTTTTTTTTTTTTTTTTTGGTGGTACTGGGATTCCTGGAAGCCCTTCTACCTCTGGACTATACTCCCAGACCTATTTTATACTTTTTTATATTTGGAAACAGGATCTCTTAAGCCAGTGTGGCTGACTTCGAACCTGCACAATCCTCCTGTCTCTGCCTCCCAAGCGCGGGGATTACAAGAGTGCGCCACCACGCCCGGCGAACTTCAGTTTTTTTTTTTAATGAAGGTGACATTATCCAATATCCAGAGCTAACATGAGGACTACAGCTGTCATACACCTGAGCATTGCTAGAGTAGTTCAGAGGAAATCCAGATAGTAGAAAAACTGACTTTTCCAGTATGTACTGATTGCATTAGAATTAAATGGCCTGGTTTGGCAGGACAAAGTAGCAGACCTGTAAGAGTGTGACAGCACTTTCTCCAACATAACAGAATGCAGCGGTGATGCCTCCCAGGTCTCCAGGTTCAGGGAAGTTAAATGACTGAGGACCCCAGATGCTGCGTTAACTAAAATCCCTCACTGTGTTTGCTCCAAGGCCAGGCTGCTCGCAGGCTTCTTTGCACTAGTGACGAAGTGCACTGGGGATAGAAAGGTGGGCTCATTTCTAGGACTTGCGAGGTTACTCTGACAGCTCATTTTGTCTTGGTAGCTCCTGGATGCTTTTGCCAAATCCTCCTTAGACTACAGGGTAGCCTAGGAGGCTTCAACCCAACCTTCTCTCCCTCTCTCCTTTACTCAGAGATACATTTGCTTTTCGATCTGAATAGTCTCCTAGACTTCTCCTGCTCCTTCCCATTTCTATTCATGGGGGCATTTCCCCTCATAAGATTCTTACACACTTAATCTTGGCATCCAATCATTAGAGGATCCAGAACAAGAAAGCAGTATACTTCCTGGAAGTATACTCACTGTTTGTGAGTTTGCAATAACAGATTATGTTATTCTGGCTTGCTTGTGGTAAGTAGGAAAAAGAACAGAATCTTAAAAAGTGGAAGGACTGGAGAATAGCATTAAAGTGAAAATTACTGAGGGAGGATTTAGCTGGAAGGGTCCAGGAGTACAGTGTTGGGACTGGTTGCTTCACCTCACCCAGAGAATTTGCTTAAAGAGCTCATCTCTATTGAAAACCTGTGTTCCCCAGCCATTTTACACACACACATATGCACACACACACACACACACACACACACACACACACACACCCTTCTCATGGTGCAAGTAGGAGAGTAAGACTATTTACAGAAATATGGGCACAATTTAAGAAAAATAACAAGGGATGGTACTGTATACTCTGGACTAGTTACATTCATGAGTCACAAAGGAGTGGGGAGGGGAGTGAATACTAGAAAATAGAGAAAAGCAGCCCTATAGCATAAGTGGTCATTAATGAAAAAAAAAACAAACATAGCAGTCTACAACTCCAGTATCTCTTCTTTCCTCCTCTCATCTGTTGAAGCACCCCATTGGTTCAATCCAACCAGAAATCAGAAAGTATGGTATGACTGAAGCAATCCACTCATATGAGAAGGTATAAATCAAAGTGGAGAAGAATGGACAGTGTATACGAAGAGAAAATGGTAGGCATGTTGCATGTTCCTCCCCACCCCCAAAAGGTGTAAAATTTTAGAGGGCATGCATAGAAGGCTCAAGAAGATACAAAGAACAAGAGCTTATTCTAGGTTGCTGTTATTTATACTTTACTTTTTTGAGTGTCCAGTCTGACTCGTTTGATAATCTCTGTCTGAAACCTTAATCTGAAACTCTTTCAGATTAAAAATACATAGATTTGGATTGACTCTCTTTGGGTTAACACCCACTTTCTAGGTTGGTCCCCTGTCTTCTGAATTGTCCCCAGTTTGTGATTGACTCCTACTTTGGGGTGACCCCACCCTCTGACCAGTAACAGCTAGCTGATACCACGTTCACTTTCAGGCTGAGAACAGAGCAGGCCATTCTTATCCTTGGTTGAGCAGGCACAGCACAGTGTGTGGAGAAAGAAAGAGGCTGACCAGCCTCATGGACCAGGCAACTGGCTTCCTTGTGCTGATCAGTAGTTCACTGAGGACGGCACAGATGTGGGAAGGGAAAATCACCCAGTATGATAAACATCTCTACCTTCTCACCCACATAGGATGGCAGCAAGGCTAAATATAAGTAGGTTTTCAAGGTAGGCCAGGAGGACACAACTTGCTAAGACTTGAGCCCACATCGGGGCTGATGATAATCAGCCTTCCCAGTGTAGGTGGAACTTACAGCCCCACTCAGGCCTGAGCACAGTGGAGCAGAGGGACCAGGTTTTCATGGATCAGTGAGAGTAGTGAAGCAGATCCTCTCACACAAGGCTCTCTGAGTAAACCTAATGGAGTTGGCCCCATGAGATGGGTGTCCTAGGAAAATGTTCACTTTTTCTGGGAGAGACGCAGGTTCTATGGCATTTCCCGGCACAGATGGCCTCCTCTGGCCAGTAGCTCTGAACTCTGCTGTAGACATCTTCCTTTTAGAAAAGTCACATCATTTCCTCTGCATGCCCGCCTTTCATGTAGGGTGGTATTCTCAAACTCTGTCAAACATTAGAGTCATCCAGGGAGCTACTAAAAATCCTGATGACTAAGTCATGCTCCAGCCTGAATAAGTTAGACTCTCTAGAGGTGGGGCATAGCTGACAGTGTTTCACAAAGTCACCCAAGTGATTCCAATGTATCTCTGTCTTCAGGGCATGAGACACTGATTTAGGACCTCCAATTTTGGAGTTCCCAAGACATTTTCTTTTTCCCTAGTTTCCCAACAGCTGAATATCCAACCCATTATCTGGGATTCTAAATAATTTATCCCCTGTCCTGTCCTCCCATTCCACTTCTAGTACATATCTGGGTCTATGCTACTTACAGTGTGTGTGTGTGTGTGTGTGTGTGTGTGTGTGTGTGTGTGTGTGTGTATAGAAATTGAACCCAGGGGCACCTTAGCTATGCCTCTACTCAATTTTATTTTATTTGGAAACAGGATCTTGCTAAGTTGCTGAGAGACTTGCTAAATTGCTAAGGCTGGCTTTGAACCTGCGATCCTTCTGTCTCAGCCTCCCAAATACTGTGACTATAGGCATGTACTATCATGCTCAGCCTTCTCCACTCTTTCATAAACAAAGAGCCTTCAGAGTCCAAAAGACCTGAAGCCATTGTGTGAAAGGAAAACTCAAAATATAGGAGAGGAAGGCCTGAGAATTAAACATGCCCGGCAGTAACTTTGGACCCTTCCTACTCTAATTGATTTTCAGGGCCTAAAAATCCCCCAGTGTTCACTGACTCACTCTGGGAAAAGCAACAGTTTATTACACTTCCTGGAAAGGCAAACTGCATCTTGTTGATGGAGATACATAAATATTTTAATAAGAATCAAGATGGGGCCAGTTGTTGTGGTTCATACTTACAATCCCAGTACTTGGGATGCTAAAATAGCAGGTTGGAGGCTATCCTCTTATTTCCATTTTGAAATAGTGAGACCTTATTTCAAAATGAAAAAATGAAAAACAACTGGGGTATTCAATCCTCAGTACCAAAAAAACAAAACAAAAACACACACAAAAAATAAAAATAAAAAAAGAAATGAAAAGATGAAAGAAAAAGAGCTAAGGTGGTAGGCAACAGGGAGCCACTGAAGGTTTCAGAGCGGCAGCAGATTGTCACGTCTAAAGCTGAATTTAAGAATGATTGTTCTGACAAAGGTGGTTATAATGGAGGAAAGAAGAGAGACCACTGGCAGTAAAACAAGCCAAGATAGAAAGTCAAGGGAAAACTAGAGGTAAGCATTTCTGGAGTTGGTGAGAAGCAACGGGAAGGATAGAAGCGAGAAGCGCTGCCGAATGCCTTTTACTGCTCCTCCATCTCGCACCTGATTTATGATGGAGAGTTCTGTTTTCAAGGCTTCGCATCAAAAAGGGCAGTATTGGCCCAAGCACAGAGCATGAGATGAGATGAAGCCTCGGGAGGACAGAGAGGATGAGGAGCCTGCACACAAGCATGAATCTTGGACTCTATCTCTGGTGTTTGACTGGAGGTAGGGTTCAATTATCATTCCAATTGAGGTTGGTTTATAATGAAGCTGTTGGGTGTTGGCCTAGAGAATGACAGATTGGAGCCATGTGACCTCTGGGATTTTCCAAGCACTCTTGGCCTGACCTTATAGCGCTAACTCTGGATCTGGATGAATCTTAAGGACTATGGAAAGCAGATGGCCAGCCCAGATACCTTTCTGCATTGTCCCTTGTTGGCCTGGCAGCCTGACTCCTTCCACTTTGATGGGAGGGGAGAAAGTAAAGAAGGGAGAAAAATGGGGAGTGGAAGAGAGAGAGAGAGAGAGAGAGAGAGAGAGAGAGAGAGAGAGAGAGAGAGAGAGAGAGAGAAGAATTTCATTAACTTTTCAAATTCATGACTTTTCAACTGTAGATACAACAGAGACCAAAGCACCTTCTAAACAGCTCATTGCCATTTGTATATGCAGATAAACTTCATCAGGTGATAAAACAAGGGTGCCTTGTTAAAAGTGATTTCATGAATCAAAGTCTTGCCTGTGAGATTTTGGGACTCTGTCTTTGGTACCCATGACTGCTGGTTTGGACCACCTACTGAGAGGCAGTGTATTGCCGGCAGACCATGCTTTCTGAGTTTGAAATCTAAAGTGGGTATTTCTCACACTATAACTTTAAGTTTCAAAGGACTATAGTTTTTTTCTAGTTGTATATCTTTAACATCTCTATGTCTTTCTTTATATTTAAGATGGAAATAAAAATGATACCATACCACAGGGCTGTCATGGTAGATGAACTGCTTTGAAACACGGGAATACTCAGAAGTATGCAGGATGCTCCATAATTATTAGTGTTGCAGTCTAGCGATAGCTCCTTTACTATTCCATAAATAGTGTATCTGAGCAAAACATCACTGGAACATGAACCTAGAAACCTTGATTTTAGTCATCGTTCTTCCAATGACTAGTTCTCTGAACTTGGTCAAGTCATGTTTAACTCCCGAAAGCCTCTGTTTCCTTATCTATAAAATAGGGACATCTTAGTCTGCTTTGCCATTTAAAATGGAATATAAGAGTAGATGGGACATCTTTTTGTTAACTAGAGAACTTTACACAAATCAGGAGAAACTTTTTCTGCTGATTTGATGTCTGGGCCTTGGTTGGGCTCTCTTGACCCCCAGGCCCATCCTCTAAACCAGAGACACCAGACAAAAGGAGAAGCTTTGGAGTGCTGTGGTCCCCCTGGGGACCCTGGGCAGGACCACATTGAAGTTTATCTTTCAAATCCTCTATCTCCTGCTTATCAGCTTCCCCTCCTAGTGCTCTTTTGGGGCCTTTTATTGAGACTTTTTCTCTCCTTTCAAAAAAAAAAATCTGACATTTTACCAGAATAGCTAGTAACAGACTTAAAGTTGGGTATTTCTCACACTATAACTTTAAGTTTCAAAGTACTATAGTTTTTTCTGGTGTAAGCTGGTCTCAGGATAACAAGGAAATACAGATGTGGTGATCTAGGTACCTGGGTCTGGTAAAACCTTGAACCTGAGTTCTTTCCAGATCACTGGCTTATTAATATCACTCAGGAGCTCACTACAAAGGACTCCCTGGAAAACATGGATACTAAATTAGATTCCCTCTAGGCTCTAGTCCAAGTCTTCTACATAGGCCACGATTATAAAACTTCCTCTAAATTATTATAAAATACAGGTTTTCCATCTCAGTTCAAAAGAAGAGCATTCTAATAGAGTTGACCAAAGATGTCATGAGAAATTGTGAGTTTCCTATAACTAGAAGTTTTCAAGCAGAGGTTGAATGACTTTTATGCAGGTGTAATCCTGCAGAAAGAAAGAGTGGCTGGATGTCAACCTATCTATCAACTTGGAGACTAAGGGATTCTGTGAATTTTGTGAGGTAAGCCAGAGCCTCAAAAACATAATGAGAATCTGAGTAATGGGACATCCTGGACATTCTCAGACCTGGCTCTACATGGGAATTTCTTTGAAAGGCCAGCCTGATGAGGGGACCTCCCCATCAGGGAAGCCTACTTTCATCAACACTGGACAGGGCCCAAGGAAGCCCAGGCTTGACGTGCGTCAGAGCAGAGGTCAGAGTGCATAGAGAAGGCATTCTTCCCCTACTTAACCTGGCAGGAAGCTGAGGGAAGGCATGGGCTGATGGGGTGATCAAAGAATCACTCTTTGATGTCATTGTGCTGGTCTGTGGACCTCTCGGAGGAACACTTTTTATTCATTAGCCTGTCTAGACATAGAAACGCCCTGTCTGGGCTGGCCTCTTCCTTCTGTCATTTTTCCTGATCTATCACTCTTGCTGAGGATGGTGACACGGCTGACTGCTGACAGCCACTAGTATAAAAGGACAGTGCAAGGACTAGTATATAAGCACACCATGGAGTACTGATCTGAGTCTGAAATGGATCTAGCATCATATTTTTGAAGACTGCTGACAGAGGAGCAGTTGTGCTGAATGAAAGAAAGTGGGAATTTAGGGAAGATGTATGGTTCCCTTTGAGGATGCTCTGACACATCGTCCTTGTAACCACTAGAATGAGTAATACACATGGGTTATAAATATGATGGTGGGATGTGCTGTGAAGCAGCATCATGGGTGGCCCAGGACATGCATCACCTGAGAAGGGGATTTACTTGTAAAGAGGGCTTGGCTATCACTTTTCAGAGTCCTTTGGCCATGGATTCCTCACTATATGAAACCAATTAGCACTGGTGAAGTCACCAAGCTTGTCCTTACTTACATATACAAGGGTCCTTTTATAGCCCAGAACCACTACAGGCTTATAAAACAAACTCAGAAGGATGAATCAGGAATCAGGAGCCCTAGTGACTTTGTGATTGTATAGTGTGGTCATCTTGGAAAGAAGATAGTGAAATATATAAAAGGACACCTGTTTTCCCCATCCCAAAAGTGTTAGTGATTTGGAAGGGAATATCCTTCCCTCTCTCTCTTCCTCCCTCCCTCCCTTCCTTCCTTCCTTCCTTCCTTCCTTTTTTCTTTCTTTCTTTCTTTCTTTCTTTCTTTCTTTCTTTCTTTCTTTCTTTCTTTCTTTCTTTCCTATTTGTGAGTATAAGGAGGATTAAAATTAGAGGCATTCTACCTCCAAGCAGTACCCCCAACCCCCATTTTTAATCTTTTGTCTTGTTTTGTTTTGAAGCAGGGTCTCACTAGGCTACTGAGAGTTTTGCTAAGTTGCTGAAGCTGATCTTAAATCTATGATCCTCCCGTCTCAGCCTCCCAAGTACTAGGATTGCATGTACACATGCATTTCCCCACCCTACCGTGTGATTTCTTTCTAACAGAACTTCATTATGCATGAATGGTTACTGACCCATCTCTATTCCCACTGATTTAGATCAGGAAAATGACTGAAACTGCCAAGCAGAAGCAAGTTTGAACTTTCTGGATGGACCAGTTGCCAAGAACCAAATTGGTGGAGTAATAAGTATTCATTATACACCCACATATATCATAGGCACTTTGGGGCTAAAGTAAAAACTTCACTGAATCTACCCTTAGCCTTAATTGGAAGAATGAAAAAAAAGATTGTCTCACTCTGCACATAGTAGGCAGTTAGTACGTATAAAATGCAGTGAGCAATCATAACTGGATGTTGATTTAGCTGAGGGATGGTCTGCATGAAAGTAGGTGTAATTTAAATCTATCTCTCTCTTAGAATTAGATGGCAAATGTTTTAGTCTGTTTTGTGTTGCTGAAACAGAATATCTGGAACTGGGCAATTGACAATGAACAGAAATTTATTTGACTTATGGTTCTGGGAACTGGAAGGTCCAAGGCTGAAGGGCTGCACTGGTAAGGATCTTCTTGCTGCATCATTAACATGGCAGAAGATATTCCATGAAGAGAGCCAAACTGGCTTTCATAACAAACTCACTCACATGACAATGAACCTGCTCCCCTAATAACATCATCAATCCAATCATGAATATTGAATCTTCACGACATAATAACCTCTCACGGGTCCCACCCCTTACCATGTTGCACTGGGAATTTAGTTTCTAACATGTGAGTTTTGACCTACACATGGAAACTATAGTAGCAAGTCAAGATGCTATACACAAATTTGGATTCACAGCTATAAAAGATGTAGGGTTGAGACACACAGCCATTTCAATATCTAATTACTTTCTTCCTTAAGAGAGGACATTTAACTATAGCCTGGAGCTCTGGATGGAGTTAGAAGAACTTTTCATACATTCATTCACTCCTTCATCACATATTTGTAAAGCACATACTATGTGCTAGTGCTGGGCTTAACACCAAGGATAAATCAGTAAATAAACACAGTCTCTTGTCCTCAAGAGCTGCTAGTCCAGGGAGGCAGCCAGACACTGAAAATAGGTAATTCAAGTGTGATGAATATAGTGATAGGAAAAATGCAAGGTGTTATGGAGTAAATGTTCAGTGCAATACATTTTCATTAACCAAAAATAGATTAAAACAGAGAGGAAATATTGTCATGTACATATCATGATTATGACTTTGGAAGTTAGCTTCTAGCAGCACATATGAATGACATATAAATAAGTGTTTGTTTTTTTCCAACAAAGACTTAGTCTGAAAGCCAATTTTCATAGTCAGCAACACTTTTCTAATTATTAGTATGTGTTTCTTATTTTTCATTTTCACAGAAGCTACATGTTCTCCTAACTTCTTTTTTTTTTTTTATCCTTTGCTCACTAGTCTGGCTTCTTGAGTTGCTGAGCTGAACACAACACTCTCTTTATTCTGCTGCATAAATATGGTAACAACTCTCTCAGTGCAATCAGATCACTTTTCTTAGTGCCCCTCCCAAAGTTATGTGACTTCTCCGGAAATAAATTTTGTGAACTTCAGAATGTTCTCTGCAATTTTTTCCCCCTGTTCGTATTATTGTGAATCTGGTACTCTGTTTTGAGGCTCCCAGCCGAGTGAACCTGCAGGCTGTTGTCTGGGAGTAGACATCTCAGTAGAGAGCAGATGCCATAAATCTCTTCTATGCTGCGAGATCCTGCCTACCTGCTGGGCACCTGCACTTGCATTAGCTAATAGAGGGAGTGGCTCTTTTCCACCATTAGTTTTGCAGATAATTACAGGTGTAGACTTTATCATGTTTGGGGTTTGGCCAGTATTCTGTTTGAGATGCTCAGAGTGATTTCTTCCTATCAGTGCTGGGATCTTCCCCAGACACACAAAACAAGTGAGGCAACTGCCATTTATGATGATCTTGGCTGCAGAGTCAAGCCATTTCCCCTCCCCCAGGTCCCTGAGAAAATGCACACTGAAATCCACCTTGCTGAAGTATTGAAAGTCCCTGAACCACAACGGGAAATGGAGTGCTAAGAACCCCAGGGACCAGCTAGATGTGATTTCTCAATGGTCAGGCAATACCTGGGGGCATTCCATTGATCAGGTCACTTGCAGAAGGCCAAAGAACATCCAATCTGGTGTCAGGAGATGTCTTGGGGTTCATAGGCTTCTATTTCTCATGTGAAGGTAAATAAAAATTGAGGCTAACAAACATGTTGAGATTTTCTGCCTCATTGGCAGCTGGCTGTGTTGAACTTAAGTTCATCTACATTAATGTTCTCAGTGGTTTCCTTTCCATCACTGTTGCTAAAGGTCTTAGTTCTGATGCCTAAAACTTTCTGCAAATACTGATGCATACATTCAATATTCAGTTTTCAAAATGGAAGCCCCTATGTTGTACCCAGCATGCCTAGCTGATTTTGGATGCTTGTACTAAAAATTGAGGTGCTATATTAAAAACTTGTAGACATTTTTTAAAAAATCAATAATTATGGCCTCTCTGGAAAATGTAGAAAACTCTGAAACATCAAGGCAACAGTCATCAGGAGCCAGCTTTCATGCTCAC
This sequence comes from Muscardinus avellanarius, assembly GCF_963383645.1. NCBI lineage: Eukaryota > Metazoa > Chordata > Mammalia > Rodentia > Gliridae > Muscardinus > Muscardinus avellanarius. Next base: position 22,052,030 of record NC_137787.1, on the reverse strand, counting down.
TCTAGATTGTACAAGTCCCCATGCTGCCTCAAAGTGTTCACTCATAGCCAGGTATGGTGGCCATGCTTGTAATCCCAGCATTTGGGAGGCTGAGACAGGAAGATCCAGATTCATGGACAGCCCCAGCTACTTAGTGAGGCCCTTTGCAACTCAGTGAGACCCTGTTTCAAAATAAAAAATAAAAAATAGGGCTAGGGGTGTCGCTTAGAGGTAGAAGGACTCTGGGTTCCATCCCAAGTATTGCAAAAAAAAAAAAAAAAGGGGGTGGTTCACTCATGAGAGCAATACTAAAAGAGTGACCTTGTTGCTCTGTAAGACTTCAATTCTCTCTCTTAAAACTTCTACAGCATCCTTCATCCACCTGTCTTCAATCTAATTGATACCCATGTGCCACCTCCTGAGTCCACCATCCCCAGCCCCATTCTTACAGGTCCCCTCCTTTTGCCCACTGAAGACACTCACCTTCCCCTTCTATTTGGTGTTTCTACCAAACTTTTTTTATTCAGAGTCCCAAGTAATACTTTGGCAGAGGATGTTAAATCAGGATTCATATATAATCTGGGGAGAGGCAGAAATTTCCTGGGATTTGTATGTAAAATTTTAAGTGCCTACCCACTTTTTAAGGAAAATAGCCATGGCTTTTAACATTTTTTTTTTTACAGGAGCCTGCCAAAAATACTTGTTTCTCTTCTCTAGCTGCCTTTGTGAGCCTATCTTCTCTCAGGTTTATCTCCAGCATCCTGAATAGTCGGTGGTCACAAAGGCAGTTCTGCGAATGGTCTAGGAATCATAGAGGGATGTGTTTCTTCTTACATCCTCTCAGAAGGTTACTTTAGTTGCCTACAATCTAGAATATAGACTCCCAAAATATTTTTTCCTCTAGTTGTTTGAAAACATCTTATTCTTTGACCTGGGGTAAATCATTGCAGTAGGATTTTCAGTGTTTGAAAACCAACCTATGTGGTGGACTTGGGATGCCTTCTAAATTGTCTATTGCAAACCCAGCAAGTGAGAGAGGAAGATGAGGGGTTGTCAAACTCCTGTCCTGCTATGGTGTCAGGGAGCAAACTATGATCAGTGTTTGTTTCAGGAAACTATTAATTGGTAATGAAGAAGTAAAAAACTAGAAAACAAAATAAGCGAAACACCCTACTGTCCTTTCCAGTTCTGATAGACTGCAACTCTTAATGAACTGAGAAATATTCAGCTGCAAGTAGCAACAGCAAATACTAGTAAATATTACTATGAACCTTTCTTGTTTATTTCTGAGATAGATGATATCCTGGTTAATTTGGTGGTTTGACCGTATCACCAAGAACCTAGGCTTGTTTGACTTAAGTTTTTCAACTGGTCAGTTTATATTTGCAAGATGCATGTTGCATAATTAAAAATCACATTACCAAAGGTCAGAAATAAAAGAAAGGGGTATATACAAGCAGAAAATTTTCCTTCTTCTGTTATAATTAAAGGAAAACTTGCATGAAGCTCTTTTGCAGCCTGTCTCACGGGCCAGAATGGGTTTCATGGACACCTTAATTGCAAAGAAAGTGGGAGAAGTATGACCTGTGTATTTTAGTCTCTGTTGTAGAGTGGGCAAGGGAGAAAGTGGTGCAAATGGCCAAATATAGACAAATGACATTGTCTGCCACAGCTGCTGGGCTCTGTCTGCATTAGCCCATAGCGGAATTAGGATCTGAGTTAGGTACCAACCACAGCAGCTGCTTCATCAGTGGTCTGCATTTTTAATCCCCATCCAATTTGAACTTTGTCCCATCAGGAATAAGTGACTTAAAATACCTGCTTACATTCTTAGTTCATCCACTAGTCTGTGAGTTCCTTTAGGAAAGGGCAACTCTTAATTTACCACTCCCATCCTAAACCATGAAAGATTATTTTCTTAAGTAGTTCGGAGGAGCTGAGTGTGGTATCACATACCTGTAGTCTCAGTACTTGGGAGGCTGAAACAGGCTAGGCTTAGCTATTTAGTGAGACTTTGTTTCCAAATAAAAAATAAAATAGGATTGGGAGTATAACTCAGAGGTAGAATGCCCCAGATTCAATCCCTAGTTCCTCTTCCTGAAAAATAAGTGAGAGGAGATTGACAATTTCTTGACAAATATATACTAGTTAAATGATTTGCTATTGAAGTATTCCATTTGCAGAGACTCAATATTATAAAAAAAAAAACTCCCTGCGAAGAGTGCTAAAGCTGGAAAAGATAAAGACATGTCTAAAAATAGGTGCATCCACTTAGTTTCAGAGTTATAATTATTTACATGATTACTTTAAGGAAAAATTATTCCCTTCCTTTTCCTACATTTTTGCTTTGGCACCTAGGGACAAAAACCCTTTTATCGTAAAATCACATAAAAGTACTAAACACAATTATAAAGACTTATGGTTTTCCAAAGGAATGTATGATATTTTATTTGATGCATACAACAAATGGGCAAGATAAACAAGGAGAGATTAGAGGACTCATATTGAACATTATGAGAAAAAAATTAGTTATTTAGGATTGTTTACTAAGTCACTCCTTTCTTGCCTTCACCAAAAAAGAATCATGTAAATCCTAGTGCAATTTCGATCTCCTAGCATCCTATAAGAGGGAAGATTCTTCTTGCTGGAAGAGACAGGTTGATGTACACTTTACAGTGCTCAGAGGGCAAAGAGGGAGAATGAAAATGACAGAAAGCTGGATGGTGGGGAGTGAAGAGGAAGCCTTTTGTTCTTCTTCTGGAGATTAGAGCCAGAGTAACTAGGAGAAGAAGGCAGATTGGAAAAAGAAAAAAGAAAACCCAGAAAATTTGAGTCGGTCAGAACTTCTGAGAACTAGGTATTTCCCATCCCCTGGCACAAGTAATAAAATGAAATTTTGTTTTTATTACTTTGAGTTTTAGAACATTGCATCTTAAATCTGAAACTGTTCTCAGAAATAATACAAGGGTCTCTGAGTTTATTAGGGTTGCATATATATCCAAGCAAAGTCTCAGAGAGGTACAGAGACTTATCTCCAATCAGTTATCTAATTATTAGATCCTAATACTGCTAAATTCATATTCCATGCACGTGTGCGTGTGTGTGTGTGTGTGTGTGTGTGTGTGTGTGTGTGTGTGTGTGTGGGGTCGGGGGAGTATACTTTTGTGCTTTGCCCAATTCTTGGAGAAGGCAAGCTCTCAATTTGCATCTATCAAGTGAGTGCTTTGTAAGATCAGGATTTTTAAAAATTTCTTTATTTTCTTTTGCTTTGACTTATTTCTGGCACCTGTGAGTCCCTCTGGGCTCTGTGTCTCAGAAGCAATAATTGAATTTCTCCAGGTACATAACACTGGGAAGCTGAGTTTGTGCTCCATGGTGGCACCATGTCCGTGCGTGCTAACTTGGTATTTCTTTCTTTCTGAGCACACTCACCTCTTCCAAGTCCAAGGCTAAGTCACAGCTGAAGCTTTCACATTGAAGTGTAAGAGAATGAGAATCCACAGGACAATACAGTAGTCAAAGCTTTGGGATTAAGACTCATGCTGGTCAATCTCCTCCCAAGGTTCCAGGAAAGATTAGTCTGTTTGCTCTGACCTTGCTAATTTATATTGATCAAGGGACAGGTGTAGAAATGTCTTCACCCACGTTTGTGCCGCAGGTAAGTCAAAGATAGTTGTTCCTTTGTGTTTAAGAAAGCATGGACCTAAGACTAGTGAATCACAGTGACCTGTGGTGGAGCAGTTTGATGCCTCTGCTCCTGGCAGAAGAAAAGCAAAGGCCCGAGGCTGGGAAATTTCCAAACAGAAAGTTCTTGGGCCGGGGGAGAGGTACTGGGTGGCACAGCAGTACACTGAGATCGTGGGGCAAGATCTATATGGGTAGAAGTAGCCATGTCCATTTGCTCCTTTCTGAAGTGTTTACAGTTGATCGTGTTTATTTTTTAATTTGTGTGTGGAGGTATGTTGGTGGGAAAGTTACAAATGAAATCAAAATTTCCAAAGAACCTGAGAACTAAGAAAGGTGTGTGTGTGTGAGAGAGAGAGAGAGCGAGAAAGAGAGCGAGAGCGAGAGCGAGAGAGAGAGAGAGAGAGAGAGAGAGAAAGAAAGGAAAAGCACTGCCCTGGGAGGAGAAGGCAGTTGGAGCATGCCAGGAAGACCTGTTGGAAGCCCTTGTGATGATCCAGCTGTGATTTTGTGAGGCCTGAGGGAAGGGAGTGGTGCAGGGGAAGGAAAAGGGTGAAACAGGGGAATGGGGAGTGGAAAGGAGGAAACACCAAGTTTTGCACTTCCTCCACAGACATGGAAAATTTTCATTGGGGCTGCTGCTGTCCCTTAACATGATGCACTGTCATTGTGTGGGTACTCACATGAGGGCACACATATTCTCCATTCTCACAGGTCCACATAGTCTGAACACTGATATGATTGATCTGACCACAAGAACAGCCACTGTAATAGCTACAAGAAGGCAGAAGACTCGGGAGCTCACAAGGCCTAGCATCTCTTCCCTGTGAAGGCGGAATGTGGGAAGGGGATAGAAACTGACCGAAAAGAAAAAAATAAATAGCCTTTATATTCATAAACTCTCCAGTTTAAGTGAGATAATACTCCATTCCTGGGTATCAAATACCAAGTACTATTATGTCATAGCGATCCATCAATGACTTTTGAACAGGAAAGTTACACAATCAGATTTATATTTTAGTCAAATCACTGTGATGGTGGTATTTCAAGTACAATAGGAAATGGCAGGTAGGGGTGGACAATGGGGGTTTATTGATATTCCATACCACTGGACACTGGGTTGTCCTAATATTCTAGGATTGGGGTTTAGATCTTTCTTGGAGCTGAAATCTGTTCTCATTCTAACTTACATGGGTCATGCAGAAGTGGGACTAAAGGCTCTTTTAAGTTTCATGTATAAGCATATAAAAATAAAGGTAGGATATTCTCTGAAATTTAAGTAGAAATGGTGATTAAAGCAATAAAAGTTCCAAGGAAAGCATGCCTAGGGTTTTGTTAAAGAGCTCTGAATGCTGGAAGAAACTTGACAAGGGAGAAGCAATCTATCACTAGGGAAATCTCAGCATCTCTGACTCTGCCTTCTTGAATACAAGCCTTCATTTCATCATAAAGGTCAAAGCAACCTGGAAAATGAAGATATTCCCTTAGATCTGCACAGCTTCCCCACCTGTACAGTTTGTTTTCTCAAGTGTGCACCGCACCCTCACAACTTCTTTGCAAGTTTAGTCAGTTAGATAGACTCTCAAAGCCTTAGTTTCCTTGTTTTGTTTTCATAAGAAGATATAACATGTGGACTTCTCATGGTCAGATGCCTAATTGGGCCAGAGTCAGAGGCCACTCTCGGGCCTATGGGCCATGGCCACTCTCTCAGCATCACCTCTGTGGCAAGCCGGGCTAGCAATGCACAGCCACTTGCTCACGTGGATGCGAGTCTGCTATATGTTGAATAGGCTCGTCTCCCCAAACTGTGTGCAAGTTCAAATCCCGGGCACCTCTGAATATGGCATGATTTGGAAATAGGCTCCTGGCAAATAAAATAAGTGAAGTTAATAATATGGGCCTTCATCCAATATGATTGGTGTTTTTTTTTTTAAGACAGATATGTGGATATAAGGGACTAATATCTAAAATATATTAGGCATTCATATTACTCAATAGCAATTCCAAATCCCCCCAAACAAACAAACAGATAAGCAAAACTTACCAGTTAGGCATGGTGATGCAGGCCTGTATTTGTGAAGATGAGACAGGAGGTTTACAGGTTCAAAGACAACCTCTGCAATGCAGTGAGACTTTCAGCAACCTAGCAAGACCCTGTTCAAAACAAAAACTTAAATGTGCTTGGGGTTGTAGCTTGGAGGTAGAGTGCCTCTGGTACCAATCCCCAGCACCCCCAAAAAATGTACCCTATGAAAAAAATCGGCAAAGAAATTGAATAAATCCTTTCCAAAAGAAGACATAGTCAATTCGTATATGAAGAGGTGATTGACATCACTAGTCATCAGAGAAATGCAAATCAAAACCGCCTCACACCTGTTAGGATATCTATTCTCAAGAAGAAAAAAGATAACAAGTGTTGGTGAGGATGTGGAGAAAAAGAAACCCTACACATTATTGGTGGGAATGTAAATTGATATAGCCCTTATGGAAAGCAGTATGGAGGTTCCACAAAAAAACTAAAAATGGAAGTATTATATGGTCCAGCAATTTCTCTCCTGGTATATAGCTAAAGGAAATGAAACCAGTATCTTGAAGAGACATCTGCATCCCATGCTTATTTACAGCATTATTCACAGCAGTCAAGATATGGATTCAGCTTTTAAAAAGAAGGAAATCCTGCCATTTGCAACAACATGGATAAACTTGAAGGACATTATGCTGAGTAAAATAAGCCAGACACAGAAAAAAAACAAAACAGAAACATGATTCACTTATATACGGAACCTAAAAATTTCAAATTATTTGAAGCAGAGAGTAGACTGGTGATAACTCAGATGAGAAAGTAGGGGGGAAAGGGGAAAGGTTGGTAAAAGATAAAGCATTATCGTTGTGAAGAATTCTAAGAATTCTTATGTATAGTATGAATTCTAAGAATTCTGTATATAGTATGAACATTTTAGTTAATAAACTCTATTACATACTGAAATTTGCTAAGAGATTTGACTTTACGTTTTCCTACCAGCAATGAAAATACAGCTATATGAAGAGATGGATGAGTTAATTAATTTGACTACAGTATTCAGTTCACTGTATGTATCAAAACACCATGGTGTATACCTTAAATACTTACACTTTTAATTCAAAAAAGAAAAGGAGAGAAAAGAGATACGCAGGGATTAAACAGCAGGCCACGTGAGGACAGAAGCAACGATCAGAGTGATGTAGCCCAGTCAAAGAGCTCTAGGAAGAAGCCAGGGGGCTGAGAAGGAATCTGGCCCTACTGACACCTCACTTCCAGATTTCAAACCTCCAAGCCTATGAGAAAATTCCTGTTATTTTATGTTATCTGGTCTATGGTCGTTTGTCACAGTAGCCACAGGAAACTAATACGGTGTCCATGGTTCTCGAAACCTCACTGCTGGGCCTTCAGCAATAAGGTTGTCCCTTCAGGTGGGAGTGAGGAAGAAACCCCTTTTCCCACCAAAGAGTGTTACAGGGTCTGTGAATCTTGGGGAGAAGAATTAGCACACACAAACCTGCCTGCTTAACTAGGAAAATATAAAAAGTTGATTTATCCCATGTACCACCTTTGAGTTCGGGTGTTTCTACACTAACATGCCAAGAAGTTCTAATAAGGATGAAAGTTGAATGACTTTAATATGTCCATACAGTTCCAGGCTCTAGATAGTGTGGGAGAACACAATACTCCTAGGTCTTCCAGAGACTTTGTTCTAGTCAGGAAAAATACTAATTTGTTGATGATTGATTTATGGAATGGTTTCTTGCCATATTCTATACAAAAAATTTTAAGTTAGAGTCAAAACTGTCAGATACTAGATGATGTACTCATATACTGATGGAAAGGGCTATGTTTTGCATATCAACATTGTGAGTAAAACAATATTACATATTTAAATAATTATGTGAAGGTTTTGAAGCCCAGGGGAGCTCTGCCCTCTGATACAAAAGACAAAGGGAGCTCTGGATACTCTGAGAGCATCCAGTCTGGGACATTATAGACTTTATTTTTTCCTTCAAGATCCTTTTATACAGCTGGACATGATAGCTCATACAAGTAATTCCAGCATTCCAGTAGTTGGGAGAATGAGACAGGAGGATCGCAGGTTTGAGGGCAGCCTCAGAAATTTGGCAAGGCCATGTTTTAAAATAAAAAATAGGATAGGGCTAAGGATGTAGCTCAGAAATAAAGTTGAATCCTCAGTACTGAAAAAAAGTCCACCAATAGAAGAAAGAGTTGTGGAACTCTAACCCGGAGACCTAGACCTGGGAATGGGTTTCTTGATGGAAAACTGAAAGTCTGATATGGATACCATAATAATGGATTGAGATTTTTTTAAACTTTTATTTAATGAACTTGAATCCCATACTTAGAACCATTAGGATAAGACCTTTGTCTTTTCCCAGATAGCTATTCAACTTGATTATGGGGTGATTGACTTCAATTTGATGGGCTTGGTGGAGAACAGAAATGTGATCTGCCCTCATTTCTTTCACAGAAAGTCATGCCATCTAAGGTTTCTTTCACTTGCTGGGGTAAAGAGAGGAGGGGGAGGCAGAAGAAGAGGGACAAGTAAGAGACAAGAGGAGAGTTGTTGAAGAGCAGAAAGAGGAGAGAAGGGGGTAAAAACTAGTCATGTTTGAGTTCTAGCCAAAGAGAGCATCCATTTATGAACACTTGTGACCTTATAGGCAGAAGATTCTCAGTGTTTGCACAGAACTTTTGTCTACAATTGACCTCCGAGTGTCCCAAGTTAGACAAGACCCTTGGCAGAAAGTGGGCTTTGCTTTCTCAGGAAAAAAGACATTATCTCATTCCGTGTCAAGACCCTGGAGGCTCTTTGACGTCAGAACTACATGCCCCCCTCCCACTGGCCTCTAACAGATTCCTGCTTCCATATCCCTTGGGAAGTCCCATCATTCACAGAGACACTTTTACTGTTCTACTCCGTCATGATGAAAATCAAGTCTCAGAAACAACATGGAGAATGAAGACATGTTTGTCACCCTCAGGTAGCTTATGCTGAACTTAGAGAGTGTGTATGAAAAACAGAAGTGGGGGCCAAGGCCATTGGCCAGTCCTGTGACCAACAAGAGGGGCTCTGTAAACTCCATGCCTCTCACCCTCACATCCCACTCTCATCAAAAATCCAAACCCAGACCCACAAGAAAACAAGAGGATTTTAGAGTGTGAGCTCCCCTTCTCATTGTCCATTCTCATTCACTGTCAAATGCATTGTAAGTTTGGTGACTCTGGTTTTCTATGTAAGAAAGTTCTGTTTCCCACACTATATAAAGGTTGGGGGAAAGGAAATGCTACTGAGAGAATGTGCTGGGAATTCAGAATGAAGGCATTTGAAAATTCAGAGGAAATGGGTAGTTCATATGGAACAAAAACCACTCAATACTTTCCTTTTAACAAAACCGACTTCTGCCAAACTTTTCTATCACTAATCCAGCATTCCCCAGTTAACCAGGCTCTGTTTTCTCCTATAATACGGCCTGCTCTCCAGATTCTTTGGATTCACCTCTGAAATGCATCTCATACCCATGCTTTTACTTAGCAGTGATGCACCTCAGTTTCTATACTTGAAAATAAGAGTAATACACCTACTGTATAGAGCTGCTGTAATAATGAGATTTGACAATGCAAATAAACCCTTAAAACATGGTTGGCACATAATAGGTGCACAATTACATATAAGACATATCATTATTTTATTATTATCCCCATTGCCAACCTCTTATCTAAGCTCTTACAGCCTCAAGCCAGGATCTTATTCTCTGACTGCAATCACTCTTTTCCACTGCAAGTGAAGCCTACAAATCTCTAACATATTAATATTCCTCAAGTACAATTTTTGCCATATTCACTCTTTGATTAAGAGTGTCTGCTGATTCCTAATTGCCTGTTGTCTTGAGTGAAGATTCCTCCAACTGCAATTCCAGTCTCGCTTTTTCTGCTACTATAACCCAGTGTGAATTATAGAGGCAGCTAATGTTGCTTCTTCCTTCCTCTTTTCCCAGCTTTTCTTATTACTGAGACATGTGTTGTCCCTTCCTTTCCTCCAGCTAAAATACACATGCCCTCCCCAGGTGTAGCTCGAGAAACTCAATTCTTTTGCCTTCCAGGGACAATCAGTGGAGGTTACTACAGTGCACTGAGCTGGGCTCTGCCCTGACCAGAACAATGAGATCCCATCAACACAGCAGGTGGGGTTCTGAGAGGGACATTGTGTACTCTGTATTTTGTTATTGGAGACCAATTAGTTCATCCTGATTCTACTTTACCTTTGTCTCTATTTTCATATATGTATTAGTGAAGTTCCAGAGCTTCAGTTTCAGTCAGTGTAGTCTGGGAAAATTCACTGGATCCCAAATGGAAAATGGAAAGTGGAAATTTTTATAGTTCTTTTCTTCCTATGAAGAATTCTTTTGATCATTCTGGGTAAAAACATAAAGAAGAGGATTATAAAGTGATGCAAAATATTCATGAGATCTTTCCCCAACTCTTAGTAGAGAAACATCTCGTCGTTTCCACAATTTGGGGTTGTTTCCACAATTTGTGGAAGGGGAATATTGAGACACAGGAAGAGCCTCCCCAAATCTCTCTCCTCATCACTGTCACATACAACTTTGTTCATATTTGTAAGCACTCTAGGAATAAAGAAATCTGGATTCTATTTTTAACTGCATCATCAAGACTTACTGAATAATCATCTACAGCCTAATTTATACAATAAATAGTTTGAGTTTTTCCTTTGCTCCCTTATCTCACCTGAAGAAATTTTATTTATCTACCTGAAGAAATGAAAGAAAGAATCACTAGAGTGGCATCATAATTATACATACATAGAGTGACTAGGCATTGCTGTATGCAGGGACACAGAATGATGAGTTTCTAGCAAAGCAGTAGGCAGGTGTCACATACTATTTTAGGGATGCTTGGACCAAACATAAGAAATCATTTTCTGTCCCTGTTACTGCCCTTGTAGCACTTGAAAGAAAGAATAAATTTGCAACTACTAGAGAGGATATGAATCCCAGCAACAGATGCAGGAGAATGGATACAATGACCCTCCAGGCCTCTTTTAGCATGAGTATTCAATAACTTTGTGATCCCAGAGGACTCATCCATGTACAGCTAATTGTGTTTGCAGTCTACTTCCTCTCTCCTCCCCTTCTCTTCATCCCCACCCAATCTTTATTCCCAAGGAAGAGAGGCTTTGATAGAGGATAATAGCTCGAGATGAGGCAATGCATTTGTTTTGGCCTCCACTTGGCCTGTGTCTGTTATTAGAGGGTGGGCTGTCTGGACTTCCCTTGGCTGTGTCCCAGGATCAGGACCTTCTCCACCAAGGCAGTGACTCATCCTGGAGTTGGAGGTCTTCTTGAAATTGCGGGCTGTAGTTGGGTACCCAAGCCTTTAGGGCCTCCCGCTATGGTTTTCCAGGGTGATCCCCAGGGTCAGACCGGGTGTGGGCTCTGCTTTCACCTGCTACATGTCTGCATGAGACATCTAAAAATGCCTTTTTGTCTCTTTCTTTGTGCAAGTGTATGTACAGTTTTAGCCATGGGGTTAGAAAACTCAATCACAATCACACTGTAGTGTTTCAATTAAATGTTATAAATACTTTTTGGAAACACTTGAAAATAGTAGTGAAGTTTGTGTTCAAATATAGAAATGACCCTTTAAATTTTTTTTATAGAAAATTGCCTACTTTTAGAGAAAGTAGAAGATACAGAAAAGTGAAACAAAACCAAAGCAAAAAAATGTAATTTTATTCCAGAGGTACACATCACTAATATTTTAAATATATGTCTTAAATGTGCATTATGATGTATTTTATCCTTATACATGGATTAAAATATAGAAATAAGATTGAACACTTTGATAACCTGATGATTATTATTGTTTCTTAATAATACAGAATGAGTAGATACTAAACTTCTATAATTCTTACAATACTTGTCTTTTATTCTAGAACTGTACTGTAAAATATAGTACTCAGTGGCCATAAGTAGATGTCTAAATTTAAATTAATTAAAATATATAAAAATTAAAAATTTAATACTGCAGACGATAACCATGTCAAGTGTTCAGTAGCCACATGAGGTTAGAGATCACAGCACAGATATATATTTTACCATTGCAGAAAGTCCTACTGAACAGTGCTGTTCTAAGAAGATAAACATTCCCAACAACCATTTTGAAGACAGAGATCCTAAGAGAATCTATATGCCATATTTACATCTAATTCATAATCACAGATAGAGAAAATATCTATTTTTTTGGTAGTTATTGGGTATTGAACCCAGGGACAACTTCCAAGCTACATCTCCAACCCCTTTTTTTATTTTTGTTTTGAAACAGGATCTTACTATGTTTCTGAGATTCTCGATATAATGCTGAGATTGTTTTCTAACCTGTAGTACTCCTGCCTCAGGCTCCCAAGGACTGGGGTTACAGGCTTGTGTCACCATGCCTACCGGGAAATGTTATCTAATGGACAATGAGTAGAGAAGGTGAGCTCACACTCTAAAATCCTCATGTTTTCTTGTGGGTCTGGGTTTGGATTTTTGATGAGAGTGGGATGTGAGGGTGTGTGGTATACATGTTGTCATCAGAGCCTTTTATTGAAAAGGAAAGAGGTTTCCAGGAGTCAGGGCACCAATCATTTTTTTTCTTTCCTAATTTGGGCATGACACCAATAAATGTGCTCTTATTATAATCATTTAATAAGATTACAATAAGTTTCAGGACACCTAGAGTCTCCACATGGTGTTTAAACCAGATAGAGCTGAGCCGAGTAGTTAGAAGTATTTGATAACTCAGTGTTCAGCTGTTAGAGCATTAGCATCCAACATTAACTTTTTCAAGGATAATCATCTAAACTGAGAGCACAACCCACTAGCTATATTTTCAGGGTCCAGCCTCGTGACACCAGGAATTAAGATGCCAGAATTTAACTCTTGCTTCTATCCCGATCCAGTCTTCCTCACCTCATGCAATAGTGTTGCTTCTGAAAAATACAGAATCTGTACATTTGCAGGCTATCCTATGCCTACACTTCCATGTTCTGCTCACAACAGCCCTGTGAGTTGAACTCAGTTTCTAACTTGCCACAGCAGCCTCAAGCACTTTAAGGGTGCATCTCAAATTGCAGATAAGCAGTCTTCCAGAGGGTCAACCAGTTGTTTTATCTACCTAATGCCAATATGTAAATATAGGGTCTGAAGGGCTTCTCACCCATCGTTCTCAGGTTCCTCTACTGAATAAACCAGTGGTTTTGGTGGAATTAATTAAACTTTCCTGTCTCCAACTACCTGAAACCACCTGTGCTTAATACACACACACACACACACACACACACACACACACACACACGCACATACACACAAGGAACTTGCTTGTAAGCTGTCCCCAGGAGATAGATATATAGGTGGGATGAGCAACTAATGGGAAATGAGAAGCATGATATGTTCCTCTGCATCCTTGGGACATCCCCCCATCCAGCCCTTGCAACTTTCCTCTGCATATAGAGTCAGGTGGCCAGGAGCTGACCTCTCCCCAGAGGCTGCTGAAGACTGAGATACTCATCTAGCCTTGCACACCCGAGCAGCTACACTTTGATTTGCATCTGGGTTTCCACAAGATTTTTATTGAACAGGAGTTTCCATCTTTAAGGGTAAACATATTTGAAAACAACTAGATTAGCTCATCTTTGAAACTTCTTTGTGATCCAATATTTTAAAAATGCTATAATTATTGTTGTGGGACAGAACTTGTAAGATAGCATCTATATTTAGGCCTTACACAATAAGCTTCTATGATAGACTCATGTCTTACTGGGGACTAGGTTTTAAAGACAATCTATAAAGAAAAATCTGAATTAGGTAGAATTAGCCCTGAAAGTTCCTTGAATTGCTCTTTTTCAAGAGTAGTACATGTAGGGCAGAAGGAAATAGAATGTGGAGGGGTTGTGGCAAGCTGAGAAACACATACTGAATGAAAGAGAAAAGGAGAGAGGGAGAAGGAGAGAGGGAGAAAAGGAGGGAGAGAGAAACCACAGTCACATTTTCTCTGGGGATAGGGCAGACTCTTTCTTGTCTCATCTTTTGATTTTTTTCAAAGAAAGCAAGAAATCCAGAATTTGATGTAGACTCTTCCAATTATTAATTATTAAAAAATAACCTCAAGTTAAATTTTAATAAGGGAGGAGGTAACCATAGCAACAGATTCAGCTCAGTCTTTGAGCCAACAATTTGCCATCTCCTTTACAATTCCCCCAGTGCCTCCAACCAGTGTTTTTAAGCGAACTATAGACCAATCTTTCAAGTGTCTTCAAACTAATCCTCTCTACAAATATTTTTTGCATCTAAAACTTCAATTCTTCTTCCCTTTTTACATGTCTGTATTCTTGTTAACCAGTCACCCTGTGATGTTTAAGAACAATGATGAACAATTCTTAAGAAAATCCTTTCATCTTTCCTCCCTCTTTCCCTCCCTTCCTCTCTCCCTCTATCTTGTTCTCTTTTATTCTTTTGTCTTTTTTGGTGTGTATTTGTTGTAACAGATGAAGATTTCCAGTTAAGTCTCTTCCCCTTCTCCACTGCTCCTCTGGTTTTCTTTGGGGCTCTGTTTTTTTTTTTTGTCTTAAATGACCAAAATCATGTCCCTAAGATGGAAAAAATCTAATGAGTCAACTCACAAACCTACCATAAATCTGAAAACATCTAAGCCATCAGTATCTTAAATCAGTTTAATTTTATAAGCTGGTGACAACTTACTCTGCTGTAGAGAAAATTTGGGCTCTTCATTTTTCTCAAAGTTTTTAACAAATGTTCAGGAAAGTGGGATTGGCTATGAAAAAGGTGGGTTTTTTTTGTTTTTGTTTTGGTGGTGGTGGTACTGGGGTTCCTGGAAGCCCTTCTACCTCCAGGCTATACTCCCAGACCTATTTTTACATTTTTTTATTTGGAAACAGGGTCTCCTAAGCCAGTGCGCATAGCTGGCTTCGAACCTGCACGATCCTCCTGTATCTGCCTCCCAAGCGCAGGGATTACAAGCGTGCGCCACCACACCTGGCTCCCTGTCCTATTTTTTATTCTTTATTTTGAAACAGCGTCTCACTAAGTTGCGGAGGGCCTCACTAAGTGGCTGAGGCTGGCCATAAACTGCAATCCTCCAGTCTCAGCCTCCCAAATGCTGGGATTACAAGCATGTGCCACTCCACCTGGCTGAGAAAGATCTTAGATACTCAGATCTCATTACCTCTTCTGCAAAATAAATAAATAAATAAATAAATAAATAAATAAAGTCTGTTACAAGGCAAGAAAAGGAAATCAAAGGAGTACAAATATGAAAAGAATAACTCAAACTTTCACTATTTAAAATGACAGGATACTGCTGGGCATGGTGGCGCATGCTTGTAATCCCAGGACTTGAGAGGCAGAGACAGGAGGATGACGCAGGTTTGAAGCCAGCCATGCTGGCTTAAGGGACCCTGTTTCTAAATAAAATTTCCAAATAAAAATATAAAAATAGGTCTGGGAGTATAACCCAGAGGTAGAAGGGTTTCCAGGAACCCAAGTACAACCAGAAAAAAAAAATGGCATGATGCTATATTTAGAAGATACAACAAACTCAACCAAAAGGCTTATAGAACTAACTGATCAACAAATTCAGCAAAGTGTCTGGATATAAAGTCAATCTTAAAAAATCAGAAGCTTTTCTGTACACTAACCATAAATTCACTGAAAATGAAATTCAAAAAACACTTCCACTCAGGACTTCCCACAAAAAATAAAATACTTACAAATAAACTTAACCAAGGAGGTAAAAAGCCTCTACAAAAAATATATATATAAAACATTGAAAAAAATCAAAGATCTTAGAAGATGGAAAGATCTTCCATGTTCATGGATAGGCTGAATAAATATCATCAAAATGGCCATCCTTCCAAAAGTGATCTATAAATTCAATACAATACCCATTAAATTACCAATATCATTTCTTACAGACATAGAAAAATCAGTCCTTAAATTCATTTGGAACAACAAATAACCCAGAATAGCCAAAGTAGTTCTCAGCAACAAAAACCACGCAGGAGGAAGCACAATACCTGACTTTAAACTATACTACAAAGCCAGTGTAATAAAAACAGCATGGCACTGGCACAAAAAGAGATACATAGACCAATGGAGCAGAATATAAGACCCAGAAATAAATCCACACTCTTACAGCCCATTGATTTTTGACAAAGGGACCAAAAATGTACACTGGAAAAAAGATAGCCTGTTCAACAAATGATGTTGGCAAAACTGGTTAACCATATGCAGAAAAATAGAAATTAATCCCACTTTCTCACCCTGCAATTCAAGATGGATCAAAGACTTGGAAATTAGACCAGAGACTTTGAGGCTCCTTGAAGAGGGCATAGGTCCAACACTGCAACACATAGGTACAGATAAAAACTTTCTCAAGAACCCCAAAGGCACAAGAAAATAAAAGGCAAATCAATATATGAAATTGCATGAAACTAAAGAGTTTCTGTACAACAAAGGAAACTGTCAAGAACCTCACTCGAGAGCCAACAGCATGGGAGAATATTTTTGCCACCTACTCCTCAGATAGAGGACTAATATCTAGAATATACAGAGAACTTAAGAAGCTCAGGACTAAGAAAACAAATAACCTAATAAAAAAATAGGCAAGTGAATTAAATAGACACTTCACAAAAGAAGAAATTCAAATTGCCAAGAAATGCATGAAAAAATGCTCAACATCTTTAGCAATCAGAGAGATGCAAATCAAAACTACCCTGAGATTTCACCTACCTCCATCTAGAATGGCAATCATTCAAAACACAAACAAAAACAAATGCTGGCGTGGATGTGGAGAAGTGGAAACTTTAAAACATTGTTGGTGAGACTGAAAATCAGTGCAACCACTTTGGAAAACTGTATGGAAGACCCTCAGAAGAATGGGAACGAACTTACCATTTGATCCAGCAATACCACTTCTGGGTATCTACCCAAAAGAAAGGAAACCAAACTACCAAACTAATGCATGCGTATCTATGTTCATAGCTGCACAATTCACCATTGACAAACTATGAAAGAGCCAAGATAGCCATCAACAGATGAATGGATTAAAACCTGTGGAATATATACACAATGGAATTTTACTCAGCGATAAAGAAAAATAAAATTAGGTCATTTACAGGGAAATGGATAAAACTGGAGGACATTATGATAAGTGAGATTAGTCATTAACAAAAATAAGAAATTGGATGCTTTTCCTAATATGCGAAAGCTAGGAAGAAATGGGTAACAGGAGGAACTCTAGACTAAGAAGGAGATTCTATAGATGAGCAAATAAGGTGACCTAACTGAGGGGATGGGAGGGGCAAAGAGGGAAACTCTCTAAAGCACATGATGTACTTAAGCAAACATATCAAAGTCAGTTACTAAGCCAAGCATGGGTAGAAAGGATGGGGTGGGATGAGGTGAGGATCGGGTAAGGGCTAATTGGGTGATGTATGCATGTATGTCTCCACAAGTCTTTTATCCCATTAAGATGTATGACTACAATGTACCAATTAAAAACAAGAATATATATATATATATATATATATATATAATATGCATATATATTATTAAAGGATAATATTTACCAAATATATCTGTAGCAGTATAATATGAATTCATTTACATGCATTATTTTTGTTTATTCCATACAAAAATGTTGTAATATATACTCCATTATTAGTTCCACTTAAAATTATAAGAACTACACCCCTGTGTTAGACCATTTGGACTGCAATTTAAAAATAGACTTGTAGCAACAGGAATTTCTTCCTCACTGGTCTTGAGGCTGTAGTTCAAAGTCAGGGTACCAGCCTGGTGGGATCCTGGTAAGGGATTGTCTATCTGGCAAGTAGACAGCTACATTTTTGCTACTTGTATGCTCACAGGTGGTGGTGGTGGGAGATAGGAGACCTCTTCAGGGTCTCTTACATAAGGGAAATTAATCCTGTTCAAGAGGGCTCTCTCTTCAGGATCTAATCACCTTTCATAGTCCTCACCTCTTAACCACATCACCTTCAGGGCTGAGATTTCTGCATATGGATTTTGAGGAACAAAAACATTGATTCTAAAATGTCTCTGCTTTCAGTTTTTTTTTTCTTTTTTTTTTATTTTGAAACCAGGTCTCACTGAGTTGCAGAGGGCCTCACTTAGTAGCTGAGGCTGTCCGCGAACCGTGATCCTCAGGTCTCAGCCTCCCAAATGCTGGGATTACAAGTGTGCGCCACCACACCCGGCTTTGCTTTCAGTTTTGATGCTCACAGTAACATAAGAAAATCAGATACAAATTTCAGAGACCATGAAAGTTGACATCATCTGTCCCTCAGCCTCTGAGCAGAATGGAATCATATTTATTACTGAATTACAAAAGGAGTAAAAACTCTATGTAGAAATCATTAAAAAGATTTTTTGGGTGGTACTGGGAACTGAACTGAGACATTCTCTGTGCTATATCACACCCTTAGTTTTTTATGTTACTTTTTGAAACAGCTTCTCAGGAAGTTGTTGAGGGCCTAAGTTGCTCAAGCAGGCCTTGTACCCATAATCCTCCTATAGCAACCTCCCAAGTACTGATAATACAGGAGTGTGCCACTACACCCAGCTTAAAAAGGTTCTTTTTTTTTTTTTTTTTTTTTTTGGTGGTACTGGGGCTCCTGGAAACCCTTCTACTTCCAGACTACACTCCCAGACACCTATTTTTTTATATTTTTATTTGGAAACAGGGTCTCTTAAGCCAGCAAGGCTGGCTTCGAACCTGCGCAATCCTCCTGTCTCCACCTCCAAGCGTGGGGATTACAAGCGTGCGCCACCACGCTTGGCCCTTAAAAAGGTTCTTAATGAAGAATCTCTCACCTCTTTCAACTACTCATTTTATTGTACTAATAGTCACCACAACCAGCGAGTCTTTGTTGTTGTTTTGTTGCTCTTATTTTTATCTTTAATTTTTAAGTTTTTAGCTGATATGTAAAAACATTAAAATTATACCTACCAATAGGTTGCCATGTGATCTTTTAAATTTTTTTTTAATTTTTACTAAAGCATTATAATTATGCACAATAGTGGGATGTGCTATTATATGCTCATACATGCACATTATATAATTTGGTCAATTTCATCTCTCAATATTCCCGTTTCACTCCCCTCCTCCATCTGGCTGGACCACCCTTCCTCCAAAATGTATATACATCATGCAGTGTTTAAATCAGGTTAAATAATCTGTCTCTTGAAAATGTTATCATGTCTTTATGGTGAAAATATTCAAAATCTGTTCTTTTGTCTTTTAGAAAATACAGTACATAATTGTTATCTATAATCACCTATTTTCAATAGCACACCTGAACTTCTTGCTCCTACCTAACTGTGAGGCAGTACTTATCCATCAGTCTTTCCCCTCCCTCCACATTCTCTCCCCAGGCCTGGTAACCATCATTCTACTCTCAACTTCCATGAGAGCAATCTTTTTAGATGCCACACATATGAGTGAGATCAGATGGTACTGGGTTTCTGTGCCTGCCTAATTTCACTTAATTGTCTCTAGTTCCATCCATGTTGTCACTAATGATGGGTTTCTATTCTTTTTGTGGCTGAATAATATTCCATTCCCCTTCCTCTTGACAACATGCATTATTTGTTTTTTCAATAATACACATTCTTACTGAAGTGAGGGTGATATCTCATTGCCATTTTGATTTGTACTTCCCTGATGATTACAGATGCTGAGTGCTTTCTCATATACTTGTTGGCTATTTGTATTTTTTTTTTCTAGAAAAATCTATTGACCATTTTTGGGGGGCAAGAAGTACTGGGAATTGAACCAGTGCTACATTTACCTCTGAGATACACTCCTAGATATTTTTATTTTTTATTTTGAAACAAAGTCTTGTTAATTTACTGAGGCTGGACTAGACCCTGTGATCCTTCTGTCTCAGACTCCCAAGAACTAGGATTATAGGTGTGTGCCACCACACCCAGCTTGTTGATCATTTTAAAATTTGATTATTTATTGTTTTTGCTATTGAGTATTTTTATTTTCTTACATATTCTGGATATTAGCCCCTTATTACAGGTACAGTTTACAAATATTTTCTCCCATTCTGTAGATACATTTTTGCTTTGTGGATTGCTTCTCTGCTGTGCAGAAGCTTTTTATTTTGATGCAATCCCATTTGTCTATTTGTACTTTTGTTTCCTATATTTTTGCGGCTTCCCCTAAAAAATTCTTGCCCATTCCAATGACCTAAAGTGATTTTCTATATTTTCTCTTAGTAATTTTATAGTTCTAGGTCTTATATTTGAATCTTTAACCCATTTTGAGTTGATTTTTAGACCTGGTGAGAAATGGAGTCTGGATTCATTTCTCCACATGTAATTACCTAATTTTTCCACCATTTATTGAAAAGACTTCTTTCTTCAAGGTGTATTTTTAGCACAGAGACTGGGAACAAAACTAGTGTTTCTTGCTGCCCAAGGCCGGGGCCCAGAGCTCAGGGAGTTCTGCTGGGGTATTCAGACTTATTTGGAAAAACAGGGCAGAAGATAAGGAAGAAGGTGGCCTTGTCCCTCCCCTGCATCTAGTGTGGAGGTCTAAGCCAGAGAGACACCTGCCTGCTTTGGGTCAA
Source organism: Muscardinus avellanarius (assembly GCF_963383645.1). Taxonomy (NCBI): domain Eukaryota; kingdom Metazoa; phylum Chordata; class Mammalia; order Rodentia; family Gliridae; genus Muscardinus; species Muscardinus avellanarius. The sequence goes on along the minus strand of NC_137787.1, from coordinate 22,031,640 downwards.
GCATAAGAGAGCCTTAATTTGTAAAGTGCTAGTGCAAGGGCAGCCTTCCCCACTGTCGAGATCGGGCTGTGTCTATGTGGGGTCACATAAGGGTGTAGGGGTATTTTTATTCCAATTTTTATTCTCATAACTACCTGATGCTGGGTATCTTACTCCCCTACCACTCACCATGTGCAAGTTTACTTTTAGAGATATTATTCTTTAGCCAGGCATGATGGTGCACACCTGTAATCCCAGTATTTATGAGACTGAGACAGACGGATTGCTGGATTGCCAAGATTATCTTCAGCAATTTGGCAATATCTTCAGTAACTCAGTGAGACCCTATTCCAAAATGATATATATATCTGCTGGGACTATAGGTAGAATAACCCTGAGTTCAATACCCAATACTACAAGAAAGGAAGAAAAAAGAAAAAAGAAAAAAAGAAATATTTTCTTTTTGGTAATAGATTAATTTAAGCCTGTAATCCAAGGGCTTAAAAAAAAAAACTCTCTTTCATTTGTCTTTAGATTCGTTGCTCAGATTCTTTAAATTTTTTTCTTTTGATTTAAACATAATATTTGTACAATGTGATGTTTTGATTCACATTTGTATTGGGTAGATTATTGGGTAGATTATTAGAAAGACCTAACAGAGAGACATCACCAAGTGCCATGTGCTGGATCACCCCCATTTTTACCCCAGCACAGGCACAAGCAGCTGTCTCCAGGCCTCCTTCACCTAGCCCTGAGGAGAGCCCATTGAACCCCTTGGCCTCTCCTCTAGGTGTCTGTACACAATTTATTTGGAAAAGGGAAGGTACTCAAACACTTCTATAACATTTGTTATGGGTCAGGAGCTGTTTTGAATTATTAACTCCAAGTATTAGCTCATTACATGTACTAAGTCATTAAATTCACTGAGAAACCCAATAAAATAGGTACTCTTATCAACCCTACTTTACAGCAGAGGAAATGGCGGCATGGAGTGATGGCATGACTCACCCAAGTGGCCCAGCTCATCAGTGATGGGACCAATCGGGCCTCCACCAGGTGGCCTGGCTCCAGAGTCCCTCACTCAGAACCATCGAGCTGAAGCACAGTCTTGCAGGTGTTCATGTCCTTGTCTTCTCCTTTAATAATTCAGATCCCAAATTATGTGACTCATGAAAGGATTACACAACAGCACCCTCTCATTATTCCAGCAAGGCCGCTGGCCTTCCACTCCCCACTTGATTGTATTTACCTTACCTGCAAGTGAAATGCCTTTGGTGTGCATACATTTATTCTCAGAATAACAGCAATGCAGGGAACCCAGAGGGGCCTGCACAACTATTTTACAGAGTTTGAAGATAGATATGACCACACCTGGCACCCTCTGCCAGGTCAAAGCCACAAAAGGAAAGAGGAGCATGGCGTAGTCCTGTTGGTGGAGGGGGCTCAGTCAAGCCACATAGTTCAGATTCCTGGGATCTGGTGTCATCTGTGTCACCCTTGATGAGTGAATCACTTCCAGGAAGTTCCGGCCTTCTTATGGGCTGGAGTGTGGTCTTAACTATGAGGAATTCTGGCAGAAACGAATGCCACCAGCCCCTTAGACAGTCACAAAACCACTCCTGCTGGGTGCACAGCCATGGAGCCCCTACACACATGCATTCCTTTCTGCCTGCTAAGCTCCTGGCTTTCCCAACATCCCAAGAAAGAGGGCAGGAGAGAAAAAAAGAAAAAGGGAGAGAGAAATGGGGGGGAGGAAGAAGGAAGCCCTTTTTATCAAGCCTCAAATCAGCCAACCTCTGGACCAGCTTTCCTGCTCCCGCCTGGGTGCTGCAAAACTGCACTCCCAGGCTCACTTCAAAACTCAGTTTTCTGCTCTCAAGACCCTCTGTGACTTATAATTATACCAAACTTCGTGTCCCAACTGCTAAGCATGGGGGGGACAAAGTTCTTCATATTCTGGTTCCCTCATTTCCTGTTTTCTCAACCTTTTCAATGTTTGAATTTTCCCTCCCCTTCCTTCTTGCCTCCTGGTCTTGCTCATGAGCTTCCCTTTGCCCAGAATTCCTCCCTTCAATTCCTTCAATCTGCTGGCTAATGCTTCCTTAACTGCTGAGATTCAATCGATTTTCCACCAAGGAGCCTATTTCTGACCTGCCTTCAGGCTCTCAGGTGTATCCCTATAATGTGATACTGGATCTTATGGCATTTTACTCCCTGGTATCAGTATTATTACCTCCCACAGGACTGTAAGCTACAGAAAAGAAGAGCTGGTATGCCTGTCATATTGCCTCTGGAAAGCACTGTAACCTAGGACATGGAAGATATTAGCAAATCTATGTTGAAAAAATAACATCAGTAGTATATAGTAGGGTAAAGTGGTGCTCATTTCTAAGAGCAAAGGTCAGACACAGAAGTCAAGTATTTTGTGTAGAGTTTGCAGCTATTTAGATGGCAGTTGGACTGAAAGCCAAAGAATCAGGCTATGAGCTCTTCAAGAACAAGGTGCACATGTTATTGGTCCTGTTTCCAGTGCCCAGTGTTGTGTCTGGAAAGTAGCAGATGATGAATGAATGAATGAATGAATGAATGAATGAATGAATGAGCACACCAGCACCCGGTTCTCTCCACTTCCCAGGAAAAGGTAGAACTGCAACACTATGGCACTGCATTTGCTGTGATCATACCAGACAACCAAACTGAACAATTAGAGCACAGGATTCAGATTAGGGAGTGAGCTTCCTGCCACTGAAATTTACCAGGTAAGCTGACAGTTGTCAAACTGCTTTGCCATTGTGCAGTATCAATGTAAACTGCATTTGCTTTCTGAATTGAAACCTTACAATAGCTGGATTGCATAAAGAGGTGGCCCAGATATCCCGTTACCATCTTTCCAACAAAAAGAGGCTGCTGCTATTTTTAAAGTTCCTTTGGAAAGTAGATGATATGATTCCTCCTGCTTATCCATTCTGATGTCACTCAAACCTCCAGGGAGGATAGTTCCTCCTGGTATGCTTCTCCCTGCGGGTCATATGGCAGATGAAAGGATAGGCTTCTGATACAGGACAGCACACAGTGTCTTTCTTGGCTCTGTACACAGTGCAGATAAGAGGGAGTCAATGTCTGTGTGACCTCAACAAGGACTTTGATGTGGTAAAAACTGAACTAGTTAGGACCATCAAGGGGGTATCATCCAATGGGGTGCTGGGGAGCTGCTTGATAAAAGAATCACTGCCCCAAACCTCAAATATTGATGCTAAAATACATTGCCTGACTCTTAAACATTAGCTTTGTACTTAAGTAAATTGTTCTGGTGTCATATATAGTAATTACCTTCTCTAACCCTCCTACATCTGATTATGATGTAACTCCCTTAGATATTTGTTTATCTAATTCACATAATATAATTTAGACAGTACTTAGCATGTGGTACCTAATAAATGTTAAAGACATACACACACACACACACACACACACACACACACATGTGCATGCACATACATACACATACAATCCTCCCAGGGTGATAAGAAATTGTTCCAATGGGTAGATCAGCATCTGTGCTGTGACTTTTTTGGGGGACACACATTTTAAAATGTTCTTTCCTCTGTAGATGTACTCTTAATCCTTTTATGATTTATAACCCTTGGAGCCCATTCTGAAGATGACAACCCACTATCTCCTGGTTCTCCTAAGCCTACAAAAGCAAATTTTATGTTTATTGCCATAGCTTGCATTTTATCAGACAATACCAAATATGTACCCCAAATGTGGTGAAAAACAGTTTAGTTATTTTCTTTTAATACATCTTTATTCCTCTCCTCTCCCACTCTCTCTCTCTCTCTCTCTCTCTCTCCTCTATCTATGAAGAGAAAAGAAAGACAGAGACATCTATATAGATGAAAGTTGAAAATACAGACTGGGGAGAGGAGAACTCACTCACCTGCCTTGTCCCACTTACCATGCCAAGAACCCAGATGGAGTACACAGGTTTGAGCCTGAGGGCCTCTGGGGATTACATTTTAGCAAATATGTAAGAGGAAGAAAGTCTTCTGTCAAAGTCAACTAAAAGTACTTTCATTCTCTACTGAACTCTGGTCAATCACTGAGTGATTAGGATCTACAGAGAGGGAAGCCATTCCCTAGAGTATAGGAGGGGACAGAAGGGCTGTGGATGTGAACAAAAGTCCCTTCAATCCATGGTAGAGATTCCTTTGACAATCTATTCTGGTACTCAGTAAGGAAGAATTAAAAAATTGCTTTAGTTCTCCAGAGAGCTAAAGTCACATTGTTGTATATTTGGTGCTTAAATAATTTCAATCCTTCTTATCTCATATGCATGGTACATACATGGATCAATTTATAGTTCTTAATGTTTTTATTTCCAACAATTAATAAAGAATATCAGAAGTTTGTCAAAAGAGGGACTTCTGGGAAGATGGCAACAGAGGGAAGCAGCACATACCAGTCCTTCTGACACCTGATCTCCATTGCCTTAAAAAGAGCATTCTTACAAAAGCCAGAAAACACCATAACTATAAAAAGAGCATGATAAGCAAAAAGCGAAAGAAGAAAAGCAATCAGAGTGCAGAAAATAAACCCACTGTCCTCACAGCCACAGGCACCACAGCAGTGCCATCTTGCCTCACTGCGCCAAATTCCAGAGACAAACATGATAATAACCAAGGACTTGAAGTAAGCAGCTACAGCTCATTGGAATTATAAGCTATCAGTTCTTCCTGTGCAAACACCAGCTACAATTTGCAATAGTGGTGGCTGAGCTCACGACACCCTCCAGCGATCCAGAGTGGCACTCAACAACACTGTAAGTAAAGTCACCATACACACAGAAGAACACCCAGCAGAGCTCCCAGGTACTCAAGCACTGGTGATAAACTCCCTGGATCTGAGACTTTGCAGTTCAACCCAGCAAAGGTGGGGGTTGAGTCTACTGTTGGACATAGCAGAGGCTCAGACAGATTCAGGCTCTGCATCAGTGGAAAGTATGGAGGCAGATCTACACTTAACACTATAACTAGTAGGAGCTCCAGAATCACCACAGACCGTCCAATCATGGTTAATGGTGAGAAATCAGACCAGATCAGCCCTAGCTGTGAAGAACAGAGGCTCTTACATTGAGTTTGGTCTCTTTATGGAGGGAGAAAGAGACCAAGTCTCCACATCTATGGAAAGCATGGAGGATAACCTGTGCTTAATACTAGATCCAGCCCCATTGATACTGCCCATCTGCATAGACTGAAAAAGACTCAGAGAACCAGGCTTGTAGCAGGAAAGTTGCCTGTGGCACTTGGTGTCTTCACAGAAAGACTGCAAAGGCCAAGTCTGCTGAATATTCATATATTTGTAGGGTTGCATTATTTTGTTGTTGTTTTGTTTTGTTCTGTTTTTGGTGTGAGTGTATATGCGTGTTTGTTCAATTCCCAACCCTTCTCGCAAGATTCTTCCCTTATACATACCTAGTCTCTTCTCTCTATCCCTTTTCTTTTTTTTTATTTTCTCTCTTCTTTTCTCTTCTTTGTCTTGTATTAAATCTACTTCATATCACTATACTAAAATTTCTAGATTGGTATTAGAATACTACTACATATTCACTATCTCTAATCTCTACTGTATACTACCTTACCAAACTCATACTCTTATCATGTTTGATCCTATCTGAGGCATGACCCTATTCTTGCATTTACAACTTCATTTCCCTTCTCACTCAACATTTACTGTTGAATACAACACAACTTGCCTTTGGATATACTAGCTGACACCTAGAGACTGAAGGAAATTTATTAAAAAATAGATAAAAACTTATGAAATCATGAGAAGGAGAAATAACAAGGAATCAATAAGGTCCCACAACACCACAATAACAAAAACTGACAATAGAGAATTGCAGAGATCTCTAGAAGGTCAAATCGGGAATGTAACTATAGAAATAATACAGAACTTCCAAAAAGAATTTAGAGAGAGTCTGGAAGAAATAAAGGATGCAATCATTGAAGTGAAAGCATCAATTCAAACTACCAACAATCAATGGAAAATAGAATTCTAGAAGAGGATCACTCCAAAGAGAATGCACAGTATGTAACTTAGAAAAAAACAATTTGACAGCCTGCATTGAACATTGAAGAAATATGGGCCCACTTTAAAAGAGCTAACCTAAGAATAATTGTCATAGAAGAGGGAATAAAAGGTGAAACCAAAGGTATCAACAATCTTTTCAAAGAAGTAATATCAAAAAATGTACAAACATAATACAAGAGGTTGATATACAGGTACGGTAAACTTATAGAACCCCCCTTGACAAGATCAGAGAAAAGGCTCACCAATTGACCAATGTAGAAGCCAAGGAGAGAATTTTTTTTTCTGGTACTGGGGATGGAATCCAGGGGCATTCTACCTCTGAGCCACACCCCAGCCCTATTTCTTATTCTTTATTTTGAAACAGGGTCTCACTGAGTTTCAAAGGGCCTCACTAAGTAGCTGAGGCTGACCACAAACTGTGATCCTCCTGTCTCACCCTCCCAAATGCTGGAATTACAAGTGTGCACCATCACACCCAGCTGGAGAAGAGAATCTTAAAGACAAAAAAATAAAAATAAAAAAAAAAACCAAGTGACATTCAGAGGCAAACCAATTAGAACCACTCCAGACTTTCCAAATCAAGCCATGAAAGCCAGTAGGGCCTGAAGTAATGTATTCCAAATTCTGAAATAAAACAACTTACATCCCCAAATTTTCTATCCAGCAAAACTATTTCTCAAATTAGATAGGAAATAAAAATCTTCCACACCAAACAGAAGCTAAAGGAATGTTTGTCTTCCAAACCAGCATTAGAGAAAATACTCAAAGAGATTAACTGCAAAGAAGAAATAATTAATACATGCCAGAACCAGAGAAACAAGAATCTTCACCCAGAAAACAACTAAGCAAAGGAGAAGAAACACTACCTCAAATAGGAGTTAAATCTCAATGTGTTAGGAATAAAAAACTATCGCTCAATAATCACACTGAACATAAATGGCCTCAACTCTCCAATAAAAAGACACAGGTGGCAAAATGGATTAAAATCAGACTCCATCTATCTGCTGCCTGCAAGAAACACACCTTACAGGTAAAGATAGTAACACACTAAGGTAAAGTACTGGAGCAAGGTAAATTCATGCTAGCAGAACTCAAAGACAAGCAAAAGTAATAACTATTATATCTGAGAAGTTAGACTTCAAACCCAAACTTATTAGAAGAGACAAAGAAGGCCAGTTTTGACTGATAAAAGGAACAACCCAGCAATAGTAAATAACAATAGTTCAACATCTATGCCCCAAATATAGGTGTAGCTACTTTCATAAAACACTTTGTGACATTAGTCACACAGAAGTCCCAATACAACAATAATGGAAGACTTTAACACCCTTCTCACACCATATACTGATCTTCTAAAAAAAGGTCAGTAAAGAATCTTCAGACCTAAATAACGCCATCAGCCAAATGAACCTATTAGAATATTCCACCCAACTACAGCGGAGTTCACATTTTTCTCAGATGCTCATAAAACCTTTTCCAAAATAGATCTCATCCTGGGCCACAAAATGAGCACTAGAAAATTCAAACAATGTGACTTACTTTCCTGTGTCTTTTCAGATTATAATGGAATGAAATTAGAAATCAACTATAAGGCCCAGATAAATCACATAAACATGTGGAGACTGAACACCACACTGCTGAATGAAGAATGGGTTATAAAAGAAATAAGGGGTAAAATCAAGAAATTTCTAGAAACAAACAAAAATAGAGACACAACATATCAAAACTTATGGGACACTTTAAAGGCCGTATATAGAGGAAAATTCATAGCATTGAGTTCCCACAAAAGAAGAACAAAAAAAATCACCAAATAAATAACCTAATGCCACACCCCAAAACCCTTGAAAAATAGGAACAGTCTAAACTCAAAGCCAGTAGAAGACAGGAAATTATTAATATCAGAGCAGAAATCAACAAAGTAGAGAATAAAAAAACAATACAAAAAATTAACAAAACAAAAAGCTGGTTTCTCAAAAAAATTAATAAAATAGATAAAACACTAGCCAACTTAGCCAAAACAAAGGGAAAAACCTAAATTATGAAGATAAGAAATGATAAAAGAGATATTACCACTGACAGCATAGAAATCCAGAGGATTATCAGAAACTACTTTGAAAAACTATACTCCAACAAAATGGAAAATCTGGAGTAAATTGACAACTTTATATATAAATATAACCTTTCTAAACTGAGCCAAGAAGATAGAAAATTTAAACCAACCCATAGCAATCAAAGAAATAGAAATAGCAATAGAGCCTACCATCAATGAAAATCCCAGAACCAGATGGTTTCCCAACTGAATTTTATAAAACCTTCATAGGAGAGCTAATCCCAATAGTCCTCAATTTATTCATAAAACAGAAAGAAATGGGACTCTCCCAAATACATTTTATTTATTTATTTATTTATTTATTTATTTATTGTAGTACTGAGAATAAAACCTTGGGGCATTATACCTCTGAGCTACAACCCCAGCCCTATATAATAAAAGACTATTTTATTTAGTCTTTTATTATTAGTTTTTAAAATAGGATCTCACTGAATTGCAAAGGGCCTCATTAAGTAGCTGAAACTGTCTTCAAACTACAATCCTCTGTTCTCTGCCTCCTGAATGCTGGGATTACAAGTGTGTACCACCATGCCCAGCCAAATACATTCTATAAAACAAACATTACCTTAATACCAAAACCAAATACAGACAGCTCAAGAAAGGAAAACTATAGGCCTACATCAGTGATGAACTTGGATGCAAAACTGCTAAACAAAATACTAGCAACATACATCCAAAATCAACAAGAAAATCATACACAATGACCAAGTAGTGTTCTTCCCAGGGATGCAAGCTGGTTCAATAAATGAAAATCAATCCATGTAATTCATCATATAAACAGAACCAAACACAAAAATCACATGATTATTTCAAGAGATGCTGAAAAAGCATTTGACAAAAACCAACCTCAATTTATGCTAAAAGCACTGCAGAGAATCAGGATAGAAGGAGCATATGTCAACATCATAAAGGCAATCTACAATAGGCCCACAGCCAACGTCATATTAAATGAAGAAAAACTTTGAGAATTCCCCCTAAAAACAGGAACAAGACAAGGATGTACATTATCACCACTTCTTTCAATATAGTTCTTGAGACTCTAGCCAGAGCAATAAGGCAAGAAAGGGACAGTGAAAAAAAAAAGTCTTAACAGAACCCCAAAGGCACAAGAAACTAAAAGGTGGATCAATATATGTGATTGCATTAAACTAAAGAGCTTTCGTACAGTAAAGGAAACTATCAAGAACCTCAACTGAGAGCCAACACAATGGAAGATTTTTTTTTTACTATCTACTCCATTGATAGAGGACTAATATCTAGACTATACAGAGAACCCAAGAAACTCAGCAAGTCCTCTACAAGAGCAATAAGGCAAGAAAGGGAACAGTAGAAACAAACAAACAAAAAAAGTCTTAACAAAACCCCAAAGGCACAAGAAACTAAAAGATGGGTCAATGCATGTGATCCTCTCCCGAATATCCGAAAGCTAGGAAGAAATGGGTAACAGGAGGAACTCTAGATGAAGAAGGAGATTCTATAGATGAGCAAATAAGGCGACCTAAATAAGGGGATGAGAGGGGGGAAGAGGGAAATTCTGTAAAGTACATGATGTACTTAAACATATCAAAGTCAATCACTAAGCCCAGCATGGCAAGGAGGGAGGGGGAGGGGGGGAATCAGGCAGGAATTTAGTAAAGGCTAATTGGGTGATGTGTTCATGTATGTTTCCACCATCTTTTATCCCATTAAGATGTATAACTACAATGCACCGATAAAAAATAAAAAATCTTTAAAAATTAATACAGATTCAACATTTTTTAAAAGTTTGTCAAATAAACAGACTGGAAGGGAACCCAGTCTTCTCTCTACTACTAGGATAGCCAGATTTAGTAGAATAAGCTCAAGAATCCAGTTAAATTTAAATTTTAAATATACAAGAAATAATTTTTTCATATAAATATGACCCAAATACTTCACAAGACTATTTTTCTTTTCTCTTTCTCTGTTTCTGCTCTCTCATAATTTGTCTCTCATGATTCATTTTAAATGATAAATTTAAATATTTTTCTGTTCAGTCTTTGTTGCTAACAATTAAAATTCATTAAAAAATTCAAATTACAGTGTTTTGGGCCTTCCAGCTATTGAATAGTGTAATGAAAAATTTCCAATACAAACAAAACTAACTTACAGAAGAGTTCAATTTAAATACCTTTGACTTAAAAGGCTGTACGTCAATCTATCCTCTGATTGTTTAGCTCAAATATTTCTAAAATTTCACCTTATGTGGATTAGCAGGATGAACTTGTATTCTGCCATAGTCAATTCTTGTTTTGGACTAAATGTAACTTTATCAGAAAAATTCACACTTCCATTTTTCTGTTCATTTAAATATTTATAAAATTATTCACACAAATTTTAATAACTTATTTTATAACAATTTTATAGTTGAAAATTACTCCAAAGATCATAAGAGGGTTACTTCCCTATTTCCCTGACTCAGTTTCCCTCATTATTATTATTTATACTGCCATAGTCATTTGTCTCAGCTAAGAAACTAACATTACTGTTAATTCTATATTTTATTCAAATTTTTCTAGTTTTTCTACTAATGCCTCTTTCCATTCCATGATACCATATTATACTTAGTGGCCAAGACTCTCTAGTTTTCTCTGGCTCATGACAATTTCTCAGTCTTTCCATATTTTTCATGACCTTGAAGATTAGGGGGTGTGGAGGTCAGACATTTTGTAGAATGTTTCTCAACTTGAGTTTTATGTTTTCTCATGGTTGGACTGGAGGTAAGGGTTGGGGGTAGAGTATCAGTGAGGTGAGGTGCCTTCTCAGCATATGATATTGGGGACACATGCTAACAATATTGATAATGTCAATGTTGATCATTTGATTAGTTCAGTGTTTGCAGGCTTACCTACTGCAAAGTTTCCTCTTTCCATTCTCTAATCTTCAGAGGCCAGTCACTCAGTGCAGCCATACTTCAGGACAGAAATAGGGAATTAAGCTCCTTTAGGAAAGAAGGTTTCTAAATAAATTATTTGGAATACTCTAAGGAATATTTGTCTCCTCTCTCTGGCTTATATATTTGTTCAGTCATTTTTTTATACAAACAAAGACTCTTGGATATTTATTATAAATTTTAAGTCATTTGGATTTATTTTTCTTGGTACTAGGGATTGAACCAAGAGTCATTCTACCGCCAAGCTATACCCCCAGTCCTTTTTTTATTTTTTATTTTGAAACAGGGACTTGCTGTTGTTGAAGCTGGCCTTGGACGTGTGATCCTCCTTTCTCAGCCTCCCAAGTACTAGGATAACAGGCATTTGCCTCTGTGCCCAGCTACACATTAGGTTACAACTCAATACCTTGTTATTTATATGAAGCTCAATCTGTTTCACCAAAGGACACTGGGAATTCCTGTTATTGGCTCCTATGTTCCATCATTGTGACTTTCTAGCACTTTTTTATTTTCTGGTACCACAAGATAGTCTAGGCTACCGTTATTATCTTAAATGCTGGAACACTGAAGTTTGCTTGACAAAATCATAAATTATCTGTGCATCACAACCAACTTTAAATGTATAGATTCCATTAACTTCTTACTCGAGTAACAGCATTGTTTGTACCATTTCATTGTGCATATATAATTCTAATCCATATAATTAATAAGAATCAATTTTATCTTTGAAATTTTACTTTTAAACTGAATTTATGCTAGTATTATATTAAATGTTTCACTTTACACAGAATTAGCAGGGAGGGGTGTGGAAAAAACAGTGATTGGGTTGACTAACACTAGGCTTTATTTGAAGCACTTTAACATTTGTATAAATTATCCTTATTTAACTCTTCGCCAAATTCAGCCAACACAAGACAGTTTTCTTTTTTTTCATACATGTGTAAGAAAAAGTAGAACAAAAGTGAGTAAAATTAATTTGAAAGAGTCATGTAATCTAAATAAAAAGTCATGTTATACTACATGGTATATAAATACCCTGCAGCTGTACATGCTAAATTATCATCTCCAGGCACCTGCTCCCTAAAAATAATCACTAACTTTTGAGAGATGCCAACGATTCTTCGGCAGATTTGTGTTTTCTGTTTTTCAGACAGTAGTGATATCACTCCAGTCCTTGTGATGGATGACTAATGTCGACGGGCACTTTATGTAAGTAACATGTTCAATATCAACTTTCTTGAGAAACAGAAATTGAATACTTATTTTTTTTCCACTAAACCAATGTTTATTTTCTACTTTGCTACTGCTGAGGGGTTTCTTGTAAAACAAAAAGCATTATGAACAATAAAGTAAAAATAATTATAAGTGAATGTCATATATATATTGAAACAAATTTCCAAAACAAGAACCTTCAGACTACTCTCCATGTGATTTCCAATAGGACCACTCAGATTTGACACCTTCTAATATCTCGTGTATATGTAGTCTAAACACTCCCACATTTCCTATTGACCTCCACCACCTGGTCATCTGGCAACTTCCACAGACCACAGAAAATGGACTGGAACCCCAGACAACTAGTATGGGACCAACAGGTATAGGAACTACCCGAGACTTAAGGAAACCACCTTCCCCATTCTGCTCACATCGGATATTTTATTTATTTTATTTATTTCTTTTACGGGTTTGGGGATGGAACCCACGGGCATTCGACCTTCGAGCTACACACCCTGCCCTATTTTTTTAATTCTTTATTTTGAAACAGGATCTCACTAAGTTGCAGAGGGCCTCACTAAGTAGCTGAGGCTATCTGAAAATCACAATCCTCCTGTCTCAGCCTCCTGAATGCTGGGATTACAAACATGCACCACGATGCCCAACCTGGATATTTTATTTGTGACCATTGCACATACATTCATTTAAAGGCAGATGGTTGTTAACATCACATGTGGAAAGTCAAGGAAATAGACATGAGCTATTTCTGGTCACTTTCTGGTGTGGTCATGTATTAAAATGCATCTTGCACACTGCTCCGTGCCCCAAAAGAAAGCTGGTAAAACATGGTAGATTCAACTCAACACCTTCTGGCTTATTTTACTATGACTGTTAATGATGATATTTTATTGAAAAATAAAAAAAAAATCCATGGTAAATACTAAGCAAGACAAGACACTAGGACAAGAAACATAAACTAGAACTGTCCAGGCATACTGGCACAGAATTCCATCTTTATCCCGAGGGGCATTCTTTCTCTGAGATCTACCTCTAGCCCTTTTTATTTTATTTTAGTTTAGTTTAGTTTTGAGATAGGGTCTCACTAGGTTTCTGAGAGTTTCTCCATGTTACTGAGACTGTCCTTGAACCTGTGATCCTCCTGTCTTCGCCTTCCAAGTACCGGGATTATAGGCATATGCCACCATGCCTGATTGGTTATCATATTTTAAGAGCCTCATGCCCCTCAGTGAATAGGGCTCTGTGAATTCTAAGGTCTGGGTAAGACTCACAGAATCTGGCTCCTTCAGAATGCTGCAAACTTCTGTGAAAGGATCATAAATTCCTATCCATTCAGTCAAGTTTGTCTCTCAACTTTCCAGAACCTGGTACCATGTCTAGTTACCATGCTGGACTCCTGAGAGAAGGCACCCAGAAAAAATGCTACCCATCTGTCCCACGCCATGTCTACTGGGCTGGATCACACTGTGATCTTGCAGGCTTTTTATTTCTCTCTGATCCTCCCTAGGGACAGGCTCTGCTGTGGGTCTCAAGCTGCATGGCTTCATCCCTGTCTCCTGGGCCTCAGTCAACCTGTCAGGGTTGAGGATGCCTTCTACTGAGAAGATAACCAGGGCCCCAGACTTATCAAGGAGAAAGAGAGGAACATTAGATGAATTTTAGCCTTTCCTTCCTTCACCAAATGATAAAGCTTCCCTTGGAGAGGAAGGAAAGTGGGCAGGCATCATATTACAATAGCCGTATGGGGTATTCGTGTATGATGCTGTAACATATGTCCTTGGTTTTGAATCCATATTGGAACCATGCCCCAGCTGGATGAGAACTATGTGTGTAGGGGAGGTAGCATGTATGACCAACAATCCTCTTCTATTTATTTAACAAGTTATCAAGCACCTATCCTCATGGCAGCTACTAGAATACTCATTGGAGATAAAATAATATATAACACAGAGAGGTATAGTGCTGCATACCTGTAATCCAAGTACTTGGGACTGAGAAAGGAGGATCACAGACTTGAGGCCTAGGGAGACCCTGTCCAAATAAAAAATGAAAAGGGCTGGGAGAAGCGGGTAGCTTGGAGGTAGAATGCTCATAGTACCCAAATCCCAAGTACCCAAACCCAAAACAAAACAAAACAAACAAAACAAAAAAGAATCAGGGCTAAACAAAACTTTCTCATTACAACATTAGACTTGCTAAGGCTAATCACAATAGGTGTATATCTTGGGGAAGAGTCTGTGGCATTAGATTTGAACTACTGGAGCCAAACAAACCCAGCAGCTACACATTTACCATGCTCAGGCTCAGACTTTTGGTCCAAACCCAAACATTACCCTGGGAATTGCTGCCTGCTCTGAGGAGCAATAATGCTGAACAAGGGTGTTTGGGTTTACAGCTGGCGCTTGGTGGTGGAGAGAAATCATGGATGTTGGTTCTTGTGGTATTCACTCGCTGGAGCACACATGATAAGTTATGACAATCAACTGACTTTATGACAGACATAAATAGTAGTAAAAGACATATATTTTTGTTCCTATAATTTCCTCTCATTTTCATCTCTAGGCCTCTTTTGGTTTGGGCCTTATGATGGCTTGCTGCTAGACCTAGATCATGTTTCATTAAGGGTTTGCTCTGGGAATTAGGGATTGTTCCTTTATCCCGCTAGGAAAACTAAACCTTCTCACAGGAAACATAAGTCTAGAAAGTTATATTCCACAAACGCAATTTCACACATGTCCTGTGTAAAAAGTGTGTTTTTTTTTAAATTTTAAAGGGTATATTGTAATCATACATCGCAATGGAATACAAGATGGTAGAGGCATATATGCACATATCACTCGTTTAGCCCTTCCCCAATTCCCCACCCCCACTATCCCTCTCTCCTCCCTCTTTCTCATGTTTGGCCTAGAGAATGACTTTGATATATTTGTGAATATACATTATGTACATTAGGGAATTCCTCTCTTTCCCCTCCCATCTCCCTCAGGTAGGTCTCGATTGCCTTATTTGCTCTATATGGTTTCTCCTTCCCTTGATTCGTCTAAATGGATCACTTCCTGGGTCAGGGTCCTTTTTGGTTGGGTTCTCCTTTTTATCTATTGGTATAAATAGGATTCTGGGAAAGGTGTGAGACCCTATAAACCAAGACGTCAGCCTTGGCCACACCAAAAATGGTAGTCCATGAGCAACTGCGGGATCACTGGACATCACAGGTGGACACAGGGGTTACCCAAGTTCTCATCTATCACTATGCCCATGCAGAAGGTTTGCTTAGTGTAAAGAACATTTCAGAACTTTAGCTTTTTGTTTCTTAACCCCAGTATTCTTTCCAGTTAGCCACAGACCACAGGTAAGTCCTACTTTGTTTTCATTTGGACACAAATCAGGGCTATCCTTCACAGGATTAAAGAGTAAAGATAATAATTGTGGTGTGGTGGTACATGCCTGTAAACTCAGTACTTGGGAGGCTAAGATAGGATCACAGACTTGAGTCCAGCCTCGGCAATTTAACGAGGTTCTCAGGAACTGTTCAAAAAAACATATCTATGGCTATGGCTGGGGATATAGCTTGAGGTAAAATGCCCCTGAACTCAATCTCTAGTACTGAAATCTATAATATTAATGATAATGATAATAATAATAACAATAATAATAATAAGGCAATTGTACCTAACTGAAAAAGAATGACATTTTGAGAGTCAAGAAATGATTGACAATTCTGATGGTTGATTAATTCTTGACTATATAATAGTAACAAATACGTATATGCTAGAGATGGGTTCCTGAAGGTGAGCTGTGGATGGCCCTATCTGTGAAGTCACCATGGCCTCCTTCTCAGCCTCCACTGAGGCCCCCTGGGACAGTCTTTTTTTTTTCTCTAGTGTTTCTTTCAGGTGCCAAAGAGAGAGCTACAGGAAGGACCAGCAAAAGAAGGTTTCTGGCAAAAACAGAGTGAATCAAACATTTGAGAGATCCACTATAAAGGCTCCTCTCTATATTCTTTGATCAATTTTCAGCACTGTCACCCTTTCCTTCATAAAAACAAGCCTCATGTTTAATGTATTTATATACTGATTACATGGTTACAGAGAAGGGATAAATTTATAGACCAAGAAAGTCAGATGCTATGGAGAGTGAGTACCCTCCCCTTTCTGGAGCAGAGCAGAGACCCACATCTCCTCATTGAGCCACAAAGAGAAAGATAAAGGGGAAGTCAGGGGGAAAGTTTACAATTCCTGCAAGTTCCTTTTACACCTGGGTATTCAGTGTGGTTGTTCATGACATGAGCCCAACAAAGACAACTAGAAGCTCAGTGCTTGTTTCTCCATGCACAGTGCTTTGTCTTCTGCCCCTCCCAAATATCTTTCTGGGTCCTCCTCATAGGAGTACATCTCACCCTGATTAGACGTTTCCAAATGAAAACAGATATCATGTCTTGCTGACTGTCTTGCTGGCAAAGTACAGGTTTGGTAAAAAGAAAGCCCTGGACTTGAACTTAGAGGAGGAAGTCAGACAGCACCTATGTTTCTGAGGGCTACCTGGTGGCTGAGAGGGGCCACAGGGACCTGGCCAGTATAAGCAGGTTGCAAGAGGCAGAGGTGTTGTGTCTGATAGTCTCTGCAGTGTCTGACCCCTCTCTACCCAACGTAGCAAGGTCTTTCCATGATGGCCAAATTGACTGTGCTCCTGGAGACCAAGCATGCTTCCAAAGATGAGATTTTCACTGGCTGAAGATCTGGTTTCATTGGTCTCTTTTATGGATTTCAACCTCAATCTGTGGGCTCAAGTAAAAAAGAAAAAATGCAGAACTGTTTTCCATAAATGGACTGAAGCTTTCATCATGGAGGTTAGGAAATTCAATCTTGTTTTTCATCTCCCAACCTTCTCCCCTCCAGGGCTAGCCTAAGTTTTCAGTATCTTACACAGGACCCTGTGTTTTGAAGGGCACCTGTGAACCTCAGGTGCCTGTCCACTCATGTATGGCAGAGGCGCCTCCTTCAACTCCACCTCTTCTCCCAGGACCTTGATGTCACTGTCGCTCCACTTTTCTGCCCCGGAGAACACCACTGTTTGTAAGGCAATCACTTTCAGGGAGTCACTTTCTTCCTCTCCCCACCTTTCCCTGTGACCTCCCTTACTATATCCTCACACCCTGGTCTCTTGGCTGAATCTACCTTCTGGGGATAGTAGCATGGCTATTCTGCCAAATAATTCTCTTAAAGCTGCTGTGAGAAGTACCTTCTATACACCTGAATGTTTAGAGAACAGTCAATAATTCATGGAGGAAACAAAAGTTAAAACCAGAAACTGCCTTAAGCCCTTACTCAGAATGATCAGAGATTAAAACCCAACTTGATCTCTTCCTCCTTTCTTCCCTGTTCTCTTTCTGGTTCCTGAGTTCTCCCTGGCCATGATGACTGCTCCACTCCATGTTTTCTGGTTTCAATGGCACAGCCTGTTCAGGGTTTGATTTCACAGCTCCAGATTCTGTGCTAAGCTCTTGGCTTCCATCAGACTGAATTTGACCAGAACCCCCAGCCACTTCAGTGGCTGAAATATTTGTCTCCCTCCATGTTTGTTTCTTTGTTTATTTGATCGTGGACACCTCCAGATGGCCTGCTCTCTCCAGGCAACAAGACATCTGCCTACCTCCCCCACCAACATTATTTGCCTGACCCCTGAAGGCATCAGAGTCAAGATATCTAGCTCAGATCTTCCCAAGGAAGAAACATCTGGCAGGTGAGAATGTGAGCGCTCAGTGCTTGGGCCACTATCTTTTCAGAAGCTAATGGAAGATCTTCCTAAATTGAAGACCAAAATGGATTGAGTATTCTTAAATCCCCAGTCTCTGAACTTGTAATAGTCATTTGGGGACCTCGTGGGGTCAACTCCTGGTTCTAACACTTACTAGCTGCATGACCCTAAGCAACTAACTTAACTTCTTTGAGATAACTTCATAAAGTTGTTCATAAATCATAAGTTCATAAATCATTCGTGCCTTCAAGGGTTAGATGAGATATTCCATGGGAAGCACGTAGACTGGTACTGGCATATACCCCGTTCTCAGCAAAGGTTATTTATATCTACCCTTTTCTTTCCCTTCCTAATTTGCTGAGCAGTGACTAGCTCATCAGCAGTACAGGTTTTATGGAGTGATTTCAGGGTTCATAAAACACAGAATGACCTGAGTGTCTTCCTGAGATGGACATTCTAGTAGAGGTCTCTTCCTAGCCTTGAGCCTGGTCCATTTTCAGTCTCACTTTCTGCAGGTTTCTGTGGTATTTTTCCAGAGAGGAACAAACCACCATCAACTCCTTTTCTGAGAAAAGATTTCCGTAAAAAGTAAGGGAAAGATGGAGTTGTATTGACTTCCTAAGGTTGCCCAGACCAATTTCCACAAATTGGGTGATTTAAAAACAACTGAGATATATTCTCTCAGTTGAATTCAGAAGACCACACTCACCATAAATATTTTCAGAGTGGCTTCTCCTGTGCTTCTTTCTAACTTCTAATGGTCATTAGAAATCTTTGACATTTCTTAGCTCAAAAGTGTTAATTATTTTTTGTCTTTGACTCTCATCTCTTTGTGGCAGAGATGAAAATTTGGATCCTGTATATTTGTTTAGATTGGGATAATAGTGAAAGTTATCCCAATGATAATCATGCATTTGACTAATATAAAAAAGCAAAAAATGTAGGATTTCTTTTCTATTGAACTGATAGCAGAGTTGGAATGGAGTAACTGAAAAAGTGACCTCTGGCTTTGGGGACAACAGCCGTGTTGACAAGCAAGGTGGATTCTCCCAACTAAATTTCAGTCCGCCTCATTTATTTGCTAACTAAATGGCATTACTTGAAAACTGTTATTATGCTCATAATTCCCTATATTTATAGCTCTATGTTTTATCTTCATTCCTTTTATCAGTTATTCATCTTATTTTAACCCCTTGTTGCAGGAGCCTATGATTGGAAGCCACAGCAGGGTGTCCTTAGTCTAGCAGGAGTGTGGATATTCACTAGGCACAGTTTTGGCAAAGCATTCAAAATCTGATGAGAAATTGGAACAATGCTAAGGAGCTCACCACCACCAGAAAGCATGAAGACTGGTTAAAAAAAAATCTATTAAAACTCTAGGCATTGAGAATGATGGGAGACATATGATATTGATTCTGGAAAAGTCAGTTTCTCCTAACCCATAACTCAATTTTCCATCCCTTATCCTTTTGGACATTAAGCAGAACATTTGGAGATTTAATCAAATACATCCTGCTATTTCTCACCTAATTTTTTTAGCTTGTTTCTCCATTTTGCCTTTATTTTTTAATAGTAAGAATTATCTGGTTTTACCCACATCTATTAAGTATATGTGAGAGTGTTTCCATGAACTCTGTCTTTCCTCATTTACAGCCTGTCTCTCTAAGATGCTTTCCTTCTTGAAAATATCTTAGAGCTGGGCAGACTTGTCTTTATCCTTAAACTCAAAGAATCAGCTAAAGATAGATTTTGTATGACCCTTTCAGAGTATTTATGACCTAACTAATCAGATCAGGTAGGAGCTATGATCCCTCCTCCCCATGGCCAATCTTCCAGCTCTAGGAAGATTGGCCATTGGGAAAGTCCTTCAATTCCCAAGGTGCTCCCTCCCTCTCTATCATTTACTCATAGGTCTGAACAAGACTGTGAGCTAAAGGCCCAGGAAGCATTCAAGCTTCAAACTCTAGACCAAGACAGAAGTGACTCTCTGCACCTCCAGGTTGACCAGCTCTTGCTTAGAGGTATCTGCTGCTGCTGTCATGGCCAGCAGCAGACCCAATGCAACCCCAGTAGGTAAAGATGTTTCACATCAAATTTCCAGTGTCTTCTCACTGGGATAGGTCCAAAATGATGAAATAGCTACAACAACTCTTTTTTATGTTTACTCCATTTTTCCACCCTGCTGATTCTGCTACTCATTGCCAACAGAGTCTTAATGAGGTCTCATTTTAGGCTTAATTACAGCCTCATTTTTAGTCTTCTCTCAACTCTGACAAGCTCTGTTATACCTGGGTTGTGGTGCAGCACATTGATGGCTGGAGAGGATGGGGCTGAATGTATTTTATTCAATTACACTCTGGGGCACCATCAAGATGATTTCTCTGTCCTTCTCTCTGGCACAGGGCATCCTAAATGATGGTGGATGATATTGCCCAGCATGTATTCAGAAGACAGAAACCATGGGAGGCACAGAGGTATAGAGAAGAGAAATGAGTCAAGTTCTAAAAACTTGTAAGGCTTTGCAATTCTCTGTAATAACTCTTGTAACTTTTAATTCCTAAAGTTTTTTTTTTATAAAGGTCATCCTAACTTTTTAGGTAGATGGCTCCCTGGTGTTTCTGACAGTTTAAATTTATCTCACTTGAGTGGGACTACTAAGTCACCTGCTGATTGACTGCAGGGAAATTTCATGGTGACCCTACCAGTGATGCTTCCTAGCTCTGCTTTAGAACCAGGTGGACAATTGAGATGGAGACCAGATGCTTCTGCCGTAACTCCTTCCCACACCCAGTCTTTCTCTCATGATTTCTGGCAGTGTGAATATATTGTGCTGACATGTACTTCAGTAAAAAGCCTGCTTTCACCAGAGTACAAATACATGTGTCTACACACTTCCAGGTGTAAGTGTAGGTAAAACACATGATAAGGAGGCAGCAAGGAAGGTCCAAGCTGCAGACTCTAGATCAAGGGCTGGAGTTATTTGAGATAGGGTCAGCCTTACTTTGACAAGTATACTGTGGTTCATTGTTATGGGGCTCAGACCCAAGTCTTGGGGAAGTGGGTAGGCAACCAGAACCACCTATAAAGGAACAAAGTTATGTGTCTACACTGTTACTTCTACTTCTTTAGCTGGAAACCAGCTTATGTTGATACTGCTGGGGTTCTCTGTGTTATAGACAGAGGAATGAGGCAGAAAAGATTTCAAATGTCCCCAATGGACCCTGTGAACAATTCCTAATCCTCTTAACCCTCTAGATACAGGTTTTTGTTTTTGGAGATGATGATAGATAGATAGATAAATAAATAGATAGATGATAGAGGATAGATTTGCAATGCTGGAGATAGTGCCCAAAGCTTCAGGCATAATAGGCAAGTGCTCTCCAACTGAGTTACACCCCTAGTCTTCTATATATATTCTTGATTATCTTGTATGATTATCAGTTTTGAGGTCTCCCTCAGAAAACTATGAAATAAAGGGGTTGGGAGGAATATATGTATGAAAAAAATCTTAAAATTAGAAAGCTAGAATTGGGAGGAGGTAAGCAGATTTTGGATTCCAGAGTGGAAAATTAGATTGTGGATCCACAATGCCCTTATTCATTTGTTTTAGCAGGAATGCCCTTTGTTAGCCCTAATCTGGTCAGATGCTAGGTGAGCACCTACCTCCCAGCCAGTGAAGTGCCACAATGCTGATGCTTCCAACCAATATAAAAAATTCTGCTCAGTAATATAATTTAGCTGCATTGACAAACAATCTAAAACCCGAAAAGCTGCTATTCTTTGTTAGGGTAATATAGTTTGCTTTGACCCAGAAATTTCTCATAGGAGTTCAAGCTATTGCAGTAAACATAGGAATGTGTATTCTTTTCATCTCACATTGGAGGAAAGACTGTGATAGTGAGGTGGCAAGAGAGGCCTTCCACCTGAACGAGGGATGGGGTTATTTGAGATAGAGTACACAGACTTTGGGCTGTGGACCATTGTTAATGTGCTCAGACCCAAGTCTTGGGGAGAGAAGAGAGTAAGGTTATAGGGAACTGTGAAGTTTGATTTGAAGGAAATTAACAGTCCTACAGAATGACTTATAATGTTTTTCTATACCCCTACTACTAGTTTCTTGAAAAAACACTTCCTCTATTCCATACAGGAAAACTTAAGTTCCTCAAGAAAAGTTTGGGATCCAAGAACTAGGGCCAAGACAGCCACAGTGAAATCAGGCCATGATCTTCATAAGTTATTCATAAGCCAAAGCCCTTTGCCTCACTCCCACCCTATATGGCAAAACAAAGAAATTTTATATTGAAACACAAGTAAAAATCTTATGGCTAGAATTTACTTAACCAAAGTTTCAAGCGTATGTCAGAAAGTAAACCAAAGCTTATTTTCAGCAATCTTTGCATGTGCATAGCAGAACTCTGAACAGTGCAAAGATATGAAAAAGTAACTCTAAGTTACCCTTCGTTTGTTCAAAAGTAACCCCAATGCCATTAAGGGTATTTTTAAGGAAAAGACAATTGGGGACATTCTTATTCAGTACCTTCTGGAAATATCTGATCCTTCCTCCCCAAATAATTGAATAAAAATGTAATAGGCTTACATTTTACTGGATATATGCATGCTGCATACCTGTCAATCATTTCAATGTACATGCATGCCATATCCTGTTGGAAGAGATTTATGTGTGTGTTGTATAGCCCATGAAACTAGGGAAAGCCATTCCATCCTTCCCTGTCTTCAAATAGGAAAGGTTAAATAAACAGGATTTAGGGGTAGAGAAAACATATATGATAAAAAAGTATTTAGCACCAGAAATCACACCAGAGCGGGTTCCCTAGCAAGTCTGGGTTTTATTTTAGGATGTCTCTTAAGGACCTCACTTAAAAGCCATCTCATTTTTTCATTCCTGGTGGTATCTTTACTTCTATCATTAATGCTGTTCACTGCTGCAGTCTAGCCCCTACTTGCTGCCCCATCTTCTCACTGCTACTCTTGGCACAGAATTTTATCCACTATGATACCAGAAGTCAGGAGCTTCTGGTGATCAGATACTTGGTGCCATCCACCTTCAATTCTTGCTGACATAATAAACAAAAGGCACAGACAGCCACTTAATAAGACATCCATAGCCCCATGGAATCACCCTGCCCATCTAACCTTGCTTTTCCAGCTCCCCCACTTAAACTATGCTGTAGCCAGACCCTTCCCACACCCAGTGCCCTACCCAGATCAGTCTTGGGGTAGCTCATCCCATCTTCAATGCCCTTTACATTTCCTCACCAAAAGTCCTCATACCAACTTAGACCCACTCAACTCTCCTTTGCTTCGTAAAGCTTTTAAAGCTAATCAGTCATCAAAGAGCTTTTTTTTCTTTCTTCTTTCTCCACACACTTGCAGTTGATATTACTCAGCATTTAATCACCCACAGCCTCTCCTTATTACCTGGTTTATGCTTGTAATTAGCCCTTTCTTCTTAACCCAGTCACAAGCTCCCTGGGGGTAAGGGATAAAGCTCGTATTCACATCTAAAATACTCATGGTATAGCATCACCCCATGCCCTTGACAGATGAGCAATAAATCCATTTTAAATAGGTTGACTATTTTCTTGCTCAGAGGATGGCTCAGCAGGCTCATAGATCTTAAGGTCAATTTAGTTGAAACACAAGTGATGCTCCAATTTAGTTGAAGCACAGGTGGCAGGCCCTGACTCAGGATGGCTTTCTGGAATAGATGGAATGAGTGGGTCTTCCTAAGTATCACCCTCTGTGTTGTTCAGATACCCACATAAGACATCTGGCAGCCAAATGAGAAGAGTCATAGATAGTCGTTGCCACCTCAGAATCCTAAAAAAATGAGCCATCAAGAAACAATGAACAAAGTGTGGGCATTGGGGCCCTTCCTAGCAGAAGTGGAAACCGGACGTGGTGGCACACATTTGTAATCCCAGTTCTTGGGAGGCTGAAACAGGAGGATCACAGGTTCATGGCCAGCCTCAGCTACTTAGTGAGGCCCTTTGCAATTTAGTGAGACCTGTTCCAAAATAAAAAATAAAAAATAGGGCTGGGGGTGTAGCTCAAATGTAGAATACCCCTGGATTCCATCCCCAGTATCACACAATAAATAAATAAATAAATAAATAAATAAATAACAGAAGAAAAAGCATTAAAACTTGGTATAAGGTTTTGGATATTAACAATATCTGAATATTTAAAGTATTGATTATCTTTCATCTCCTATTTGAGGAAGTACATATCAGAGAAGAAGAAGAAGAAGAAGAAGAAGAAGAAGAAGAAGAAGAAGAAGAAGAAGAAGAAGAAGAAGAAGGAGGAGGAGGAGGAGGAGGAGGAGGAGGAGTAAGAAAGAGGAGGGGAGGAGGAGGAAGAGAAAGAAGAGGAGGAGAAATAAAAGAAAAAATAATGCCTCTTGGCAAAGCCCCGGGCCAAGGTGCAGAGATGGAGAGGGTGGGTTAAACAAACTGTAGTGGAAATGAGCTCATTTGTGGCCCTTTCTCTAAGGAAAGAGGATTAAGCCAGTTTTTCCTGGATTTAGTCTCAATATCTGGAACAGAAGTTGGATGTTATCAAGAAAGGAGAGGTTTTAGAGATTTCTGGATCACCCTAGCCAGTTCAGAGACACATGGAGGACCGGGGCAGTGGCTCAGGTCCCAGCTCCAGTCAGTGGCTCTGAAGCACATGGGCACACACAGTCCCCTGGAGCTGTGGTTGGACCTGCAGGATCTTGGGCTCCACCCTCAGCAGGTTCTGGTCACAAGGACTGGAGGGTGTGGCCTGAGAATTTGCTCTGTGAAAGGTGCTGGGGGCGGACAGAGAGGGGTGCTGAGTCTGTGCTTTGAGAGCTGGGAGAGAGTGAAGGTGGCCCCAGGTCTTCTGTTGTCTTCTCTTACACCTCACACGAAGACTTGAATTTTACCTCCTTCTTGCCAACTGCTCCTTTTTCCTCTCCTCATTTCCCCATTTCTAAACAGTCATGAGAATGAAATACAGAGGTCTCAGGGAGATACCAAAAAGAGGCTGCATGAGAAGATGGAGTGGAGAAGGGGAGGTAGCAAAGGGCTGAGGGTCAGAGGGTGAAGAACAGTTGGCCATTTGGATCATTGGTTTGAAATGGGAAATGTGGATAAAAGGCAGCAGCGTTGGCCTCGGGGACTTACAAGGCAGAGCTGGAAATAAAGCTGCCATCAAAGCTGTTGGCTAGAAGTTGTTGAGTTAAATAGAAAACAAAAGGAACCCATTCTAAGGTTTGAGGCAGAAATTTATGTTGGACAGATGCAATGTCCCAGGCCCTGTCCTCAATGGAAACTGATTGGATCATGAGGCTGATGTACACAGACAGGATGATAGGAACCTTGGCTGACTTTATGGAGCCTTTACCATACGCCAGACAGTGTTCTGAGCATTCACTCACTTAATTCTCACAAAGACTGCTGAAGTAGGAATTATTTGTAATCCTCATTTTACAGATCAATAAAGTAAGGACTCAGAGAGAACTAGGTAAATCTTCCAAAAGCATGCAGGGAAGGCAGGATGCTAATCCACGCAGACTGGCCCCAGAGCTCATGATATTCATTCATTTATGTATTTAGGCACTGGGGACTGAACCCTGGGCCTTCTACCTCTGAGCTACAACCCCAGTCATATTTATTTATTTATTTATTTATTTATTTATTTATTTATTTTATTTTATTTTGAAACAAGGCCTCACTAAGTTGCAGAGGGCCTCAATAAGTAACTAAGTAACTGAGGCCAGCCACCAACTGCACTGCAGTCCTCCTTATCCTCCTGTCTCAGCCTCTCAAATACTGGGAGACAAGCGTGTGCCATACTTGGCTTCATGCTTTAACTACTATTATGCTGAAATAGGTTAAATCCAGTGACAGAATCAGTGTAAGGAACAGAGAAAACAGAGGTAAAAGAGGTCGGATGTGATGACACAAGGCACTACCCAATAGATGATGTCTCGAATGGGTTTTAAAGAACGAATAGAAATTTTATAGAAAAGAAAAAAGGAAGAAGTTTTTAGCACACACTATACAATTAAAGAAAGTCCCAAAAACAGTTTTTGAAGAAGATCCATACAATGGGTAAGCCTGACACCCAGCAGATGAGAGAGGGCAGGAGCTGTGGTCAGGGGTAGCACTACAGCACTGTGCCCTGAATGAGGATATGTGTCCGGGATAAGTGGCTGGGGTTTGGGCTTAGACAAGGGGATCCCAACAAAAGTTTTAAATAGGGGAGAGAGTGGTCAGATTTGCCTTAAAAATCTATCATTTGCTTGGTAAAGTGGGGGAACAACTAACTCAGGGAAAGATAGAGACAAGGGGACTATTTACTCATTGATATTCTGAGTCTGTATCTTTGCAAGAGCAAGTAGATCTCTGGTGAATTGGGGACCAAAATAACATGCCTTCTTCATTTTCTAGTTGTTCCCGAATTATACAGTTTTATGACTTAAATGTTCCCTTCACATAGTCATTGTAGACACAGCTTGTGTGGTGACCTGTGGAAATTCCAAAAATAACAATCACATGTTGCTTAACAAGGGGAAAAATTCTGAGAAATGCTTCATTAGGCGATTCCGTCATTGTGTGAACATCCTGAAGTGTCCACACATAAATCCAGATGGTGTGGGTCAGTCACGTGACCTGGCCTCCCGTGAGCTCAGGAGACAAGGTTCACAGGAGATACAGGAAACTGCCGCCAGGGTAACATGCCACACTGTTACACAGTGAACTCTATAAGTACGAGTCCACTAAAATATGATAAATACACATCATAGTAAACACACACACCAGTAACATGGCTGTTTATGGTCATTATCAAGTATTAAGGACTATGCATAATGTGTGTCCTATTCTTTTATATGACTGGCAGCGCTGTAGGTCTGCTTGCATCAGCATCACCTTGGAAGCATGGGTAATGTATTGTGCCAAGACATCATGATGGCTTTCCATGTCACCAGACTATAGGAATTTTGCAGCTCTATTGTATATGTAGTTCCCCACTAAGTGAAATATTGTTATATGGTATATGACTATGTATAGACTTATTCATTAGAGAAGACTCTTGGAAAAACTTGCTGCTCTCAATTTTAGTGGAACTTAATGCCTCTGTAGGAGCAGAAAGCAAACTTTTTACATTTTTTTGGTCAAAGATGATCTACACAGTCATGTTTATCTTTGCATTCTGAGTTCTTCAACTCGATTCATTCCGGAGACAGATCTAAGAGATGGGAATATTGTTAATGGTGCAAGGAGATAGACCTCACTGGAGGTTGGGAAAAGGAATGAATGACCTTTCTCTGATAGTATGCTTCTGTGCAGTGCTATGGGACACCGAGTATCAGAGTTGGAAACTGCTACCTCTTACAATTGTCTAATCAGGGCTCTATAAATTGCAAGGAGCCTTCACATGCATGATCTCATCTGAGCTGGGTGGAAGCTGCCATTTGCACCTCTGTCATCTGGACCAAAATACCTTGTGACTTCACTCAGCAGCAGGCTGGGTGTGAGGAGCTCAGCTGCACAGGTGGCTGGCAGAGTGGGGAGGGGGCCCCGGAGCTATCTCAGAGAGGAAGGGCAGCTATCGCTGGCTAGTGAGACAGAAAGAGGAGCCGAGTCTGGGAAACTTAGACTTCATATACCAACTCCTTTGCTGCATTCCCTTAAGCCATATATAAAAGAGATGGGAAGGGGGGGGCAGTGCTCTGAGAGTTGAGGCTCTCTTGGGAGAAAAGGCTATTCTTTGGCTTTTTGACGTTAACCAATTCACAGTGTCTTTATTTTTTTCTTCAGCCAGATCTGATTTCCCCTGCTGCTATCATTCTAGTTTGATTTTCTCTTTGAGAAAATATCCTTTGGAAAAAAGGAGCAGAATAATTATGTTCTCCTAAACTCCTTTCTTAGGTAGATATTCATATCTAACTTCCTATAGCTTAGGTGGTACAAAGAGGACAAGAGATGAAAGTCAAGAGGACAAGAGATGAAAGTCAAGGTCAAAGAGGGGCACGGGAACCTGAGCCCCCTGAGGGCAGGAGGGGTCCACACTCCCTTTGGTATTTAGCACATTTCTAATGACTCTGTGTTATGTGAAAGATAAATGAATGAATTAATGAATAAATGAACAAGGGAGAGGAAGAGAGAGAGAGAGAGAGAGAGAGAGAGAGAGAGAGAGAGAGAGAGAGAGAGAGAGAGAAGAGAGAAGAGAGAGCATAAGTGGATCAGGGCTTAGAGAGCACAGTTACTATTATCACAATGCCATTCTGTCCATAAGTTACCAACTTCTAAATGGATCATCTCACTCATCCTCCCTCCTCTTGATCTCCAAATGCAACTCACACGGTGGAGGAAAATAATAGCCTCAATAGAGCACAGTCTTGCCTCTGAGCACCCCGTGTATCCATTTGGTAGAGAAGTGCCAAAGCTCAGGCCCACCCCAGGCCTTCCCAGCACAGAGAATGTTTCACTGTCAAGAGGAACTTTTCATCTCACTGAGCAGGAGTCAGGAGACCAGCTTGTCTTCACTGCCAGGAGGGGGGAGTCAGAAGGACAGGTTCTTTCCAGAGCTGGGCAGATCAAGATTGAGAGAACAAAAAGTGTGACCTTGCAGAGGTGACCCTGCTTTCAAGATGGTTGAGACTTCTTGCACTTCTAGTTGGAATCCTTGGAGCTCCTTCTCCAGAGAACATAGACAAGGCTTAAAGCAGCTCTAGGAACTCTTATTCTGCAGAGGGCCTTCAAAATCTGAAGCAAATTTCTTTGAATTTCTTTACAAGTGAAATATCTTCATTTTGTTTGGGTAAGATTTAATTATTTTCTTTTACTTTTGGTAGAGAAAGACATTGGAAATCAACACTGATGAATAACATTAATGACCGCACGGTAAAGGGCACTTTTGAGAAAAATCAAGCATGGCTGTGTGTTTGCAAACTCTTTCCATACTCTAATAAAAGATTTAGAAAGATTCCAAAAAAGGATTGTGCTATAGCACCCATGGGGGAAGGAATATGTATGGAGCTTCCCATGGGAGGCTGAAGTGTTGACATTTACTTGGATGAATGCATTATTAAAAGCAGAATTGTCCTTGTGACCCAGGCTGAAGTACAAGGGCGCAGCGGCGACCATAGTATCGATGATTTTGCACATGCAATAAAGACATATACACTTCAGTGTTCATACGTGAATATCTTATCTAGCAGCTTTCAGAAACTCACAGCCACGCTCCTCTTGAATGTACCCAGTTGCTTTCTTTCTCTGGTTCCATCATGTTACCCAGCACGAGCCTACCATCCCTAATCCTTTTCCTCTGAGTTGCAGATATTTTGAAAGCATTTTGCAAAAGCCCTAAAGAGAATATGAAGGATTCTTGAGGCAAGCCACGATGAGTAGAATGTCTTCAATGGCTTCTTCTCCTTGCCTCCTTCACAGGCCGTTTCCTTTTCTCGGAGGAATGCCAGAAGAGGTTAGATTATTATATTAAGTAATAATTCCTGACTTTCAGTTCTTGCTTTATGACTGCCTTGGATATAGCACTGTGTTTGCTCAGGGAAAATGGGTCACAGATTGCTAAACTAGCTCCTTGCCGTGCAGTGGTTAAGAGCTGTTTGTTTTTCAAATACCTTAATTGTATGGTCTACCAGAAAAGAGCAGCACTGAAAATTATACTCTGCACTAACTGCAACCAGATGGACAAAAACAACAAGGCGTTTGAAAAAGATAAATGCCCCACAATCCCCCTGTGGTTGGTTTTATCGCCAGTTAATTTTATAATGGCTTCTGCTGGAGCAGGGGGATATTCTCCTGGGATAGGAGCAGTCCCTCGGCAGAAACCAGGCAGCTTCTAGAGGGAGGGTCCTCTTTGCAGCCTTTTTGGGTAGAATTGTTGTAATATGTGCGCTGGTTTGGGGCTGGGGTAATGGGTGGGGCTGTTGGAAGAGTGGAATTCAAAAACCAACAACAGCAATATGTCCCTCTTTATTTCATGCTTCTCAGTGGTTTTCATTTTGCCCTGCCTCATACTAAATACAAAGCAAAGGTTTTAGGTTAGAACTGGGGATTAGAGCCAAGGAGGTAAGAAGAAATAGAGTATTAAACAATACAGTTGGTCATCTGCAAGCAAAAAGCCCAGAATCCAATGTGCAGTGGAAGAACGTTCCATGTCAGGTGAGGGTCACGTAGACCCGTCAGTGGACTCAGGGTGCGGCTGACTCTGGATCTGCCTTTCTCTTCCCAGGACCAGTGTCCAAGCTAAGTGCCAGTGACCCAGATGCCCTGTGGTCATGTCTTAAATCCAAGCAACCAGCTGCTGGACTGTTTTCAAGCCATAAGTAGGTATTACATATCATTGTTTGGAGTATATAGTAAACACAGTGGATTTGAATTGGTCAGTGGAGGAGGTGTGGAGAGAAAGCCCAGTAGAACATGTGGAATAGGGACCTCATTGACCCTCTTCCCGGGAAATTGCTGTGATTTCTCTGGGTTAAAGGATCTCATCTTGGACGAATTCTCCCTCTCCCTCCCTGTCCTCAGTTCTGTCCCCATTGCCACGAATAGAAAGTTCTTGAAAGTGGAAGACAAGGAAGTAAAGATGCTCTGACTATCTATATTAAAGGGAAGGAATAGGTAAGTTGAAGGGGTGAGGCCCAAAGCTCAAATAGACCTGCTGAGTTAAAGGAAAATGTTTGTGCAGTTAACATTTCTCCCTCTTTCCTTCTAGAGCAGTCTTCACTGTGAGCTTTGGGTTTCTATGCTTATGTAATTAATAGTGATCAATCTTCAGCGATCATCCCAGGCAGACTTCCCCTCAATTTCTTCAGAAGGTCTTTGCTTTTTTTCCAAAATCTCCCTCACTACCCTTGCACATAAATTGTCCTCCACAGGAAAACTTATCCAGCTATATGCTTTAAATATTTTATTTTCTTGCATGCCCATTAAATATCAATTAAGCTGTTTTGTGGTTTAAGTCTCTAACTCTCTAGTCTAATACCTATTTATTATTTTTTGATATTGGGGATTGAATCTAGGGGAGTACCACTTCCAAGCTACACTCCTAGGCCTTTTTATTTTGAAACAGGTTCTCATTAAGTTGGTGAGGGTCTTGCTGAGTTACTGAGGCTGTCCTTGAGAGTCTGCAGTCCTCCTGTCTCAGCCTCTCAAGTGTTGGGATTAGCCATCGTGCCCAGCTTCTAGTTTAACTGTGTGTGTGTGTGTGTGTGTGTGTGTGTGTGTGTGTGTGTGTGTTACTAGAGATTGAACCAGAGGCATTCTAACTCTGAAAAACACTTCAAGCCCTTCATTAAAATTTGTCCTAAAACAGGTCTTATTAGGATGCTGAGAGTCTCACTAAGTTGCTGAGGCTGGTCTTGAACCTATGATCCTTTTGTCTCGACCTCTCAAATACTGGAATTACAGCCATGTACCACCACATCGGGTTCTAGTGTAATTTTATGCTGAGTTATGTCTTCCCTGACACTTAAAAAATAATAATCAGCTTACACACGATGAGGGGCACAGCTCTCTTCACTATAACATTTGATGAGTTTTGATAAATGTATACTATATAGCAGCCATCCCCATCAAAATAAGACATTTCAGTCATTCAAATTTTTTTCTTGTGCCTCTTCCAAAGAAACTTCACATCTTATAAAAATATGCTTCTGATTTATATCACCATGTATATTAATTTTGCCTATCTTTAAACTTCATAAAAATGGAAACACAGTAAGTACTTTTGAGGTCCTTTCTAATTCAAGTTACTGGTTCTGAGGTTTAGTCAGATTACTACAATTAATTATTTTGTACTGTGGCATGACAGACACTATATGAATAGCCTATAATTTGTTCATTTATTCCTCTGTTCAGGACATTTGAATCACTTAAATTTCAAAGATGACCTAAATATACTCACTCAGTTCTTTTTGCAGATGTATGTTTTATTTTCTCTTAGATAAATATGTGACTTTTATTGTAGTATTATAGGGATATATGTATGAATATATGTATGTATGCATGCATGTATGTATGTATGTACGTATTTCATATACTTAAAAAAAACCTTGTTTGCATTTCTTTCCTCAAACTAGATGTGTAGATTTTTTCCCCCCACACCAACCAATTCTTCAACACCAGCTAGATCTTTTGCAATTCTCTTATGACACCAACTACCTGTAATTTGTGCAGACCTCTCTATTAAGCTCAGTCTCATAAAATTGTCTCCATTTAGATACCACTCACAAGTAGTGGGTTCCCAGGTTATCCATATTCTATCTCGCTTCAGTATAGGTTAGGGCTTCTCCTGGCCTGCTTGGGTTCATTAATTCACTATGATAACTACCAGAACTCAGGGAAGCATTTATGCTTACTGATTTATTATAAAGGATAAAATACCACATAGAAATAAGCAAACAGTGGAAAGGCACATAGTATGAGATTTGGGAGAGTTCAAGGCACTGACATTTCTGGCCCATAGATTTGGCGTAAGCTGCCCTCTGACACATGGATGTGTTCACCAAGCTGGAAGCTCTATAATCTCTATACTGTAGGAACTTTCATGGGGTTTCAAAACATAGGAACAATCAGCTATTAACTCAATCTCCAGCCTCCCCCTATCCCTGGAAGACAGAAGTGGTACTAAAAATCCCAAGCTTTTAATCATGGCTTTCTCATAGCCAGCCCCCATTCAGTCCATCAAGAGTCACTCATGAGAACAGAAGATCCCCCGAAGCCCCTATCATTCAGAGATTACAATGGTTTTAAGAGGCTTTCTGCCAGGAACCAGGAGCAGAGATCAGTATGCATATATTTCTTATTATTTCACACATGTGATAAGATATCCTGTTCTAGTCACTGGTGAAGTGCAAATCCAAGCCACAAGGAGATGCCACTTCACACCCAACAGGATGTCCCTTACCAAAAAGATAGACAATAGCCAGTGTTGGGAGAAATTCAGCCCTCACATGTTGCTAGTGGGAATGCAAAGGATGCAGCTGCTGTGAAAAAGAGTTTGGCAGTTAGTTCCCAGTGGAACAATTCAGTAGATCTTAGTATAATCGCAAAGTTTTCCAATGATTACAATCATCTAATTCCAGAATATTTTCACCACCTAAAAGAGAAACTCCATATCCATTATCAGGTATTCCCCATTCCTTTCCTCACTCCTAGGGAAACTACTAATCAACCTTCTGTCTTTGTATTTTCCTTTTCTAGGCATTTTATATAACTGGAATCATAGAGTATATGGCCTTTTGTTGAATGGATTCTTTTACTAACCATAATATTTTCAAACACTGATCGTGATATAGCATGAATCACTACTGCCTTCCTTTTATTCATTAAATAATATTCCATTTTATGAAAATGCTACATTCTGTTTACCCATGAATCAATTGTTGGATATTTTGGTTATTTCCACATTTTGGCTATTATGAAGAATACTGCTATGCACTTTATCTACAAGTTGTTCTGTGAATATATTTTCATTTATCTTGGGTATATTACTAGGAGTAGAATTACCAGTTAACATGATAATTTCCCATCTCATGTTTTGGAAAACTACCACAATATCTTCCTAAGTGGCTGACTACTTTGCCCTTCCATCAGTAATGTATGAGCGCGTTGACTTCTCCCAACACTTGCTATTATCTATATTCTCACTGAGAGTCAACCTATTGGGTATGAGATATAGTCACTGTGGTTTGGATTTCCATTTCCCTAATGATGGATATCCTACTTAATGTTTACTGGCCATTAATACACTGCTTTGAAGAAATCTTTATTAAAATACTTTATCTGTTTTTGGCCAGGCATGGTGGCGCACGCTTGTAATCCCCGCGCTTGGGAGGCAGAAACAGGAGGATCAGGCTGGTTCGAAGCCAGCCATGCTGGCTTAAGAGACCCTGTTTCCAAATAAAAATATAAAATGGGTTTGGGAGTGTAGCCCAGAGGTAGAAGGGCTTCCAGGATCCCCAGTACCACCAAAAAAAAAAAAAACAACAAAAAAAACTTTACCTGTTTTCAATTGAGTTGTCTGTCTCTTAATTATTGAGTTATTCTGAGTTATTTACATACTCTCTATGTACATATATATGTTTATGAGTATATGTGTATATATTGTTTATTTTCACTGATTTGTGTATATGTGCACACATATACCATATGCATGTACTTTATCAGATATATGAGTTATAAAATTTTCTCCCAATATCTGGATTGTACTTTAACTTTCAAAGAATACTATCATGAATTTAAAACAAAAGTTTTAAATTTTGATGGTCTAATTTATGTTTTTTATTTTGATACTTATACTTTTTGTCAAGTTTATTAAAACTATTATTTAAACCAACCAATGTTATAAAGATTTATTCTTATAGTTTATTTTAAGAAAGTTTCAGCTTTAACTTTTACATTTATGTTTGATTAAATTTTAATTAATTTTGTATATGTCGTGAAGAAGATATTTAACTTTAGTCATTTGTATATGCATACCCAGTTGCCCCAGGATTATTTGTTGAAATAATTATTCTTTTTTTCTAATAAGTTGTCCTGGCACACTTGTTGAAAATCAAATGACCATAAATTTACAACTTTATTTTTGCCTTCTCAGTTTTACTTCATTGTTAATATAAAATATTTCTCTCTTTGCCAGTAACACAGTCTTGAACATTGTAGCTTTGCACTCATTTTTTAAAAACTGGGTTGTATGAATCTTTTGACTTTTTTCTTTTGCAAGATTGATTTAGTTTCCAGATCTCTTATGTTTTCATGTAAATTTTAATATCATCTTGTCAATTTGTGCAAAAGAGACAGCTGGGATTTTGATATGAATTGCATTAAATCTATAGGTCATTTTGGAGAATGTTTCCACATTGATACTAAATTTTCTATATCATGAACACAGATGTGTTTCCATTTAAGTTTTTTTAAATTTTCTTAGTGATGTATTATATTTTTTCAGTGTGGAAGCCATATATGCTTTAAATAAAAGTAGTCTTAAGAATTTTACTATTGATGACATCATAAAGTACAATATTTACTTAATTTTATTTTCAGAGTGTTTATCATTTATTTTTATTGTTTTTTGTATACTGATATTATACCTTAATCGTGTGTGTGTGTGTGTGTGTGTGTGTGTGTGTGTGCAGATTGTTTAGGATTTTCTAGCTATGAGATCATATCATCTGCAAATACACACAGTTTTACACCCATTCAATATGAATGTCTTTTATTTTTTTTTTCTGCCTAATTGTCTTGGCTAGAACCTACAGTATGGTGTTGAATAGAGGCAGCAAGAGTAGACATCCTTCTCTTGCTTGTTCCTAATCTGATAAGGAAAAGCTTTCAGTTTT
This sequence comes from Muscardinus avellanarius, assembly GCF_963383645.1. Lineage (NCBI taxonomy): Eukaryota > Metazoa > Chordata > Mammalia > Rodentia > Gliridae > Muscardinus > Muscardinus avellanarius. The sequence goes on along the minus strand of NC_137787.1, from coordinate 21,996,204 downwards.
TGATTGTTAAATGTTGGTTTAGGGTTCTTATCGATTACCTTCTATGCTTAGTTAAAGTGTTTTTAATCATGAAAGTGTGTTGGTTTTTGCCAAATGATTTTCTGCAAATCTATTAAGATAATGTATGTTTTTTGTCTTTTATTCTATTACTATTGTGTGTTACATTGACTTTTGTATGTTGAGTCCAGCTTAAATGCTTGGGATAATCCTACTTGATCATTATGCATAATTCTTTTATATGGTTTTGGATTCAGTTTTTGACTATATTTTGGTAACATTTTATCTATGTCCATGGGAATATGGGGATACTGATGTTCCTCTCTTTGATATGTCTTTGTCTGTTTTTAGTATCAGGGTAACACTAGCCTCACAAGATATGTTGGGAAGAATTATATTGTCTGTTTTTTGAAAGAGTTTGTGAAATATTCATGTTAACTATTTAAACATTTGGCAGAATTCACCAGTGAAGCAATCTGGTCCTGGGCTTTTCTTTGCGGAAAGTTTTTGATTACTAATTTTATCTTTTGTTATAAGTTCATTCATACTTTTTTTCTCATTAAGTTGATTATGGTAGTTTGTATATTTCTAGGATGTTTATATCATCTAAGCTATTTATTTTGTTGGCATAAAATTGTTCATTATATTCCCTTATAATTATTTTATTTCTTCAAGGTCAGTAGCAATATGGCCTCTTTCATTAAAGATTTTTAGTAATTTGAATCTTCTTGGGTTTCTTTTTTTCTTATCTCTATAGATATTGGTTTGTCATCTTGTTGATTTATCTTTAACTTATCTTTCTTTTCTTACTTTCTTATTTTCTACTTCTTTCTCTTCTTTCTTTCTTTCTTTCTTTCTTTCTTTCTTTCTCTCTCTCTTCCTTTTATTTTTTTATGTATGTGGTACTAGGGATTGAATCCAGAGGAATTCTGAGCTATACATCCTCCAGTCTTTCTTCCTTCCTTTCTTTCTTTCATTATTGAAACAAGGTCTCACTAAGTTACAAAGGGCTTCATGAGGTTGCTGGGGCTGGCTGTGAACCTGAAATCAATCCTCCTGTCTCAGTCTCTCAAGTACTAGCATCAGAGGCATATGCCACCATTCCTGGCTAGTTGATCTTCTTAAAGAATTAACTTTTGGATTTTTTTATTCTCTCAATTGTCTGTTTTATTTATTTCCACAAAAATATTATTATTTTCTTCCTTATGAGTTAGGTTTGGTTTTCTCTTCTTTCTTTAGTTTCATCAAGTTGAAGACTATTAATTTGAGGTCTTCTTTATAATGCAGATGTGTATAGCATAAAATTTTCTCTGAGCACTGTTTTGCCTGCATCCCATTAGTTTTAATATATTGTACTCTATTTTCCATCATCTCCAAGGATTATCTAATTTTCTTTGTAATTTCTGATTTAACCCACTGATTATATAGATTATAATGTTCAATGTCCACATATTTGTGGATTTTCTAAATTCCTTTGAGTTATTGATTTTTAGTTTTAATATACTGGCTCGGAAACACATTTTGAATTGTATCAATCCTACTAAGTTCAATATTTAAGTTGAGATTAATTTTATAGCCTAACCTAGTATACCCCAGAGAATGTTCCATGTGTGCTGAAGAAGAGTGTGTATTCTGCTGCTGTTGGCTAGAATATCCTATATATGTTAGTTTTCTCCTCTGACCTCATGCCAGCTGGCAACCCAGAAGTTATGTATTGAAGAAAGGCTATTATTTTCGAGCAGGAGAGCTGAATCTTCTTATTCAAAGATTCTCTTAGGTAACTTAGGGCTTCTACTCTTCAACTCCCAATTTTTTAATGTAGGTAATAAAGAAAAAAATCAACTCTCAGAGGAAGCTTGAGGTATATATGTGTGAGGGAATGGGAGGGTGAGGAGTAGTAACCTGAATAGGATTCTGTGGTAAATGTATAAGAGTGAAGCACTAATCAGAATAAACCTTCTAGCCATTTCTCCAACTTATTACTGGCCAAAAGATGTAATCATGTTGTATTCAGTGTGTGGATGCAACAAGAAGGAATTAGATCAGTGGTGAAAACACAGATCTAATGTTTAAAAAAAAGAATAAAACAAACAGTTCTAAGTACCTAGATGCATCATACTGGAAAATTGGAAGTCTCTCTTTGGATGTCTCTCTTTGGATGATTTTTGGGATCTGGGGATTCAGCTATTTGCCTAGGATGGACTTGGTACAAAGAGGGCTTTAGGTGGAGGAAACAGTTCTGCTCAGACCTTCAAAATTGTATGTGCTGAAATGGATCTCTTCTTAGTAGCTTCCACCTCCAGTGACCATTCTTTTCACCAACCACTGCTTCTGACCTTTGCAGGGCTCTGAGATGATTCTAGAGAGACTCCCTACCCCTTGGAGAGCACAGAAAGGCTTCAGAGTCTCCACACCAGCTGTCATGCCCACTCTGCAGTATCTGAGGTCCTCATACCCCTCACCCTGACTGCAAATGAGGCCACAAGGTATCCCAGCCCCACGGGGAAGATGGAAACCACAGCCTAAGGCCAGAAAGTGCCTGGAGAGAGCTAGCTACTAAGGTGGGTGAGATTTTTCTTTCTTTTTCCTCCCTCATTAGAGTGTGAAAAAGATTGTCCTGTTACTTTCATGAAGCCATAATCTTTGAGGAATACCAAAGTCTTTAATTTACCTCCAAACCATAAATAAGTGCATTTTAAATTTTTTTCTAAGAGTTCAAACATATCTTTTTCATTTTCTTGTGCTATGGGCATTTGGAAATACTAAAGAGAGGGTAGAATGGTATTTTAAGGTCAATGAAAATAACTATTCCCTCTGAATTCTATCTTAAATAATCATATCCTTTAAAAGTAGAGAAGTCATAATCATACCTGATAAGCTCATTGGATGGCAAACACACCTGGAGAAACCCCAGCCTGTTGTCAGTACCTTGACCTGAGTGCTGTGGGATAAGAAGTGGGCAGGTGTGGCCCTGGCTTCCTGAGCACTGAAGAAGCTAGAGGATCTTTTCTCTACCAGGCCATTAGTCCTGAAATTAAGGGTAACCATACAATAACGTCCAAATTTAAACTGGCTCAGCTTTAAAAAAAAATCAATGGAAGTCTTTCCATGGCTAGGCTCATCTTTATGTGGATCAAGGGTTGGAAACTTGTGAGCTCCTGTAAATGAGGCAGGGCAGCATCATGGCTGGAAACACCTATCAGAAGCCTAGAAAATAGGCTTCTAGCACCCCTGTACCTCAAGCTCCTTGTATCTTTTGAGTCTGACAGACTCAAAAGATAAGTGATATGAACTAGATGGAAAACTGGCCCTCAGAGTGTGCAGTTTCCTCAAGATCCATCTCTGCTTTGAACTCAGATAGAACTAGTCATGTTTTATTCCCCCGACCCTGTACGATTTCACTCCTTGTCCCTCTCCAAATGTCTTCCTCTTTTTCTGCTTGTCTCTCTCCTTGTCTCTGAGGTTTGATCTCTTGCATATTTCCTGTAACTTCCAAAAGGAGTCCTTTTCCATAATATATTTTCCCTAGATTGATCAGGAAAATAAAAGGTGACACTATCTTCATGTTCTTTTCTATCTAAATACACGAATTTCTTACTGCTTCATCTGAAACACTGATTTGAGCAAAATACAAATAATTTGCCTCACATAAATATAAATCATTTGCCTTACCTATTTTCAAATATAATTATTTTGAGTTCAACCATTATGTGTAGTTTGTATGATGAGATTTTAGGGCGCTGAAGGCTGTTAAGTTTATATGACCTCAAGAGGAAATTGCTAATGAATCCACCTCTGCTGGCTTTGGGGGCTGCCTTATCCCATAGGATGATTTTTGGTTCTTCTACAAACTATAAGTGTAATTTCTCACACAAAATTGTTGCTGTTATTTATCTGGCACATTTCTGGTCTTTACTACATGTCCCCTATTCCCTCTAAGATGTATTAGATAAAGAACCCTGATCCCTAATGACCATTTGCCACGGGCAAAATATAAGGCAGCAGCAGGCCTTAAAGAGATTTAACAGGCTCTGTGGTTTATTTCCATTATGTATTTTATCTAGGATTTCAATAGGAATTTATGTGCTGTGGATACGGGCTGGGGCTGGGGGAGGGCATGGTGAGGAGTGGTGAAAGATGGAAGGAAGTAACTGGCTAGCTTTACCCAAGATTCATATGCTTCTGAATGTTCCACCCTAGAGAAGATAATAGCCATCTGTTCTCCAAGACCACTGGGGAACGAATAGGGGGACGTTGGTAAATAACATGGCAGAGGAGATCAAGGCACTCAGTGGATTTAACAACCGACAAGTGCCGAGGACACTGGGACCATTGACCAAGTGCTCTGTGAGTGGGATGACATGCCCTTCTCTGGAGGCCATCAGACACATCTGTCTGGAGAAATACAAATGCAGTGCTACATGGAGGGAGAAGAATGGACACGCTGATGGCTGCATTCCTACATTCCAGCCCAGCAATATTTATCTTAAAGCCTGTTCTTGTCTGAAGGAGGAGGTCTAGAAGGTTTCCCACTGTGATTCTGAAGATGTATTTGTCTTTTCACTTAATTCCTCTGGTGGGGGGAAGAGAAGACAATGAAAAGATCTTATCAGGAAAAAAAATTTATTTCTTGAGAGAAAAGGACACGTGGCTCATACTTCAGTTACTCACATAAACACCACGATTTAAAGAATTAAACATTTATGTTGGAGAGGAACCACAATCGTGGTTCTTTCCCCTCATAAAATGTATGTGACATGGGGAGTTTTCAATGTTCTTTTGACAAATTTTAATGATAACCTAAGAAAATGAGTTTCAAGAGATTTAACACAGAATCATAGACTGAAATTGTACCAGTATTGGGAATGGCCTAGGAAGATTTGAGAAAGCTCTGATTGTTATATTTCAAAAATTGGTGAAAGGACTTGGTTTCTGCCCAAAAAAGCAGGCAACTATTCCAGTGTAAATTAACCTAGCTAAAGAATTAACAACAATATTGTGTGAGAAATTACGCTTATACTTTGTAGAGGAACCAAAAATCATCCTATAGAATAAGGCAGCCCCCAAAGCCAGTGGAGGTGGATTCATCAGCAATTTCCTCTTGAGGTCATATAACCTTAAATGCCTTTAGAGCCCTAAAATCTCATCATACCTAGCTAAAGGTAATTAGCAAGTGTATAGGGGAGGAGAACTAGGACTTCCCCATCCTCATCCTAAGGACAGGTTTACATAACAATTGGGTAATCTAGCTAGAGTGGGAGGAGGGGCAACCTTCCACCTTCATGAAAGAAGACAGCTTGGTGGGGAAGGAACCTTACAGGGTTTTTACTATGTCAGAATTACGTGAACAAGATGGAGGGTATTGTGTATAAAAAAGTCTGGTCCACGTGTTGTATCTTTGGTGAATTCGCTCAAATCGCACCCCCCCCCCCCCAGCCATTTCTGAACGGCATGGGTCTTTAACTGTCTTCTATATTTCTATCTTTTTACTAAGCTTCTTTAAATCTTCAACAAGAGTCTGGGGTAATGTGTATTTACCCTTAGCTCAGGACAAGAACCCACGGCTTTTCTGTTTTTCTATTTCTTGGGTTTTGTTGTGGTTTGATGGAAATTGTGTCCGGGACCCTAAAAGGGGCCCCCGAGGACAGTTTCCCCCAAACCATAATGTATTCTCAAAACCTGTAACAGAAATGGCTTGAAAGTACCTGGGAAGTTACCTGGTAGAGAAGAAATTTGAATCACAGAAAGTGGAATGAGCTGAGGGTCACAGGAGTGTTTCAGGGGAGGTGGGAAGGTATCAGCAACAACATTTTAAGAGTTGTGAAAAAGTCTCAACTCAGTAGAAGAGGTGAAATTCTGCCTTCAAAAGTGTAAAGGAAGACTGGTTGCTGTGGCTAGCAGTGGCCTGCAAGAACTGGGAATGTAGATTCCCCATCAAAGATGCAAGGGAGATAGAGAAAGAGAAATAGAAGCAAATTAAACCATATATTTCTTAAACTTGATAAGCATCATCTGTTAGGTCCATACATGTCCTAGAGTCTGGTTTTTTTTTTTTTTGGTATTTACAAGTTTGAAAACTTGTAAAAATCTTAATAGTTTCATTGCATTATATACTCATTTAACCTCAAAACTGGATGGCAGTAAAATGAACAGTGTTGGAATCACTGAAAAAGAGCACCATGGCCTCAAAAGATAAAAACTTTTCAGAGGATTTTATATGCTGATTTTTATTTTTTGTGTTTTCTTTCTTACCTTTCTTTATCCTTCCTTCTTTTGTTCCTTCATTCCTTTATTTCTTCCTTCCTCTAAAAAGCTTATAACCAAACTTCTTAGATGCTGTGAAAAATAAGTTTCAACTCTAATAGCCAATTTCTCCAACTGCACTGATTGCCAAAAGGCTAACACAAATCTATCCACTATAAAATAACCAAATAGCTCTATTCAAAGAGCTACAGAGACAAACTTAGTGTTGACTGGTTTTCTGATTTGCATTAAGTTATCACCATCCCTCTGGCTGTGGAGAATACCAAACCATTCTTGGGTGTCCGCTGCCTCACAGGCTACCTGCATTCAGGTGCAAACAACTCTAATCCTCTTTCTAGGGCATGATGCCTGAAGAGTCCAGACATCTTGCCTGGGAGCCAAGCCCTATCATCACCTCCCTGTATGATTCAGATCTACAATTAACCCAAGTAAGCGCTTCTCTGCCGACTCATTATCTAACAGAAATCTTGAAGCATTTTGAAAAAGAAAAAGTCCTAGCTAATTATTGAACACCTTCTACAAGAGACTTTTTCGGGTCCCTTCAATTTTGGGTTTCTAAGACTAGTTAATTTCAAGTTTGGAGGCTACAGCAAAGCTGGAGTTCCTGTAGGACACTGTCAGGGGACAAGCTTTGGAACTGGACTTTCCTTTTATCACTTACTTGCTGTGCTAGTCTCTCTTTTTATCTCTCACTAGCTGTGCTACTATGGGTTAAGTTCTAAGCCTGTTCCCTCAGATGTTACCTGGAATAGCAATCCCTCCTGACTCAAAGTACAAGCATCAGAGAAAGAAGATGGGGCCATGAACACCTACCTGGTCTGGTAGTGGGGATGGGAGAGGAAGCTGTGTTGCAGCTGTCACACAGACTCACACTTCTCCATCTTCCTGTCACCTGTGACTCTATCATCATTTGCCTCATTTATTATATCAGACTCTTCACTGGTCTCCATACCCCCAGAGTTCTTGCTCCAGTTCACCCTGCACACTGGTACCAAACTATTTTCACTCTCTCTTCTCCATATAAAACATGTAGCTCCTCCCTGTGGCTTGTGGCTTCAGGTCAGACTTCATGCTATGATCACAAACTCTATCTCATCCCTCTTCCCTACTCAGTGTTAGCCCCACTGTGTCCCTCAGCCCTGCTCCGGGACCCTCAGCCCTGCTCAGAGACCTTCCTGCTCTCTGTATATGTTCTGTGAATCCCTGCTTGTGTGACCATGTTCCTTTGGTGCTTTGAAAATACTCCTCTTTCCCTTTTGCTTGTCTGAAACTACTCTAGATAGACCTCAAGGCTATGTGCAAATCATGCATCCACCCAAAAGTTTGCCCATCAGTTACTACATACCATACCCATATCGTCTAGCACTTAATAACTTCTCCACCTGAAGTTACCTATACAGTTTAGCCTGGAGCTAGTCTCTAATTATATCACATAATAACAGCAAAATTATGACTACAACTATCATTTATTCAGCTCCTATTTTGTTCTAGACAGATAAGTTTATTTTAGTACCCATATTAAACTTATAAGTAGAAATTATTATCCTCATTTTGTACTTTAAAAAAAAAAACTAAAGTACTTGGAAGGCTGAGATAGGAGGATTTGAGACCAGTCTCAGCAATTTAGTGAAACCATGTTTAAAAATAAAAAATAAAATAAGTTGGGTGTAGTTCAGAGGCAGAATACCCCTGGGTTCAATTCCTAATACTCCAAAACAAATAAGGAAAACTAAACTTCATTGAGGTTAGGTAGCTTGTCACAAATGGTACTGTTAATAAATAATAGAGCCAATATTGTTTCCATTGCCTGAGTATGTTGTATCCCCCTACCTCCATAGGTATGATAAAATTGCCATGGATTTAACACAGTATGTACATTAAGTAGATAATAAATACTGGCCACTTGATTAAACAACAGGGGGGATGCAGCTTAAGTCAAATATTCCCTCAAAAAGCTTCAGGTTGCAAGAATGATATGGCAGAGAATAAAAATTGTCCTTACCTTCAAATTCTGTACAGCAGAGAACAATGGGGTCAGGCAGTTTCAGGTATCACAGAAGGGGCATGCTCTCCCGGCCCAACCCTTCCCTTTCAAAGGGCCAGCCTCCGCATTTGCTCTTCCCTTGCCATTGCCAGAGTCAGACAGCCTGTGTCACAGCAACCCCAGGGGAACATTTTTCAGGCAGCCTGGGCTTGTGGAAGGTGCCAGTAACATACTCAAAACCGTAAGACAGGAGTCCAAGCTCCACATGTGACCAAAAGGAGAATTTACCAGAGCATACCAGTGCTTCCCCTCCCTATGTGGCTTTACCCCTATGGGCCCCATGTCAGAAGGCTGCCTGAAGCCTGGGCACCTGTTAGCTCCCTTCTCTGCTGCCAGGCACTATGCAAGGTGCTTCACACATAACCACCTTTTCCTAAATACTCACCACAACCTGACTGAACCCAAGAATGAGAATACTAGAAAGCATTCCACCAAAGCTACCCAGAAGAGAGGGATACTTCACCAGAGGCATGTCTGTCTCCACAGATCATGTCCTCTCCCCTGCACCCCACCATCTGCTTATACTGGAGCCAAGGGACCTAGCTGTGACACCACTCATCCCAGAAGTCTTCAGTGTCTCCATCATACAAACAAAGCAAATCCATACAAAACCAGTCCACTCCCCTGCACTTCCAGTCCCCTCCCAGCTCACAAGTGCCACTACGTAAAATGAATCAAAATAAGAGAACAAAAATGCCTATTTTCTATGTACATACCTATACACTTATATCTCATTCCTTCAACTACTCCAAGGTACCTAAGATAGAAACCATAATTTCCCATAGCCTCCGTTCCAAATCCATATAGCTTGAGGAATACAGGGGATATCATAAAAATACTGAGTGTATAGCATGGTTAGAATCCAGTTTGATACTAGAGGTCATTTCGACCTCTAAGTTCAAAGCTTGGAGAAGCTTAAAGGGGTACAGGGCAGGGAAGCTAAGTCCTTGTCTACTGTTTCATAGTAAATGACTCTGGACAATCAAATTTTTCTACAGAGTTTCCCAGCCTTCCTACACTCTAAAAATGTTTTCAAAATAAAAGTTCCCAGCAAAAGTTAGGGTGAAGTTAGCATGGTTGTACACACCTGTAATCATAGTATCTGGGAGACTGAGATAGGAGGATGGCAGATTCTAAGCCAGCCTTAGCATCTTAGTGAGACCCTACTTCAAATTAAAAAATAAAATAGGGCTAGAGTATAGCTCAGAGGTAGAATACCCCTGAATACTTCAATTTCCAATCAAAAAAAGAAAACAAAAGCCACAGTGAAAGAGATGCAGCTAGTTTCAGATGTGGGATGGTTTCTTGCTCTGAACCAGTAGAGTTTTCATTTTATAGATTTTTATATTTTTTCCTAATATTTTATGAAACTCTATAAAATAATACAAGTAATACCAGTTAAGATGTCCAAAAAGTATTGGTCACAAAGCCACATAAAAACATACACCCTCTTTTTTTATTGGTGTTAAATTCCAACATACCTTGGCCTGAAAGAAAAATCAAAAGCTAAGATTAATTGGGTTCTGACATGGTGATACTTATTCTTTGAATAGAGTAATTTTTTTTGACATTTCAGGACATTTTTTATATTACTCTGCTTGCTTTTTCTCAAAACTTCATGAGTCAGGTAAGGCATTTAACCATCTCCAATTCCCTGATGAAGATTTTGTGGTCCAGACCCTGATGCAGCTACCTGACCCTCCTTGCAGCCCAGGTTATCAGGTAGGGAGAGGAGCAGGGAAGGTTTGGCTGTGTGGTGGATGGTTGACCAGGGCACACAGGCGGATGACCCTGTAGTTCTGAGTGCTGCTGGCTGGGCAGTACTCCTCCTATGACTGGGCTCTACACCCCAGGGCCTCTTTGTCGCAGCTGGCCTGCTTGCTTTGAGCTTAGCACAGAAGGCCGCTGCTTGCTTCCAACTTGGCAGTTCACTGGTGGGAACTGGGTGCCAGAGTTTTTTGCTAGTGATGGCTCTTGCCCGGCACTCTCCTGTGGTATCATATTTTCTCAGCTTGTTTTGAAACTCATCTTACTGACCCTCCTGATGCTCACTGACCCTGTCTCAGGTCACCAAAAGTGAGGTCACTGAGGATTCCAGCATGGCCCTGCCTGGTAAGCCTCTCTCTGGAGAAAAAAGTTTCTCCTCCAGGCAGTACCCTGGAAGAGAGGCTCAGTTCAGTTCCTCACCCCGCTCCCAGGGCCATGCTTAAATAGTGGGTCTCACCAAGATTTACCAAACTTTGGAATTCAATTAGATGAGCTGGGTAGGTTGTTGAAGAACATCACTCCTGCTCACCTTGATTTTACAGCCCAGGCAGCAGAGACTCAGCTATATAGAGAGGTTCTTATCCAAGATCCAAGATCTAACAGCGGAGCCAGGAATGGTGGTACTAATCTGTGCACTTAGCACTTGGGAGGCAGAGATAGGAGGAGAGCAGATTTGAAACCAAGCTTCCGAAACTCAGCAAGTCTCTCAGGTATTTAGTGAGACCTGTTTCAGAGGGAAAAAAAGGACTGGGAGTGTAGCTAGGAGGTAATATGCCTCTGGGTTCAATCCCCAGTACCAAAACAATAACAACAACAAAAACAACAACAACAACAACAAGTTAATAGCCAGTTAACGATAGAGCTAGAGCTAGTAGCCAGTAGAGACACCTTCTTCTTTAGCTCACTCCATTTACTATCACAACCTTCCACCTCAAGTCTCTCTCTTTGAGATGTGTAATATCTCCTGGTTATGATATTCCAATGCTTTTGCCCATGTTTTCTCCTCTGCCTGGAATGTCTTTCCCCATGTTTTCCTCATATATAATTCCTGTTTTAAAAATTAGTCTGGGTTTAAAGTTTCTCTGAAGCCTCCACCAAGTTAATCAGATAAATTTCTGTAGCTAGTGTGTATTTTTCATTGCACATAGAACATTTTACCATGTTGCAGTTAGGAGAATCTTGTCTTGTTTTCCTCATTAAATTGTAGGCACCTTGAAGGCAGAATCCACATCCTTAGTTTTCTTCTTCTGTGTCTATGTCCAGGCTTTGCTAATGTTGAGACATCCCTCCATAACGCTCTCTGACCACCAGTCTGGGAAAGCATGGAAGTACAGGTCAGAGAATTCAGGAGACCATCCATTGAGGGCAGTAATGCCTCTTGTGGTCAAAGACTTCTCCATCACCCTATTAACAGTACCCTATAAACTACTGCCCTTAGTAGTTAACACACAACTACAAATGACATATAGCATGTCATTTGAGTGTGGTTTCTATCAATTAACACATTTATTTCAGTAATGCTTGTTTATTATAGTATAAATATGTTAATTTGTATAATAATAGTAATTAATACTTATTGGGCTCATTCTTAGAAATTTATGGACATTATTTCATCAAATTCTTGGAACTACCTTACAATTTTCTTTATTTTATAGATGAAGAAACTGAAGCTCAGCAAATACAAGCAACTTATAAAAGGGAAATATCTGGACCACAAAGAGCCAACTGATAATCATATCTGAAACTCCAGGGCTCTGAGTGAGCAGATAAGGTTAATAGCTTCCCTCACCATCTGCTGCCCAAGTAAAGCTGGTTTCTGTTTTTAATGCAATAATGTTCTCTGTGCAGTGTGCTTATGGCATGTTATTTAATAAAATATTATTCCCAAATGAAAATGAAATGTATTCATCATAAAAAGTAGCATATGTTCATTAAGACATTCCAACAATATTAAAAAGCTATAAAAGACTATTATACAATTTCAATACCTTGAGATAATCACCACTATTATCATGGTGGGTATGTATTCAGATGTTTGTCTGCACATTTTATATGTATACATATTTTTCTTAAGTGGAGTAATAGTATACATACTTTTGAGTCTTTTAAAAATATTTATGGTAGACATATTTTCACTGTTAAGGCATGTAGACCCATTTGTGTGTGATGGGGGAGGGCGTGGTACTGAGGATTGAAACCAGAGATATTCTACCTCCAAGCTGCACTCTTAGCCCTTTTTATTTTTTGTTTTGAAACAGGATCTCACTATGTTGTTGAAAATTTTGCTAAATTGCTGAGGCTGATCTCAATCCTCCTGTCGCAGACTCTCAAGTACTGGGATTATAGCCATGCACCTCCACACCCTGCTAGACTCATATTTTTAATGGTTGGTAGTATTCCAATAAATGAATATATAGTATTCCCCTTATCCACATGCCAAAGCCTTTGGTAGATGCCCAAACCATAGATAGTGCCAAGCCCCATAACTTAAGGCCCTTCCATATTAACTATGCACACTCACATACACTGTGGCAGTAACTTGCAGTTTGAGATGCCACTGGAAAACTAGCACAAATTTCTTTTTCCTCCTTCACAACTTCCTGGATGGAAGATTCATTGTTTCCATAAACCTTGTAACCAAGTTGAGAACTTTAACTTCTTCATTGAAAGAAATATTTTATAACCTCTCTTTGACAAACTAAAAGTCCCAGCATAAGCTACTCTTGTGATTTGGGGTCATCATCAGGTAAAACAAAGGTTACTTGAACACAAACACAGATACCACAATAGTCAATCTGATAACTCAGGTGGCTACTAAGTGATTAATTGGGAAAAGGTAGCCTATATAGGGCAGAAAAAAGAATGAGTCACATCCTGGGTGGGATAGAGAAGGAAAGAATGAGATTTTTTTATCATACTGCTCAGAACAATGTACAATTTGAAACTTATAAATTGTTTATTCCTAGAATTTTCTATTTAATATTTTTAGACCACGGTTGACTGTGGACAACTGAGATTTCAGGAAGTAGAAGCTACAGATACAGAGGGACTACTAACATAATGAGGCAAGTATGTTGTTGCTATTAGGAGTGATACGAAGATAAAAAAAAATATTTTTTTTCTATTTTGGCCAGGTTAAAAGGTAGCCATATTTTGATTTGCATTTCTTTAATCATTGAGTTCATTGATCTTATTATTTTTCCTTGACTTTTTTATTTCCTTGTTTATTTTCTGATTAGGGTATTTCTTATTTTCTCTTTGGTTTCTAGGAACAATTTGAATAGATGGGTAGGTCCATGTTGTCATGTATTTTACAAAATATGGATAGACGACCTCAGAGATCATTTTACCCTCCCATTGTACAGGTTACTAGATTGAATAGAGAAAGGAGATGACTCAGTGTGTCATGGTGATAGCCTTATTTTTCAAGGGACTTACTAAGATGTGTTGACTCCCAACATCTTACATTTCTAGAATACCATCCTACCCCTTCTCATGAAGCAAAATATACTTCTAATCAACCCGGAATTGAAAAGTGATGAAAAGTGATGAAAAAGACCACTTTAGTTTGCTTTCTTGCTGTTGTTTGTTTTTGTTTGTTTGTTTTCTCTGCCTTTTCCTGCTTTTGACCCAAGGGTTATATTCAGTAGAGAACAGCAGAAAGTAACACCAAGGAAAAGATAGCTTCATAACCATTACTTTAGATGTTCTTCTGTTTGGAGAAAGAAGCTAGACATAGCAATCTTTGGTGGTCTTTGTGAGCCTGATGAAAATTTCTTGGATTTCCAAAGTTCTTGCATACTAAAAATGATTGACGTTCTGTGTGTGGCTGTACAGATGGCTTCTTGGCTGCTGTTTCCTGTGGTAGATGGGGCTACTTTGAGAAGCCGCTAATAGCTCAGTGCCCCTCCACTGGGAGGATATTTGAAGGCTGCTATCTTGATGCAATGCACACTCGCATCTGTTTTTCATGCCTTTCCAACATGGAATTGCATTAGCTTCCCTCTTAGTTGCAAGAGGGGAAACGCAAAACTCAAAATTAGGAATTGAGATGAATAGAATGTATATTTGTCTCTCAACTTGCTTGGATAGACTTCTTATTCCTCATGTATTCTGGGAGAAAAAATTAGCACAAGAGTGGGACAGATAAAGCTGGTGGGAGGAAGTAATAAGAAAGGTCAATTAGAAGGGGGAGGGAAAAAAGAATAGAGTGGGGGTCGAGAAGCTATCAAAGTGCTTAAGTTGCTTATAGATGATTCCAGACTTCCTCTCTTAAGATAGATTGGGACATGTGGAAAATCTACTTGTCCATTTGTGTAATACAAAAAAGGAGGGGGAGAAGATCCAGACTCCCCAAAGGGGAAAAAGTCAGGGGAGATGTGAAACAGGTGTTTCCTGCTTCCTGTGCCTTAGAGGAGAGCTTAGAGCCCTGAGAGGGAGGTTTCCACAGCAGACCAAATTAGGTGAAGCCATATTTTTCTATCAGCCTCCCTCAGAGAGGAAACACATGGGCCACCAACTCCCAGAATGCTCCTTCCCCCCCTCTCTCTATCTCTATCTCTATCTCTATCTCTATCTCTATCTATCTTTCTCTCTCCCTACACACACACACACACACACACACACACACACACACACACACAACTCTCTAGCTTCAAAGACCTTAAAAATAGTGAAAATGTATACAGATGTATCATATAAACAAATTTTCAGTTTCTTTATACCCTCCCTTCTCAATTTATCTGCTTTAAAAAGAAGTGTACATCAATCTTTATTTTTCTTTTCTCTTTGTACTTAATGGGAGTGTTTTTATTCATGCCTAACATGTGTTCTTTATTCACCCCAAATTAAAATAAAAGGTAAAATGAAATCTATGAGTGGAATGTTATCTTGACCTTGTATAATATGACTCTAAAAGGCACTTTTAGCACTACTTCTTTACAAAATTAGTCATAAAACTAAGATATCCATGGAACACAAATCCTAATGTTATATTACTATACGAGCTGTGCACTTTTAAATGTCTGTCTGTGCTCTCTTGCTCACTCTTTTTCTGTACTCCATATCTGTCATCTTTTTTCCTCTCTATAACAGTGAAATACAGGAGAAAAATAGTAAAATTTTGTGTGTGTTCACATACATGCATATTATATCTCCAAACATCTTAAAACAACTAAAAGATTTAAAAATATGTATTTGTATATTTTAGATTAAGCAAGAGTAAGAAAGGAAAGAGAGAAAAGAGATAGAGAAAGAGGAAGGAAGGAAGGGAGGAAGAGGATGAGCTGGAGCATTCAACTACAAAAGAAAGCACCATATATCATCCAGATGTTTTGTCTGCAGCAGACCAAACATCAGGCTTTGGGGACATTTGGAAGACGCAATGCTCCTTTCAGTGCACAGACATAGGCACTGTCCCAGCGCCTCTCTCCCCGTGTGGATGTGTCTATCCCTTTCAAGCCTTTTTGTGGTCAAATTATAAAGGCCTGTTTAGTGGGTGGGATGACGTCACACCGACCACAAAAGCTTATATTTCCTGCTACTAAATACACAGCCCCTGCTGACGATGTGGTCATTACAGAGCATGCTTGTTCTGCCGAGGTCACCCGGAGTGGGGATAAAGGCTCTGGGGGCGGGGGTCCTGGTTGAGAGAGCAGAGCCATTATTCCCAGGTTGTCTGTCTGCCTGCTGATCTTCATCTTGTTGGAAGCAAAAGATGAAAATAGAAGCCCCTTTGTGCTTCCTCCAGACCTTTGTCTCAAATGCTGCGGGGAGCACTGGGAGGCAACATAGAGAGAAAAGAACAGATGAAAATCAGGTCTTTGATTCTAATCTCCCCATTTCTAGGCAGAGTGATTTTACCCCTGAGTCTAACTGTCACAATCACAATTTTACTAAAGAGAAAAGAACCTCATCTGGGGATCAAATGAGATCATGTGTTTTAGAGTGATTTATTTTGGGTATGCTCTTCAAATTTGAACATCATTTACTTAGCATTCCCACTGCCCTTGGGATAATTAGGAGCTGTGGTTGTCTCTTCTGAGAGGAGTAAGTAAAAGGGAGCTTTTATTGTTACAAATTATTTTTTGTTTTATATATTCATTTTATAAAGAAAAATAAATGAAGCTAAGTGATAAGGAGAGGACTTGTCGAGTGCAGGACCACAGAGAACCACAGAGGAATGAGCAAGGATCCAGGCCAGATGTCTTAGAAGACGCAGCATTTGAGTTAGGTGTAGGGCATAAGAGTTTATCAGGCAGTGGTAGATTAATGGTGATAACTTGATGCACCATGCCCATGAACCCCTAAGTACCACCTGGTGTGAAGACAGTGTTAGAGGACGTGTGCTATATAAACCTTTAGCACTCCAAATTTCAGATGAAACACAATTATATGATTGCGAATTTTTAAAGATTTCCTGTACTCTATTAAGTTCAGCTTTGACAACAGCAGAAAAACTACTGTTCAGCCCAGATCATCTGATATTTTCCTACTCTCAGTTTTGAACCATCAACAAAGCAGGCTTCAAATTCTCTACATAGTTTTCTTTTCTTTCTCCCCCTGTGGTGAAGGACTATGACATGTAGAGCCTCAAATCTAAAAAGAACTTTCAAACAAGTCTACATGGCATTTCATAAGGGGAAACTTTCGCCATTATCCATGTAACATAGGTGGTCTGGACAATCCATCTGCTACATATTCTAGCTGCTGACAAGTTCTTGTAAGCCGAGTTCGTCTAGATTGGTTCTCTGTATAAACCAAAGAATTGAAATGCTGCCATGTTTTTTTGGGCCATGTGTGCCCACCAGGCTCTTAGGGGGGCACATTTTCCACCAAGACCACTGGCTAACCTTACGGGTCTTGAGTAGGCTGAACACTATGCTCAGTTCACCTGATCTGAGGCTGAGCCTGGGTGGTGCATCTCAGTTATTCCCCACAAGCTGCCATCTTCTGGATGGGGCATTAATCATCCTTTTCTTGGAGCATACTAGACAAGCTCTTGGCTAGGAGAACTATCATTTTCATTTCCAATTTTAAAAAGTGTGTGTTTGGTAACTGGGGGAAGACAGGCCAGAAAGGCAGCTTCAAAATCCCACCCTGGGGGAAAAATTGTAGAAAAGGCCCTGAATCACCTCAGTTGTAGTGCTTGTGGAAGTGTCCCAGAACACAAAATCTGTGCTGGAAGAAATGGGACATTCTGAGGCTTTCAGAGAGGATGACACTATCAGTTTGGACTGGAATTAGAGCTCTGAAAACAAACTAGGAAAGTCAAGGTAAAAGTTAAAGAAGTGAATGAAAGAATCAAGAAATAAAGAATATGGAGAAACTGGTAAGCAGAACTCAGAAAATATAAAATCATAAGGGGAAGAAAGAATGAAAGGAAAAAATAAGGACATTTAGAAGGTAGAAGCTAAGCAAAAAAGCTGATCAAAGTTAAGTTAAGGGAAACTTTAACAGACCCAACACACTTAACAGTTCTGAAGCAATGTCCTGAATCAATCAGTTCCTGGAAAAGTAAGATTTCTGGAGCAGAAATGTTGGATGGAGTCAGAAACTAAAGATGAGACCATGACAAGGGAGCAAAGCCTCAAAACAATTCCTGGGCCAAATGGTAGAAGGACAATGGCGGTAATAGGGTCAAAATCAAAAGATCACACTGTACACCTCCCCAAATATGTAATATATACAGCGTTTTGGGGAAAGAAAAAAGTGAAGTCCATGGATTTCAAACTCAGATTGCAGGTAAATTAATAAGAAACTAGGTGAATTTGTTTGAACCACCCCTCCATGCTATTCTCGAATGGCATGGGGCTGTAACTGTCTTCTGTATTTCTATCTTTTTAATAAACTTCTTTAAATCTTAAAAAAAAAAGAAACTAAGAGGAAAGGAGCATCTCCCATAATTATTTCAACTGACTCTGCAGAAAACCACTCATGTATTTACTGCTTTCAAAGAGCTAAACCCTGGGAGGCAGAGACAGGAGGATGGCGCAGGTTCGAAGCCAACCGCGCATGCTGGCTTAGGAGACCCTGTTTCCAAATAAAAATATAAAAATAGGTCTGGGAGTGTAGCCCGGAGGTAGAAGGGCTTCCAGCAACCCCAATACCACCAAAAAAAAAAAAAAAAAAACTAAGAGCTAAACCCTATCTCCACATAATGACCTTCTACCATTTTTTCTGCTGCTTCAAGAATTCTGGTTTGATCAATCAAATAACGTCTCTATGACACTCAATCTGAGTCTATCTCTACTTAGTCTCACACACAGTTATGACATCAAAGGAATAATATTTCTTACAATATTAAAGGCAGCTATTGAAGACTGAGAAACTCAAACCTTCATTCTTGGATAGGATAGTATTTCCATGACCCTAAGCAACTTTTTTGACTGATTTATTTTCTTTCTGTTGATTCACATTTGGCAGGATTAACTTATCTGACTGTTTTGAAACTGCAGAGATACTTCTTCATTGATCTAAATATTCTGTTGCTTTTATTTAGACAAACTTGTAACATAATTGACTCTTGCCTTTTTCAAATGGAGTGTTAATTATGTAGACTCAGTATGCATTTATGAGAGGTATTAAGTGTCCTTTTATTAGCCTTACACTAGTTTTCTGGAAGCCATGTGAAGGACAGAGCACTTCAGGTGTAGAGAGAATGAATGCCTTAGACAATGCTCAATGTGAATATGGAGAGAATAGTGTGACCCACATGAGTTTTATCAAATGTCTGTAGATGCAGAAGGCTAACTCCTGTTATTTGTTCCTGTCACCATGTTGTTTTCAGAACTCATAGCCTAGAGAACTGTTTTTGTAATTACTTCTGGTTTTTTTTGTTGTTGTTGTTGTTATTGTTGTTGTTTTCAGGTTGTATGTGAATTCTACTCTATTTAGCATAAACCAAAGTTGACATCTGGATATGTGATTCATGGCCAATAACTGTGTATATCACTCATGATTGCACACTCTCTCAGACACTGATTTCAGACTATGACTGATGCGGCCATCTCTTGTTATCAGAATCAGTGTAATGCCAATACTGACCCTTACTTTGTGCTTTGGGTGCTAAGTAGATCTGGGTCCATGTAGTAGTCTAGTGCCCTCTTGTGGCTTTCAAACTCAGAATCTTGAGTTCCTTTGTAAATTGGAGCTACTTGTGAAAATTAGAGCTACTTGTAAAACTACCAGTTTAAGAAAGTTGTTATGAGGTGAGATCATATCTCCTTCCTTTTTCCCTCAGTAATACCAAACTGCTCCTACAAGCACAGTAAGTGATGGTAGATCTATTTTACTCTGATCTAAGAAGAATCCTTTGGAGTGAGGGTATTAATTCAAGGTGTTGGAGTTTAGTAGGGAACTTAGAATTTAGTGCACTGTGGATATATTTATTATATGAAAAACAAATGTTGATTGAAATCTCTTCACCGACTTTAGAATACATTCCATACTGTCCATTCACTCTTACACATCTTTATTCAGCTATTTCTACCATGACATGCTTTCAAATATTTTAATATATTTATTCTGAAAGCAAAAGAACTATGATGGCCTCAAAATTTTAAACATTTATTATGTGAACAAACTGAGAATACAACATAGCTCCAGTGGAACAAACAAATGTTACAGATGTTGGCTCAATATAATAAAGAACTTTTTTAAATGATTGCAATTGCATGACACTGGAATATATTTAGAGATAAGCCTTAAGTCTGTGATAGTCAAGCAAGGATGAATTACTTTTTATATATAAACCTTTTAGGGAGTTCTTTTGTTGCAGTAAATTATCTTTGATAAAAATCTTAGATTTCTAGAATTTAAAATGTCCACAAATAGATCCAAGAAAGAACATAGCTTCCTCTGATTATCCAATTAAATAATTCCCATATTTAAAAGTCCTCTCTAATGTCCAATGTGGAACCTTTCCAGTGCATTTGCAAGTTCATAGCTATCATCACCATTTTCAGGAAAGTAAAAGGGATTTGTGTGCTTGTGTGTGTGTGTGTGTGTGTGTGTGTGTGTGTGTTTCTCCAAACCCATTTTCACAATTTACCTGTTTCTGATTTTCTAGATTGTAATAGGACCTTTGACATTTTCTTTCAAACCTGATATGCCATCACTTATCTGCTTTTCATTTGTAGAAAACCTTTTAATGTTTCTGTCTAATTGCGTATGATGTCATATTACACACTGGAAAAATATGTATATTTGCTTAATTATGGTTTATGACATATGATGAGTACATTAATACATATTTATTAAAGTAGTTACTCATCCCCACGGCACTGTAAAAAGACTCAAAGCTTCATTTGAGCAGATTATTAATGAAAAATAGAGTTTCATTTTGCCACCCCAAGTTGCAGGGACAAAGTTATTATCCTGTGGCAGTTTACATTCACTTAAACTGAGAGCAGAGAACATGAATTACATTTCTTTCCAGTATAATTTCTTACTCTTTAAAGAGGTAGAAAGGTTTGTGCAGTACAGATGACTTGATTTTTATGGCTGCTACTGTTTTATTTTTCACATTTAGTCCATACAATATTTACTATTTGTTGTTGTTGTTTTGGTACTCGAGATTGAATCTAGGGACATTCTACCTCTGAGCTACACTACTCCCCCAACCATATTTTATTTTCAATTTGAAACAGAGTCTCACTAAGTTGCTGATACTGGTGTTCAACCTGCAATCTTCCTGTTTCAGCCTTCCAAGTACTGAGATTACAGGTCTGTACTACCATGCCCAAATTTTCAGTATACTTTATGATCTGTACCCTGAACCTTAAAGGAGAAACAGCTAATCCACCATACCTTACAAAGGGCCCAAACTAGCTTAAAACTAGAACCCACTGAGTCTTGCTCCTTTGGCTTTAGGGTTTGAATATAGAAGAGAAAACTACTTCTTATAAATGTGCCTCTCCACCAAAGGCACATTTACTTGCTACACTGAGACTGGGGTGGGGAGTGCTTTAAGGATCTTCCATGAAAAATACTCATGTCTCCTTACAAGGCCAAAACTTCAAAGATCTTAGGCTTCAAGGATCCAAGGCTTACACTGGTTTGTAATCACCCTCTCATCTTTCACACAGTAGTTCCCTTACCCTTCACCTTAGCAAAAAAGCCACTGAGCTATGCCATAGACTTTGCTGACAGCCCTGGGCTATGACAGAAGAATTCTCACCCTCTCTCATCTCCATGGGAGAGACACACTGGATCGTCACCAGCCTGTGAAATAAACCACCCACCTGGTCCATGGAACCATTTCAAGGCCCAAAGAGCCAGCCTTACTCAGCTGTGCCATATGGGAAAGAAGAAACTGTGTCTTTCTCCATATGGATTTGTCACACATTAATAAGAGGCATTTTCTCTCTGTCTCAGCCAAATGCCTGGATTCTTGAAACATATGAGATGTGTTGGACTCAACTTGTCAGGAAATTGGATATGTATTTCATAAAGCGAATTGAAACCAAAACGGTGTTGGGTCATTCTGTTACTATCTCATTGGAGAGACATCCCTGCAAATGGACAGCTAATCTCTTTAATGAGCCAAATACTCAAAGGCTCTTTTGGGAGAAAGAATCTAGTTTTTAACTTCCTCTTGTTACATAGCTATGAAACACAGAATTCTAGAGCAGGAGAGGTTTTTTTTAGAGATTACCAATCCTCATGCCCACC
This sequence comes from Muscardinus avellanarius, assembly GCF_963383645.1. Lineage (NCBI taxonomy): Eukaryota > Metazoa > Chordata > Mammalia > Rodentia > Gliridae > Muscardinus > Muscardinus avellanarius. Next base: position 21,974,459 of record NC_137787.1, on the reverse strand, counting down.
ACGGTCTTATTTTTCATGAGCCTCTAAGAAGGAAAGTGGCAGCTCAACTGTTATGCTGCCTAGAGGACTCCTATCCAGATCACTTTTACTTCTCTTCTCATACATCACAGGTTTTTTCATGTTTTATTTCTTCTGACAATTCCTCAAAGTATATTCACTGCTGTTTCTTTCTAGATTATATACATTTCTCACAAATTCAATGGGCAAAAGGTTATGATTTTCTTAATATCTTTTCCTCAATGGTACAATTTATATAAAGTCCTAACTATTTTATGGTTGACATCATCCTTATTCATCATTATGAAGCTAGAATACAGGGAAATCCTAGGATAGGTACAAGAGACCCATGTCCTAGCCCCTCATTTCTTATAAAATAACAAAAAGGGGTATACATGTCAACTAACAATGAAATGAACAAGTTTCCAATTTGGGCCATCCATATTAGGATCCTTAATTTTGGTTTTACACGCAGGAAAAAAGATTGTATCTGTCCAAAAGTCATATTAGAAACATTAAATTAGTCAAGGAGGAATATGTAGACTGCATTCATCTCTATGGTCTTCTTAAAGACATGAGAGAGAATTTTTCCAAGTTCCTTTTAGATATGGTCCATAGAGATTAATCTCTACATGCTTCTTTGGAATCAGGAAGTTCCATATTTAAGTATGAGTCTTAAGAAGTATCTATACAGAGGAGATAGCCTTAGTCTATTCAGTATCAAAACCCTTGATATCAGGCAACTTAGCTGTCTATGAAAAAATGAGCCTCAAATTCATAAAATAAGTTTAATAATAGCTCTATAAGGTTGCTGTGATTAGAGGTGATATAATATGTGAAACAATTAATACAGAGTAACTACTCAGGTATTGAAATGCCTCCAGCATGTTGTTTTTTTTTTTTTGGTGTGTGTGTGTGATACTGGAGTTGGAACCCAGGGTCCTTCTACCTCTGGGCTACATTCCAAGACCTATTTTATATTTTATTTGAAAATAGGGTCTCACTAAGTTGCTGAGAGCCTCAAGTACTGGGATTTTAAGTGTTTGTCACCATGCCCAGCTTCCAGTATGGTTCTTTTGGTTCAAAAAGTGCTTTGGCCATTCTGAGTCTTTTGTTTTTCCATATAAATTTTGAACTATTTTTTCTAGCTCTGTGAAGAATGACCGGTGTTTTGATAAAGATTGCACAGAATCTGTAGATTGATTTTGGTAGTATAGCCACTTTGACAATATTTTTTCTGTCTTTATCTCCCTAACATGCATGAGTAGGGTGACACAGGGATTCAGAAGGATCACACAAGTGCTATCTGCATATATATTAATATCACTTTTAGTTTTACTATGATGTATAATTACAATGCACTAACAAAAGTATAAAAAAGAGATTGTTTGGTAACATAAATGGAAATAAACCTGGTTTGACCATCTGTTTTCCAACAATAAGCAATAGTAGAAACCATGATTGTCCATTAGCTTCATGGACATAAAAATGTCAACAAAGGGTCAGGAACAGAGATTATGATGAGACCTTTTTGTCCACACTACCTGAGAGACAGGACTGTGTAAACACCTGAGAACTTGCAGCACTCTAATAAAGGCCTGAGCTGGAGCTGTGGCTCATGGGCTGATGGGATCCAATGAAGCTCAGGTGACATATTGAAAATTAAAAAGAAAAAGGGTGACTGTAATGTATAAAAATTTTAATTATTAGTGTTTTTGAGTGGAAGTATTATGTATGTTTTTATTGTTGTTTTAGTTATTGTGGTGGTGGTGGTGGTGGTGGTATTGGGGATGGAATCCAGGGACATTCTACCTATGAGATATACCTTCAGCCCTATTTTATTTTTTATTTTGAAACAGTGTTGCACTGAGTTGCAGAGAGACTTGCTAAATTTCTGGGGCTGGCTGAGAACCTGTAATCTTCTTGTCTCAGCCTTCTAAGTAGTGGGATTATAAGTGTGTATTACCACACCCAGCTTCCATGGGTCTTTTTTTTTTGTCATGAACTTATAGTTGCCATTATTTCTTACATATAATAGTTATAATAGTTATGCTTCTTTCACTTAGAAATATAAGTTAGGCATTTCCTTAGGCATATTTAAACACTGCATAATATTCTATTGAAGGGATAAAGCCAGGATGTCTAGCAAAAGAAAATGTGTTAACTGATTTTTTTTTTCTTAAAATTAACACTCTAAAAAACTTCCTGTGCAAGACACTTTGAAAGTTCCAGAGGTAGAATTGATAAAGTTTAAGAAAATGAGTCTAGGGTTTACTTCCATATTGCTGTCTTTGCTGGTGGTAAATTGACATAAAACATTAGGAAAAGACTTTCTGTCTCATCACATTTACTTCTTTATATCTAAGTTTCTAAAAGTTTGTCTTACTCATCATCATAACAATGATGGCAGAGCTGAGCTGCCACCTGAGGCTCCTTGGGCCTGCGCCTCTGTCCTTGGGAGTGACAGGGCATCAGCTATTCGTGGTTGAAGTTCTCTCTAGGTTCTGATATCTTAAGAGTAATACGATGCACAGTTTTGTTTTCCTCCCGTGGCCCCTTGGTACCTCCCATTGGCTTCCAGGTAGAAGAGTACGGTGACATGCACAAAAATCAGGAAAGTGTGAACCAGAATCTCAGCTCCATCTCATTCCACTTGCAAAAACATGAACATGTCACTTAACCTGTCAAAGCTGATTTCATGTGCTTATAAAATCAATACCACACATTGTGCAGGATACCTGCAATGATTGCATAAAGCAGAAGGTTTATCTGCAAAGTGGAACAATTTCTGACTACATAAAGAAGAAATGACAGGGCACTCATCATAGGTCTTAGGGGCGTTTTTAGAGATCAAATGGCAGTGTGTGTAAAGAGCTGAGAACTTTCTCTCTCTTATTATAGTTTTCTCACCACTTTCCCACACCACAGATCTCTTTTTATTTGTTCACACACACATTAATTATAAATAAACCAACATAAGAAAATTCAATTGAATAGTCAAATAACAAAAAAATCCTTGTATTCACTGAACATACAGGATTAGACTTGTTTCCTCAAATAGCTCTTTCAACATTTCTTTAAAAAATATTTAATAGTGTTATTTGACAATGACACTTTTTTTTTAACTTAGATGCTTCTTCCCCATCCAAAATAGATTCTGGCATGCCCCGGTGCAGAATGTCACCATTGTTTTCTTATTATTTAAACTTTTCCAAACAAGATAATTCTGAAGCTTGTCTTTAGAAAGCCCTTCCAGAGTATAATTGGACAAGCAATCTCACCTGAAAAAAATTAAGTATGTGAGGTAGTGGACGTAATAATTAATTTACCATTCCATGATGTATACATATATCAAAATATCATGTTGTATTATGTTAAGTGGAATCTGCCAGTCTCAGAAAGTCAAGGGTCATATGCTGTCTCTCATGTGCGGAAGCTAGACAGGAAAGAGCCTTTGTGAAACTGGGGAGAGACACCAGTAGAATAGGGGAAGGTGTTCAGGGGAGGGAGTAAGAGAGAGGGAAAAGGGGGCTTGGGGAAGTACATGAAGGTGTCGCTACCAACTTCACTAGCATATATGGGGTGGAAGAAAAACACACAAAGTGCTGTTGTATTCATATATGAATATATCACTTTGATTTCACTATGATTTATAATTATATTGCACCAATAAAATTGCTTTAAAATTATGTTTACTTCATAAATATATACAATCTTATTTTTCTGTTAAAAAATAATAAAATTTTTTTTCAATGGCAGTTTTCTCATAAATAAAAAATAAGAAAAATAATAGTAACTAACAGGATTTATATCAGCTTTAAAAGATGTGATATGGCCGGGCGTGGTGGTGCACACCTGTAATCCCCATGCTTGGGAGGCAGAGACAGGAGGATCGTGAAGTTTCGAAGGCAGCCTCGCTGGCTTAAGAGACGCTGTTTCCAAATTAAAATATAAAAAATAAGTGTCTGGGAGTGTAACCTGGAGGTAGAAAGGTTTTCAGGAACCCCAGTACCACCAAAAAGAAAAAAAAGATATGATATGTATTGGGCATGGTGGCAAAAGCCTATAATGTCAATACTTGGGAGGCTGAGACAGGAGGATTTCAGTCTGGAGGACAGTATCAGCAATGTAGTGAGATTCTCAGAACCTAGTTAGACTGTTTAAAAACAAAAAATTAAAGGGGCTGAGAGTGTATCTTGGAGGTAGAATTCCCCTGAGTTCAATCCCTAGTACCACAAAACAAACAAACAAATAGATGTGATAGGTGTAAAGCAGTTGACAGATAGCTGAGCACAGAATAGGGGTAGTGTCAAAAATCATCCTTGACCCTGTCTTGTCTGTCTGTCTTCCCCTTGTTTAGATGTCAAAAACCTTTGAAAATTTAATTCAGAATTCTATGTTTCTTAAGGTGTAACTTCAAAGCCAATAGTGTTATTTTAGAAAAAAGAAACACCAGGTTAGGCTCATTAAATTGCCACAGTAGAAAAGCTCCAAATTCAATTATGAATATACCTCGCTTCTTAGCCTGACAGTCAACATCCATTGCTAATTCTGTTTTCACTAGGGAAGTGCTACCCTCTTTGCCATAAAGTTCAGTACTGTGTGTTCCACCATTTCATAGTGGTCATCGAAACCTTGACGGGGTGGGGTAGGGGGTTCTGGTTTCTCTGCTTTTCTTTTATTATCTAGTGTATTTTCACTCATTTTAGGCATATTCTTTCAACCATCTGTTTTTAACTACTGACTTATGTTTCGGTCTGAATATACTTTTTTTTTTTTTTTACTTTTTAAAGGCAGATAAATTATGATAGAAAAATAACTAAGATTGTTCCACTTTTAGTTATCAAGTAAACCATCAGGTTAGGAAGATGAAATATAGTTGGGCATATGATTATAGACAACACATTTAAACCAAGCAAAATGCAAGAAGGAAGCTTTCTCCCTTCTTTTCTTTCTATTTTGCAATCGAATATAAAAGAAAACAAAGTTCAGTTTGTATGATGAAACTCACAATGTGTTTGGATGTTTGCACACACACACACACACACACACACACACACATCAGCTGAGCAGGTATACCAGTTGATATTTTGGGATATCACAAATCACTCCAACACTTAGTGGCTTAAAACAGTAACTGTTAGTTTAGCTCATGGTTCTGTGAGTTGGTGACTTGAGGTGAGCTGTAGGCCTTGCTTGGGGTCTCTCTACATCAGGATAGTTGAACGTCTAACACGATGGCTGAGGGTTTACAAAAGTGTGAAAATGGAGGCTGCAGAGGCTCCTTCATGGCTGGTCTCAATAGCTCTGCATCATTCCTTCTGAGCATCTCACAGGTGAAAGCAAGTTGACCAAGGTCGGTGTGGGGGTGGTGCAGAAGGGCATGCTTCTAAGAGGCATGCTGCACTGGGGCCCTTTATGGAGCCCAAGGATTATATCCCTTTTTTGCTCCCCTTCAACACAGAATCTGCCCTGCATTCTGTGCAACACGGAATAAACTCATATTATTTGTCAGGCTTTCAGATATTTAAAATCGCTCTGATACTTCCCTTTACTTCCAAATATTCAGGAAAAAATAGTCTGTTTCACTTTGTTCTCACTTAAGAAGTGATAGAGTTTGGTTGTTTTTTTTTTTTTTTGTGGTACTGGGGTTCCTGGAAGCCCTTCTACCTCTGGACTACACTTCCAGACCTATTTTATACTTTTTATTTGGAAACAGGGTCTCTTAAAACCAGCATGGATGGCTTCGAACCTGCATGATCCTCCTGTCTCCGCCTCCCAAGCACAGGGATTACAAGTGTGCGCCACCACGCCCAACAAGAAGTGATAGAGTTTTGAATATTCTCATCAGGGCAGTTCCCATCACATGGATCTGCTAAGATGCATCAATGCCCAGCTGAGACATGGCACATAGCTCTCAGCATTAGAGTTCAGAAAAGAGGAAAGGATGCAGCTGACAGAATAATGACCGTCAAAGATGCTCATCTCCTAATCCCTGGAATCTGTCAACGTGTTGCCTTATGTGGCAAAGGGGCTTTGCTGATTTGATTAAGGTTTCGGAAGTTGAGAGGAGGTGATTGTGCCAGATTATGTAAGAGCCAGGCACCATCTAATTACAGGAGTCCTCGAAAGCAAAACACCTTTCCAGGTGGCAGAGAGACATTTATTGTAAGGAGGACTCAACCAGCCAATGCTGGCTTTGAAAGGAAGAGAGGGGCTGTAAGCCGAGGGGTGCAGTGATCGCTAGAAGCTGAGAATGACCTAGCAAATAGACAGTAAGAAAACAGGGACCTTCGTCCTTCCAACCCAAGGAACAGAACTTCAACAACAACCAGAAAGAGCGGGAAATGCATTTTTCCCTAGAGTCTGCGAAAAACCATGCAGCCTGCCAGCACCTGGGTTTGAGTCCAGGGAGACCTGTGCTAGACTTCTAACCTCTGGAACTTCAAGAAAATTAATTTGTTTTCTTTTAAGCCATGATCTTTGGGGCAATTTGCTATGGCAGCAACAGAAAACTAATACAGTATGTTAAGATCACTTTTAAACAGAAAAATAAGGAATTCTTTATTTTTGGAAAGAAATGTGAGCTAGGTCTGCTTTAGCTTTTTTGACAATAATACTATTGATTCATACAAAACTTACATTCAAAATAAACATGAGGTGGGTTTTTCTGCATAAGCAGCTATAAGCAGCTTCAATTGTGAATATTTTCACTTTAATAATCAAATGAAATATGGTACATCTATTCATTAGTTCATTTTCATCATATTAGATTCAGCCTATCATTTCAGGCTGTCAGGATATCCTATAATCTGGTTTCTGTCTTCTCAATATTTCAGCCATCCCTTCCCCTGTTCTGGGACATCCTAACACTTGATGAGCCATTCAGTGAGCTTTGTGGGGGTCTTCTGCCACCCTGGGGGGAGCTGTTCTCTCGAACTGTGGTCCTCATATCCTGCCCACACCCTGCTTATTGAAAGCCTGTTGCATTTTCAAGGGCAGCTGCAGTTCCATGTCTCATGGAGCTTTGTCTGATCACACCAAGCAGGAGTGATTTGTCCTGATATGCTGCATCTGAGTTTCTCATTTGTGCTGCTGCTGTGGCACAAATTCACTTAGATGGTAACTGTCTTTCCTCTTAAATTGTAGGCCTTTCAACACAAATATAGATAGATATAGATAGATATAGATACAGATGTTATATCTCCTAAACCAACTGGGGATAATATAACAGGTGCTTTATGGAAAACAATAATCCATTTAGCAGGTCTTAACTGAGCCACAATGTGTACTCCGAAGTTTTCCTTCTTACTTTAAGTGGGTTGAGAAAATATAGACACAATCATATATATCATTGCAAATAAGCAGTTTGTTACACAAACAGTGGTTCTTTGGTGGAAAAAATTATGACTCAGAGATATGTGTATATTTTATTGCTTGTGAAAATGTAATATCAGTTACTTGAAATTATGAGACTTTTCAGAGTTTTAGCTCCTTGAAAACAGAAATTGTGTCTTTAACTCAAAGCCCCAAGCATGATGCCCAGGGCAGAAAAGACAATTAATCCTTTTGGTAATTAGTTTAACTGATTTGTTAATGTTTCTTTACATGACATCAACTCAGCCCATTTGTCTCCCGTTCATTCAGTGGTGTTTCAATGCCATGACCATGTCAACACCAAGTGTTGAGAATAAATGTGTAGTGAATCAGTTAGGATAATATTAGCTGCCAATGATGGAAGCCCCCAACCCAAATTAAGGGAACAACAAGACTGTTTATAGATCATACAAAAAGAAAACCAGAGAGGGGGGTATTGTACAGCTGTCTCTTCAGCCACCCAATAATATCATGAGAGCCTCTTTACTTTCATCTGGAAGGTCTTTTCACTGTTCTGATCTGCCATCCTCGAGATAACTTCCCTCAAGGTCACCAGAAGGCTGCCTCATTTTAGCCATGACACTTTCCTGCAAGCCAAAAAGCTTCATCATGAAATAAATGAAGCTATCTTTCCCACAAATCTTCCCAAAGATTTCCTTCCATATATTAGAGTCTAACCCAAAGCAGAGGCACAGGCCTACTCCAAACCCATCGCTGGCAAGGTAAAGGCACCATGATACTGGTGATATGAAACAGATGGGCTTATGGAGATGGTATGATTCCTGACCCGTAGTGGGGTTCTATCAGAGAAGAGGAAAGACAGTGAGTGCTAGAAGGACAGCCAGCAAAATCTATAGTCACTAATGCCAGGAACTAAACCCAAACCAGATATATATTCCTTTTTTTTAAACTTTTAATTATTTTTAGCATATCCAAAATCAGCTATGCTTTTCTTCAACTAGGTTGGAAAACTAAAAATTATTTACTGCTTTTGTATCCATATTATTTACTTTATACTGAAATGGAAATACATGCACATACACGCAAGTGTTGTTTGCTGATCCAATTTTTGCCATAGCTTTTTTGTTTTGTTTCTTTTTTTTTTAATAAAGAATCTTGTGAGTTGCCAACCTCTTGAGTTTCCATCCTGTGTCAGAATTTGTTTCTCTCCCTTCCAAGTAGAGAATGATGGTTTATGGCTCAGATGAAGCCCTTGAAATTGGGATCGCTTAATGGAAACAGACATTTCCCCTTCCAAGATAGAGTCAAGATGTTTATCCCACAACTGAAATTTAACTTCTTTTTGCAATTTTCAAATAGTCTGGAAAATGGAATGTGAGTTGAAGAAAATGCCCTCTGGAGCACTCTTTTTTTATTATTATTATTATTATTATTATTATTACTATTATTATTATTATTATTATTATTATTATTATTACTATTATGTTTTTTTGAGGGTCTGGGGATGCTTGTAATCCCAGCATTCGGGAGGCTGAGACCAGAGGATCGAGGTTCACAGACAGCCTCAGCTACTTAGTGAGGCCCTCCACAACTCAGTGAAACCTGGTTTCAAAATAAAGAATAAAAAATAGGGCATTCGACCTCCAAGCTATACCCCCTGCCCTATTTTTTACAAGCATGTACCACCATGCCTGGCCTCTTTTATTATATTTTTAAATTTCTTATAAAAAAGAATCTTCAATGATAAATCAACAGGGAACCAGTCATTACTAACTTCATATTATAGTTTGCATTTGCAAACACATTTTATGCTTCTCAGATAATTTTTATATTTCTTTACATTCGGTTGTCAAAATAGCCATTGACATAGGTGGAATCAGGCTTGTAATTCTTGTAAGTGGGGAAATGAGTTTCAAACATGTTATCTTACTTTCCCTAAGTCACAAAACATGTCAGCAGCAAAGTGTGTCCTAATAGTACAATATCATAATTTTTTAACTTCATTTCTCTTTATTACGAGCTACCTGATATGTTCTCCCTTTGTTTTTTCTGATTAATTGAAAGAATCAATCACATGGTAATGAGGATTAGGAAATCCTATGATTCACTATAAAAGGAATAGTAACTACCTTTTCTACTGTAGGTTTGAGTACTGAAAATAGCCACTGATTTCATCTAACTCCAACTAGAATGGCAGTCATTCAAAACACAAACAACAACAAAAGCTGATGAGGATGTGGAGAAGTGGGAACTCTACTACATTGTTGGTGAGACTGAAAATTAGTATAACTACTTTGGAAAACTGTATGGAGGATCCTCAGAAGAATGGAAATAATTTACCATATGATCCAGCAATAACACTTCTGTGTATCTACCCAAAAGAATGGAAGCCAAACTACCAAGCTAATGCAAGCATATCTATGTTCATAGCTGCATAATTCACAATTTCCAAACTATGGAACCAGCCAAGATGTCCATCAACAGATGAATGGATTACAAAACTATGGGATATGTATACAATGGAATTTTACTCAGCCATAAAGAAAAACACAATTACATCATTTACAGGGAATGGATGGAACTAGAGAACATTATGCTAAGTGAGATTAGCCAGTCAAAAAAAATTAAGAAGTTGGATGCTCTCCCTAATATGCAATTTTCTGGCACTTCCTGTGAGAACATATGTGTTTGGAGTTTTGTATTGTGCACCTTAAGGTTAGTTTTTATCTTCTTTCTTTGGTCCTATCATTCTCTGGCTATGTGTGCAATTCTGAAGCATGGCAGAGATGCAATCTGTAGACCTATGGGAAGGAGGCTCCAATTCTCCTTTATTTTATCACCTTGTAAGACTCCAAGATTCCTTGTTCATTTACCTTAAGTTATAGTTTCACCTGAAGTCATCAGATTTGCAGTGTCTTTCCACCTTAACTAGCTCCCCACTCATGGGAGAACACAAAGCATACCAAGTACTAATGCTCAAAGGCAGGCAGCATGCGGTTCCCCACTTCTCTGGCAGGCAACACTTCCTACTGCATCTAAGAGAAAATCCACAGATCCGTTTCCTTCCCCAAAGCCAGCCTGGATGCAGCAGCCTCCTATTTCTCAAGATTGGGCTGGCAGCACCAAATCGGATGTTATTCTTGGTGTCTGCTCTATTTCCCCTCTCCTTTTTCCCACCCTCCACATTTGGTTGGAAAACATCACATGGTGAGCAGGGCCTTCTTTCTGCAGATATTTTGGTAGGTTTTATCGATGTTATTAATCTCTGGTAGAAGTTGGCTCCAGTGTCCTTTTGCACATTTGAGGAAGCCGGGGCCAACTGGACAGATCAGCCCCACCTTATGGAGGTGTGAGAGGCTGGGCAGGACACCCAGAATGCCACCGACAGTGCCCTGCTCTGGAGATAGTCCCAAGCAAAGTACTTACTGGTGTCCCAACCAGATTTCTGGCAGAGCAGCTCACTGAAAAAGAGACAAAAGACTGCAGATTAGGGAGCACTTGGAGCTGAGCTCAGATCCAAAATGAGAAGGGAAGGTATCAAACTCTGATAGGAATTTGGATGTAGGTGCCACCAGGGCATTCCAGTTTATACATAGAAGACCACAATAATGAAAATGGAATCACCACATTTTCCTTTAGCTATATATTCTAGAATGTTACCACAATGATTATAACCACCACCTTCCTCATCAAGGCACATTATTCAGTTCTCTTACTCAACCCAACTGTTCTTTGGCTCCATTTAAGTAGCAAAAACAGAGTCCACTACTAAAAGTTTTATCCAGCGGGCTGGAATCATTTAGCAGACAGATGTACAGGGCACGGTCTGTGTTTTGCTGATGACTCTGGACTGGGGAAGATGCTGCTCTATTTACCTACCTTGCAGTTTCTCCCTTTAGTATTTACTGATTAACCATTCATGTCTGAACTATGTGTAAAACGCTACTTTGGATTCTCTAAGAACCTGCTCTTGTTTTGGTTTTGTTTCTTGGGCCACACATTCATTTGTTATCTAGAACACTCTGGAATGTTCTGAACTTTGTCTTAGGGGATCTAAATGACTTAGAAAGAAATCTGGGGAAAATAAATTAGTTGAACCCTGGCAATAAATATAAGATGGGTGTTTTCTATATCACTTTCTTATCATCTCAATTGTTTCTCCCAGTACAAATGAGAGGGAAGGTTTGAGACTGTCTTTGGCTTAAGTAAAGGAGGAGAGAAGGAATACAGAGAGGTGAGCAGCAAGGGCGTGCCCTTGAGGAACCATGTCAGTAATGGACACCAGTGTTTCAGGGAAGCCCTCTAGAGAGCAATTCAGATATAGATTCCATTGGATTCTGGGTCATAAGTGGATGGCCATAAAATTGATCATCCACATCAGACACTTTTTAGAGGAAAATAGACACCGTTAATAATTATTTTGGATGACAGACATGAACTAAACTGTCCTTGGTCATTCCTGTCCTGTATACATGATTGAATGGATGGGCTTTCACTGAGTGCCCTTTATATGAGTGGCTCTGGCAGGCTCTCTTATCTCTGATTTTATTCACCACAGGCTTGTAAGGCAAAAGTGACAGCCTTCATAGCCCAGTATAAGTAGTTTATACAGTTAGGACTTCAAAGTTTACTGCTAAAAATTTAAAGCTTAGTTTGGGGATTTTAAGAGTTAACATTGCTCCAGTCTGAGGTAAAGGTAAGATCCTCTTTGATTCTGGCACAAAATCCTAAGCATATATATAAGGGAAACCAGTGTAAGTCTCAGGAGGGGAGATGGAAGGGGACACTGCCTTTGGTGACTGGGTCTTCTTACAGCATCACCTAACCTAGTTTTTATTAATAAGTGGGGATAGGAGAAGAATTGGTTTGGTTCCTTCAAGCTCATAAGAGCCAAGGCCTAGCCTGTTTCACTGAAGGATGTGTCTGGATTCCTTCCCCAAGAGAATGCCTGCAGCAGAAATGTTCAGCTGTGGTTTTTATCACTCGACTTTCCCCTAATCTGTATCATCTTAATCTGTTCTCAGAATATTGAAAACAATTATCATGAAGTATTCAGAGGCCAAGAATCTCACACCCTGCTTCCTTCAACCTCCCCAATCCCTGATTTTCTTTTAGAACTTGCCCAGAAATGGCTAGGCTCAACATCCCACCCTGTAACCAGGGCCATGGATGACCTAGACAGGCTGAGACAGGCGTTTGGAAGCAGGAGAGAGGCTGATCTTGGAAAACAGAATGTACTTAAAGCAATTCTTGGAAAGTCAAAAGAGGTTGAAAGTGCAGTCAGCTTCATTTCCCCCACCCCCCATGGAGTTAATGACCTTTCTCACTGGTGATTCATGGGTAATAGACATGAACATCTGTCTCATGGTGGGAAAAAGCATGAAAAAATATCCAAATTAAAAATTAGTAGCAGAAGCAAATGAGCATCATTCATATGCTGTTTCTTTCTTGGTTAATGTTACATGTACTCATCAATTAATTAGCTAACTAATTGAATCATCGATTTTTCAGTTCTACCATGTGTTCCTACTCTCTCTGAGCTTACAGTCTAGTGGAATGTGTACTGAACATGCAGACAATTATGTGAACAAATCCATAAAGTGAGATGCATGCTTTCATTGAAGTAGAAAATGTAATGGGGGCACCTAGCATGGACTCCCAATTTTACAAGAGGGCAAGGAAAGTTTCTCAGAGAAAGAGACACATAAAGTGATACCGGTAGGGTTGATAAGGATCAATGAGTCCATAGAAAATGAACTTGGGAAAGGAGAGTGCTCATGGCCTGGAGGCAAGAGAACATGGCTCATCTGATGAACAATTAAATAGTCAATGAGCTTGAATTCAACAGGAGGGCAGGAGAATAGGAAGAGAGGGGATTGGAAGAGCTTCCATGCCCTCTTCCTTTTCTTCTAACTATAGAATGTTAGACTGAGAGGGGCATTTGTTGTCCTCAAACTTCATTTTTAGAAATGTGGAAATCCAGAACCAGAGGAGGAAATTACCATGTTAAAACTGAGACTTTTTCAAATTGGAAAAATCCACAAACTTGAAATTTGTTACCTGCTCTATGTCCAGTTTTCTTCCCATGGTCTGGTTATTTTCCTTGTGTTAGAATATATGGAAACCAGCACCGACCATGGTGGTACACACTTGTAATCCCAGCATTTGGGAGGCTGAGACAGGAGGATCGTGGTTTGTGGACAGCCTCAGCTACTACTTAGTGAGGCTCTTTGCAACTCAGCAAGACCCTGTTTCAAAATAAAGAATAAAAAATAGGGCTGGAGGATGTAGCTTGGAGGTAGAATGCCCCTGGTTTCAATCCCCAGTACTGCAAAAAAATCTATCTCTATCTATCTATCTATCTATATCTATCTATCTATCTATCTATCTATCTATCTATCTATATCTATCTATATCTATATCTATATCTATCTATCTATCTATCATCTATCTATCTATCTGTATCTAACTGTATCTATCATCTATCTATCTATCTGTATCTAACTGTATCTATCATCTATCTATCTATCTATATCTAACTGTATCTATCATCTATCTATCTATCTATGAAACCATAAAAACATTTGACTTAACATTCTTGGACTATACGCTGTAAAAAATAAGGGGCATGAGCTTATTGGAAATTTAGCCAAAAGACTTAATGTCTTATATCTACAACCTTTTGCTTGTTTTCACAGGTTTTTGGCTTAGCAAGTAATTCAAAAGTGTTTATCTTCTAAGGAAATACATCTTTTGCTATTTTCACAATTGGTTAGAACCTTGTCATATGCTAACACTTCTAGATGTGTGTGTGTGTGTGTGTGTGTGTGTGTGTGTGTACATCAAATAAGAAAATGCTCTTGAAAGTGGTGCTGCAGACAGACATGGTACTCTCTGTTCTCATTCAACTTTGGATTCCAGGGAGGACTCCTGATTCACTCATATTTTCCAAACCTCTCCAGCCAGTGATCATAGTTCCTTAGTTTGATTTTTTTTTCTTATTTAACCAACTAGGCTAGTCTCTCTGAAAGGAAAGAAGTAGGTTTGCAATGCAATTTAACAGGTTTATCTGATCCTTTAATATACCAAGTACTGTGCTAGTAACCTATGGGTGACTGAAACTGAGTCAGGCCCTCAAAAAGCTCATGATCTCTCTCTGCCTTCTGAAAATCACTGCCCAACTCATAAGTGGCAGTTTGGTTTTGTGAACAAAGTATTACAGGGAAAAGAGGGAGAAGGGTAATGCTATGAGGGCTTCTTTGAAGAGCAGCTATTTGACCAAAGCCTTGACATGGAGTTGATAAAGAACAGTGAATATATCTACAAAAGGAAGACACTTTAAAGGGTGTTTTGCATCCATATTCAGGGGAAGACATTCATTGATCGACTCAGAAAAGACTTACTGGGCACCACTAACCCTGGGAGTTATTTTTATACTTCTCTCTCTTCCTCACTCCTACATTCAATCCCAAATCATCCAATCTCTTTAATCCTCTAAGTGTCTTTCAAATGCACCCACTTCCCTTGGTCTCCATGATCATCTTCTCTCATCAGGACTTTGCCACCAACTTACCAAACCTGCAGTGTCTGCTCTTGCTTCTCACCAACCCATTCTGTCCTCTGCAAGTGGAGATCTCACTTTGATGCAAGTTTGAATTATATCCCCTGACTCTGATTCCCAAGACTTTTAGGATAAATGGCAAATTTTTAACCTACCTCCACAAGGTCTTAAAGATTCAGTCCCCTTCCCATTTCTACAACTTCTCTGGCCCTTTCTTTCATGTCTCTCTCTAGCCACATGGGCTTTGTTTCATGTCTTTTTCTGCCACATGGTCTTTGCATATGCTGTCCTCCTCTGCTGTGGATGCTTTTTATCACTGCCATCAAGTGGTGGGCACATGGCCCAATTAAGCCAATGGGCTTGTCTTTGAGGACTTACTGATTTTCTTTGGGGAAACTGGAACTTTCCAGTTGCCTTTCCTTGATCAGTTATTCCATGAACCCTTGAATAATTCTTCTTTTAAAATAAATAAAAGTAAACTTCTGTTGTATGCACCCAGATCTGTTCAGTCAGGGTCCCAGTAGAGCATGAGTGAGCAAAGTATAATCGTCAGGCCAAATTCAGTGACTACCCACTTTAGTGTACAAAGTTTTATTGAGGAACAACCATGCTCACTCTCTTGTGTCATGTCTACTGCTGCCTTTTTCCTATGAAGGCCAAGGGGAGGAGGAGTTGCAAGAGAGACTGTATGCTGCTCAAAGCTAAAACTATTCACAGGAAACACTTGGCAACTGCTGTAGAGGAGAGTGAGTCCTCAGTGCCCTAAGATACCCACTGACACAAATAATAACTGCTGTGCATCTAGAATGGTTCCACATAGCCTATTTTGGTTCTACATATGCTGCCCTTGGGAGAATGAAGAAAATACTTAAATCATTTTCTGTCAGGCTCAATTTCTGCACGAAACTTTGATTGAGAAAGGCTGTTTGTCCCTGAGGAATCCTAAATGTTCCACCTGTTGTTTTCTGATCTAACTTTCTAGAACTCTCTAATTCTGTAGGATGGCTCTTTATTACATTTATGTAGGGAATGTTTTTGAGAGTTTATCAAAGAAATAGGACTAGGATCCAAGTTTTCTAAATCCCTTTGAACCTTGGAAGTCTTTATTCTCTCTGCACCTCAGCTTTATCTTCCACAAAACAAAGAGATTGAACTAGGATGCCTGGATTTTCTTTCAACATTTGGTAATCCATTTAAACAAAATAAAAATCAAAAGAAATAACTGTGAAGTGGACCGTAGAAGAAAAAAAAGCAGGTGTGTGTGTGTGTGTGTGTGTGTGTGTGTGTGTGTGTTAAGAAAAAATAAACATCTGCATTAGTTTGAATACTATCTTGTCTGGAGCCAGGAGAGTAATAGGCTACAATTCCTCATTTAATTCCCAACTGAAATCTAAATGCTAAATAGCCTATTAGTGGAAAATTTAGGGACAATCCCTAAGCTAAGTTTGTTTAACTTTTTGCTTTCAGACTTGTCCCAAAAGCTTTGCTGAAATTACAACCTAGCAAGTGCCTACTTAAGTCTCTTTAACAGGCAGTCCCTCTCAGTAGACACAAGTTTGGGCCTGTCCACTCACCTCAAACAGGCCATCTATCTGAATGATTTGTAGTGGCCCCAGGCTACAGGTAGTTTAAAGCACCACTATCAGATTGCTTCTCAATCTTCTCCTGTAGACTAGTCCTGATTTTGTCAGTAGTTTTGCCTACTCGAGGGCACTCTTATTAACTATTTTTGCACTGGGCTGAATTCTTAACCTAGTCCATGCTATACTTATTGGCTTTGTTCCTAAGAGCTTGGAGACCAGGTCTGGGACTTGCTGGCTCCAGGCCCCCTTTTCTTTCCTTTAAAAATATTTTGATGATCATGTGTTGAGAGCTAATGACAATTGTCTGCCCAGCGTGCTCAAGCATAAACTTGCAACTAGTCAGGGGATTGATGAAATAAACCTCAAAATTTAGGACATCCATCCTATAATTAAGGCCCACTAATATATGGACAAAAGAGGTCAGTAAGGCTGATTTCTGGTCTCCACAAATTAAAGGGCTCCTGAGGAAAAATTCCTTTCTTCCAGAGAGTCAATTTTCAAGAAATGCACTAAACAAATATTTATTGGGCATCTGGGCTATTCCATGCATTGCTTTTGCTACTAGGCTACAGGAAGAAAACATGAAAGATAGAATACTTTTCCTCATTGTGCTTATAGGCTAGTGGGATGGTGTTGGAAAGGGAAAATACTACAGAGAAATATACAGGTAATCCTGATACAGTGAATATGTGATATGGCAGAAAAAATATCAAGGCTTCTGAATTCAGAATTGGGGAAAAGGTGACACTGGCATTAGAAAGAAGGGGTATGATACTCCAGAGTGAAAAGCCACCTTTAGGGACATGAAATAACTCCCATTGGCCGCCTTACAGAGCAGAGGGTGGTATAGAGAGAGAAGCCCAAAGAGTAAGGTGGGAATAAGTATGGGGAATGCTGTAGATCAGTTAAAAAGATGAAAAATCCCTTCCCTAGGGGTGCCCTATAGGGAACATTTGGCAATGTCTAGAGACGTTTTTGGTTGTCATAAATTCAAGTTGCTGCTGGCCTCTAATCTGAGGGTAAAGTCTAAGATCATTGATCACTGTCCTATAGTGCACAAGGCATCCCTCAACCCTGGAGTTATCCAGCCTAGAAAGTCATTAGTGCTGAGGTCAAGAAACCCTGATGTATTGTAGTGGACATCACCAAGGGAGAGGAATGGCAAGATACGATCTGTTTATAGTTCTCACTCTGGATGCAAAGAGGAGGGGCAGAAGGTACTAGAAAGAACACAGGCTAGGAGAAATAATTTGTTGCGATCACACATGAGATAATCCTGTGTATTTGTGGAGCATGCTTTGTATTCCTTGTGACAGGTGGGGTCCTATAAGTGAAGCAAGGGACAGCTGCTCAGCATGATAATGTGTCCCTATTGTCAGATCATCTTGGCCACACTGGGAGTATCTATTATTAAGAATGGTGTTTTGTATCTGTATACATGGAAAGACTCTTTATAGAAGACTTCAGTACGGGGTGGACTAAGATAGTGCTTTCTACCCACCACTTTTCTGCTTACTGCCCTTGGCCCTGAGTGAACATCCAACAATATTATCTATTGATCACTTTCTCACATCATCTTCACAATACTACAGAGCTGCTAACTTTCTTATCCTTTTGCATTTAAGAAAACTGAAGCTCATAGAGGTTAATGGTAATTTGTCTAAAGTTGCAAAGCTAGTGTGCAGTAGAGTCTAGATTTCAACCCAAGAATGAAAGTTCCTCTCCAGACTCTTGAACTTGATCCCAACAGCATGGTTTTTCTGGTAAACATCAGTGAGCAGCAGTTCAAGAGGCCATCTGGAGCAGGACTCTGCTCTGAGCATCCTGTGTCTTGGAGGTAAGTCTGACCACTCACTGAACTCTAGCCATCTTCATGTTGCTCGAGGAATATTCAGGCTCAGCAGGATCCAGCTGTTTGAGCGTTGGCCCTTTCACAACTACACACCCTGCTCCTCCCACACCCACATCGCCACTATTATTCCAATGGCCTTCTAATAAAGTGGCCAATGTCTCTCCAGAAAATACTGTAGCCGGAAGATGACCGCAGATTACCCAGCACCAAGTTAATAAAGTCCATGGATTGTTTTGAAAAACATTCAAATCCTAGGTTCAACTAGAGAAGAATTAGGATTATGTCCAGAGGTACAGACTCAGAAAAGATCCCATGGTCTCTGTTTGTTCCCTAAAATAACTAGGGGATGTTTTTTAGTTGCTCAACAGATAAGAACTTCTTATCACTCTGCACTTTCACATGTCTTCCTATTTTTCACTTGGAAGTATGCACTTTTCCTGCTGTTGGCCTCTTATCCCAAGAGCACAGCCAAATGTCTCTAGGTTTTCCAAGAGATATTCAGTGGCCCCCTGGTACTTGCCTCTTCACAAGATATTTTCAAAGGAGCTCAAATGACCGAGCTTCCAGAAAACACATACACCATACAAAATTAAAAATTCCCCTCTGAACCTAAAATTAAAGTTTCTCAATCCCATGGGCTAAGTCCTAGGTGGACCCACATGGCACAAAGTATAATGTCCCCCAAGAGACTTCTCACTGGGCAGAGCTAAAATGAGTCATGGTTTTGGGGGTGGGGGGAGGGCAGGCATACCTAACTCTCCAACTGAGGCAACTTTCTTCCAAAGTTTGTACATGGGCTATGCAGTCTCTAAACACATTTGTTTCTCATTAAAATAAAAGTGAACTAGGTTGGCGCATACATGCTTGTAATCCAAACTTGGGAGGCCGAGACAGGAGGATTGCTGTTTTGCCGCCAGCATCAGCAAGTTAATGAGGTCTTCAACAATTTAACAAGACTCTGTTTCAAAAAATAAAAGATAAACTGGGCTTGGTGGCGCACGCTTGTAATCCCGGCATTTGGGAGGATCGTGGTTCTCGGATAGCCTCAGCTACTTAGTGAGGCTCTTTGCAACTCAGTGAGACCCTGTTTCAAAATAAAGAATAAAAAATAGGGCAGGGGGTGTAGCTTGGAGGTCGAATGCCCCTGGGTTCTATCCCCAAACCCACAAAATAATAATAATAATTAATAATAATAATTAATAATAATAATAATAATAATAATAAATTAATTTAAAAAATAAAAGATAAAATAGGGCTGAGGGTGTAGCTCAGAGGTAGAATGACCCTGAGTCCAATCCTCAGTACCCCCACAAACACACAAAGAAGTAAATAAAGGGAGATGTAAAGGTCACCTTTTTTCAAGCTATAAACCATAGCTAAGCTCAAAATCAGTCACTAGAATGTCCTTCATTAGGCTATGAAGGTCAAGGTCAACAAGTGTATGCTGCCTCTGGCTCCCTCTTGAGCTTAGAAGCAGGCTTATTCTATCTCTCTTACATACCTTCCTAAAAAGTGTGATCTCTGATTTCACTCCTCAGGAGAATACTGTATTAGTTAGCCATGGTTGCTGTAACAAGTAACTACACACTTAGTAGCTTAAAACAACAGAAGTTTGTTCTCTTGCCACTCTGTAGTCCAGAAGTTCAAAACCAGCTTCACTTAGCTGGAAAGAAGGTGTCCATAGGCCCCACTCCCTCCTTGGGGATCTGGGGGAGGAGCCCTTCCTTGCCACTCTGGCCTTAGCTTGTGGCATCAGCACTGAGATATTTCCATATGTCTCTCTGCTTCCACTTCAATGTAAATCACATGTCTCTTGGCCTCTTCTTTGTAAAGGTGCATAGATGGTGTTTAGGGCCTACCGGAAAAGTGAAATTAATGTGCTCATCTCAAAGTCCTTAACTCAGTTGCATCTGCAAAGACCTCTTTTCCAAATGAAGTAATACTTACATATTTCATGGATAAGGACCTGAAGTCAAATATGGTGGCATATGCCTATAATCTCAGTACTTTGGAGACTGGGGCAAGAGGATTGAAGGTTGGAGGGCAGCCTCTCAGCAATTTAGCAAGATTCTGTTTCAAAACAAAAAATAAATAGATCTGGGGTGTACCTCAAAGGTAGACTGCCCTTGGGTTCAATTCCCAGTAACAAGAAAAAATGAAAAGGAAAAAGGATTAAGACCTTTTTTGAGAACTTAGTTTTTGAGAACTATAATTCAGCCCCATTATAAAAGATTCTCACTCCATTCTGTGGTGATCTGACAGAGCCACCACTCTTACATTGAGTTTGAAAACATTTATGTACATATGTGCGTGAATGCATGACTCTGTGAAGGACAAGTATTCTTTTGACATGTTATGTTCTATCTATATTCCCAGAATTCAAAGTCATCTCCTCTCCAGGATCTGAACTATGCTTATTAATCATACACTGCAAGGTTTCTCATCTTCAGATTTTTTGAAATTTGGAGCTGGAAAACTCCTTGTTGGGGCAGGTAGAGACTGTTCTGTACAGTGAAGGATGTTTAGCAGAGCCCAGAAAACAGAAACCGAGAACCTAGTGAGAATTGAATTTCAGATACATGATGAACTTGATTTTAGGATAAAACCTGTATAATATTTGGAACCTTTTAATACTTAAAATTATTCTTTGTTTACCTAAAATATAAATGAAATTGGATGTTCTGTATTGCATCGACATCAGTAGAATACACTCATTCCAGATTTTTGAATATGTGTAAAAGGATGAATGTAGCATGGTCAACCTGGACACTCATTGTTGGACTCTGGGGTGGGGGAAGGCACCAAGCACAGTCTGAATGTATGCCATTTTCAATATAATCCACATAAAAATAAATAAAAATGAATAAAAATAAATAAATAAAAAGCATGTCTATACCATTGCCAGAGGTCTCTCAGGAGGCAAAATTGGCCTCTTTTGAGAAACACCAACTTACTTAAAAAACTAAACACATAAAAACACTCTTATAAAATAGGAAGGACTGAGCACAATATGGGGAACTGTGGAAAATACATACACTGTGACATTTGTCGCTACTCAGCTGTGAAGCTATCAGGCCAGAGGGCCCCAGGACATACGGACAGTAGAATGGCTCTTGAAGGAGGTATGTATGTGGCTGTTGGTGGGGGAAATGATTTGGAGAAGACAGTCTCTTTGGAATAATTCTGCCCAGCCATGTCCTTTCAAGCCTCGGAGCCTGGGGCTGAGCAACAGGACTAGGCATGATTCCCCATCCCCCACTCACCCTCTAATTTATTTTAATGATTCTTTTTTTTTTTCTGCCTTTCTTAGTCCTCAGGCTTTGCTGAGGAGCAAGTGGCTCTCTCAGCAGCCACGAGACAATTGTCTGGCAGCGCCAGCCTGTGAGGTCCCTCTGCAGAGACATTTTTACTTTGAGCATGTTCCTACTGGTAGGAAAAGCTAAACAAAAGAGGAACTGAATGAGTGTCTGTCTGTCTGTCTGTCTGTCTCTCTGTCTCTCTCTCTCTCTCTCTCTCTTTCTCTCTCTCTCCCTTCTCTCTTCTCCCCCCCCTTCTCTTCCTTTTTCCTCCATCCTCAGCCTTCCTGTCTCCAGGGAATACCACATTTGGAGTGCCTGTACCTCCCCCAATACTGATAACTACTGACTCTTTCTCCCCAAATGCCAGCTGCCTCTGCACTGTATCAAATTAGGCTTTCAAAAGTTTTCTCCAAATATTCGCCTGGCATGCACACCACAGAGATAGCAATCAGTGCACATATTGTATGTCTATATAAACAAAGCCATGTATATTTATAGGCCCATATCAATGACAGATCTATATGGAGAGATAATGGGGGTTCTACAGTTGGAAAAAAATAGAAAGCTTTGAAGTCTCTGACCCAAAATAAAATAAAATACCAAATAATCCTCAGCAACAAATCCCTTAATAAGGGAGGGCTTTTAGCTATCCCAAGGCTGGTGGAGTCTAGGGGGAGACTTGTCTGGGAGGAGTCAGATCCTCACAATATAGGAGCAGGATTTAGGTTCTGTTCCAGATTCTTTGGTGAAGGATGAGTGTTTCATCATTTGCTGCTGAGTGCTTAGTCACTTGGTCATTAACACTATCTTCAAAGGGTTCTTGTTAACTGGATACATATTGCCTCATAGAGCAGTCCAAAAAACAAAGTTGACAGAAAAATTTCTTTAAAAAATTTTAAGAATGAATGAAAAAATTCAATTAAACATACTTGTTCCTAGAAGTCAGAGAATAGGATAAAAATGCATAAAGGGAAGAAAAATAAAAATGCAGTAACAGACCAGAAGGATTGTTCTCAGAATTATAAGCCCAACTATCAACCTAGTTGGAGAAGTTCAGGCTTCTACTTGGACTCTCTGGCCAGCATAGGAGATGGGCATATTTTGTTTTTAAGATGAATCATATGCACATAACCAAGTCAACTACAAAGAGAACAACAGGACTCACGTAGGACAGACAGCAAGCAGAAGGCAGCAATTCTGCAGAGGTGCTGCACGCGACACCCACCTGCCTCGCCACTCTCAACATCTTTCTCTGTCACCTCTAATGCCTGCCATTTTGTGAACATTACAGTTCCTTGGTTTGAGTTTTTTATTATTTTTTTATTGGTACACTGTAATTGTATATGATTCTTAGTGATATATTCTATATATGCACGTCACATTGTTTGGAGTGTTCCCTTCCCTATACCTCCTTTCCCCCCTATAAGAGCCAAGTTATGAAACCGAACTAGGTATCCATCAACTGATTAATGGATACAGAAAATGTGGACCATACACAAAATAGGATTTTACTCAACTATAAGAAAGAACAAAATTATGTCATTTTCAGGAAAATAGATAAATTGGAGAATATCGTGCTAAGTGAGATCAGCCACACTCAAAAACTCAAGGGCCACATGTTTTCTCTTATATGTAGAAGCTAAATTAAAAAAGGGGGGGGGATGAAAAAAAAAGGACCTCACGAATATTGGGAGAGATTGGTAGAGTAATGGAAGAGTATTAGAAGATTGGATTGAGAATGTTTTGATCTTAATGTCCATATCCTGAGAACAGCTCCTGAAATTTTTTCTTTTTCACTGAGTTAAGATTTATATATGATGAATACACAATGATCTTAATTATCCAGCACAATGGGTTTTGGAAAATGTGTATACCAGTGTGAGCACGACCCCATCCAAAGCACAGAGCATTTCCATCAACCCAAGAAAGTTCCCAGGTCCAGGGATGTGCTATAGCTCCTCAACAGAAAAATCTGCACTCACATCCATTCTCAAACTTCTGTTCAGGGATGTCATTATGGTAGCTTTAAAACACTATGGTGTAAAATCAACACTATCACCAATCAGGCATTGCCCGGCCAAGGGGCCTGTTACTATATATCCCCCTTCACACCTCTTTCTGTCAATCTCTAGCTTCTCAAAGAAAAATCATCATGAATTTAAATTTGCCTGCGTTGAACTTCATGAAAATGAAATTATATTTTATATCTTGCTTCTTTTCATCAACATGATGTTTATGAAATGGATCAACTTATCAGTAGTCTGTCCTGTTGTTGCTTTTTATTGCTGATCCTATTATATGAACTTACTGTATTTTATCTAATTTATTGTTGACAGATATTTGATTTGTTTCCATTTTGGAACAATGAATTTTCAAAATCTACTAAAGACATTCTTGTATAATTATTTTTGTGATCCTGTGTTTTCTTTTCTCTTAGATAAAAACCTAGGAGCGAAATGAAATGCTCATGGAGTTTATTTTTAACTTTATAAGAGTGCTAAGAAGTTTTGTGAAAGAACAGCACACGAGAAATGTATCAAAGTTCCAGTTGCTCTGTGTTTGTGTCAACATTTGGTGTTGTCTCTTAAATCTCAAACTTTTAATGTGTGTGAAGTAGTATACACAGGAGGGCAGTTTGATTTGCTTTTTGCTGAGGACCACTCATAGTAAATGCCTTTTCTTGGCCTTTTTCACTACTCCCTCATCTTCTTGTTTATTGTGTCTGATGGAATTGTATGGAGTTGATAAAACTCATCAGTAAAGTGATTCTTCCCTAGGATTGTCTTTAGAAAGGGAGATTTGATGATGCATTGCGTTTCTTTAATGCATATAGGGCAATTCAAATTTTTCTACTTCATTTTGTTAGTTTTGATACATTGTGTTTTTCAGTGAATTTATTTATTTCTCTAAGTTAAATACATTGACCTGATGCTTTTATAATATTCGTTTACTACTGTTTTACTGTTTATAGGATATTTAGTGATATCTCCTCATTCATTTCTGATGTTCGTAACTTGTTACCCCTGCCCATCTCCTGATCATTTTTTTTCTTCTTTTATAATATGAACATTTGATGGTAGAAATTCCTGCTAAAGCACTACTTTAGCTACATTTTTGTTTGTTGGTTGGTTTGTTACCTGAGATTGAACATAGGTGCATTCTATCTCTGAGCTAAATCCCCAGCCCTATTATATTTTTATTTTGAAACAGTTTCACCAAGTTGCAGAGGGCCTTGCTAAGTCACTGAGGCTGGCCTTGAACCTGTAATCCTCCTACCTCAGCCTTCCAAGTACTGGGATAATAGATGTGCACCATCATACCCAGATTTAGCTACATCTTATACATATTTTTTATTGTACTTTTAATATCAGTTCAAAATATTTTAGTTATCTCTTTTCTTCATGGATAATTTGGAAATTATCTTCATATTATGTTGCTTAATTTTTAATACTTGGGGAGTTGTATCATATGATTTTTATATTGTGTCCACAAATTAGACACTGTAAATTTTAAATTCTTTGAAATGTATTGAAATTTATTGTCCAGTATTTGGTCCATTTTGATTCCATCTGCACTTGAAAATAATTTGTTGTTGGTAGAATTTTCCATGCACTTTAAGTAAAATTATCATCATCTTAATGGTTATCTTTTTTGTTTTATTTTATTTATTTTTTATGTGGATCATATTGAAAATGACATACATTCAGACTGTGCTTGGTTCTCTTTTCTCTCCCCACTTTTCCTCCCCCCTCCCAATAATGAGTGTCCAGGTTGACCATGCTACATTCATAGTTTTAAACATATTCGGATGTAGCTCCTCCATTAATCAACCTCAGCCTTCTTCCTCTCTCACCCTCCCATTCTAGCTTTGCTGAGGTTTCCCCTTCATTATCTAAAGTCCCTCTGGTATTCCTAATACTCCCTAGTTTGGACATTTTAGAGAAAACATAAGTCCCTTCTCTTTCTGTGCTTGGCTGATCTCAATTAACATAATGTTCTCCAGGTCTTTCCATCTTCTTGCGAATGGCATGGTACTGGCACAACAGCAGCCATACAGACCAGTAGAACAGAATAGAAGATACAGAAACAAACCCACACACCTATAGTCAATTGATATTTGACAAAGGGGCAAAACTCATATGCTAGAGAAAAGATAGCCTTTTCAACAAATGGTGCTGGGAGAACTGGCTATCCATTTGTAGAAAGGTAGAACTAACTCCTTACCTCTCACTGTGCACAGGAATCAACTCGAGATGGATCAAAGACTTAGAAATTAGACCTGAGACTGTGAAGTTATTAGAGGAGAACATAGACTCAACACTACAACATATTGGCACAGGCAGTAACTTTCTCAACAATACCTCCAAAACACAGGAAATTAAAGCAAGAATTAACAAATGGGATGGCATCAAATTAAAAAGTTTCTGCTAATGATTATCTTGCTGGTGATAGCGTAGTTCCAATGATTTACACTTGTAATGATTTTATATCTAATTGACCTATCATTCAAGAGAGAGAAGTGGTAAAAAAAAATCCCAAACTCCAATACTGGATTTTCTGTTTCTTCCTTTAATTCTGTCATTTTTGCTTCTGTGTTTTTAAGGCCTGTTATAGGTGCATATGCATTTAGAATCATTTTATCTTCTGGATAACCAATTCTTCTACAACATATTGAAATTGGCAAATGACTTCTTGTCTTTGAGACTGCTACTGCATAAAAGTACACTTTTTCTAATATAAGTATAACTGAATCATTGCTTTGTGCTTACTTTTTACGTGATAAATTTTTTTCTCTATCATTCTACATCTTGAATCCATCTGTGCCTTTAGATATAAATTACAATTCTTAATTTTTATCAGTTTGATAACTTTGCCTTTTAATGGGTATTTAGCTCACTTATAGTTTAATGTAATGATCACTGTACTTGGGTTTTATTCTCTTACTATATCTTTTTATGATCATACAATTTTTCCTCCTCTATTTTTCCTTTTTTTCTTCTATTAAGTGAATAAAATTTTTTAGTATTTTTGTCCTCTGTTGACTTTTTAGCATATA
Source organism: Muscardinus avellanarius (assembly GCF_963383645.1). Lineage (NCBI taxonomy): Eukaryota > Metazoa > Chordata > Mammalia > Rodentia > Gliridae > Muscardinus > Muscardinus avellanarius. The sequence continues at coordinate 21,947,773 of NC_137787.1, read as the reverse complement.
ATTTTTTGCCTTTTAAAGTATTATAATCCCCTAAGGATTATAATATGAAAATTTATCACAGAATGACTAGAGTTAATATTGTACTACTTCACAGAAAATGCAGAACTCTTACAACTGTAAAATTCCCTGCAACCTAATCGCTTTCTTCCTGCAACTTTTGATGTATGTTTTACATCTACTTACATAACAAGCCCTATAATTAAATGTTATTATCTTTATTCAAATAGTCATCTTTGAAAGAAGATGAGAAAAGAAAAAAGTGGATTTTATACTTATCTCTGTGTTCAACATTTTTGGTACTCCACTTTCTTTTTTATTCAGTTTCTGACATCTCTTAAGCCCGAGAAACCTCCTACAATATGTCTTGCACTGCAGATCTGCTGGTGATTATTTCTTACACACTTTATATGTTTCTTTCCTTTCAAGAATCATGCTCCTTCAGCCAGGTGTGTTGGCACACATCTGCAATTCCAGTACTTGGAAAGCTGAGACAGGAGGGTCGCAGGTTTGAGGAAAGGCTGAGCAACCTAGCAAGACCCTGTTTAAAAAAAAAAAAAAACTTTTTAAAGGATGCTGAAGGTGTAGTTTAGAAATAGAATGCCTCTGGGTTGAATCCCCAGCACCACAAAATAAAAAAAGAAGGAAGGAAGGGAGGAAGGGAGGAAGGAGGGAAGGAGAGAAAGAGAAGATGAGAGGGAAGGAGGGGCAGATAAAAAAAAGAAAAAAGAAAAGAGTCAAAATCCTGCACTGCTTGTTGCCCAAATACCTAAAGGCAGTTTTCTTCTCTGTTTTGTCCAATCTTACAATGGTTTTCTGTGGAATGGTCATCCTAGATACTTCCCACTGGGTGGCTTAAACAATGGGAATTTACCTCAAAGTTCTGCAGACTAAAAGTCCACCTGGCAGGATCGGTTTCCTCTGCTGCCTGTGAGGTGCAATCTCTCCCTTGCTTCTCCCTCAGCTTGTGGTAGCTAAGGCATTCTGTGTCTTATAGATGGAAATCTCCCTGAGTCCTCACACCATCTTTCTTCTCTGATTATCCATGCCCACATTTCCACCGTCTTATTGGACCAGTGACCCCATGAGCTTGTCTTCACTGGATCACCTACAAGGACCCTATTTCCAAATCTGGCCACATTCACAGGGGCCAGGACTTCAGCAACTTTCCAGAGAACACGATTTTCCCACAACAAAGGCCAAGGTCCTGTGTACTTCCTTTGTCCTCCATAATGACTGGGAGTAGATAATGTCCTTGTGTACTTTTTTGCCTATGTTACTTTGCTGTGAATTTGTTCAAGTTCAGGTGGGAAGACGGGTTGGATTGTGGAAGAAGGAAGGATGGAGCTGGTAAAGTTTGCACTAATGGAGACTGACAGAGGGATGTAAGAAGATTGAGATTCTCCAGAAGAAAACAACCTTTGTTGTGGACCATACCTATTACAGCTGACTTAGGAGGGACTTGGGAGCTACTATGCTTACTCACTTATTCACTCAAAAACAAGACAAAACAGCCAGAGATGGTGGGACACGACTTTAATGCCAGTACTTGGGAGGCAGAGACAGTAGTATCTCAGGTTTGAGACTAGCCTGAACAACTTGGTAAGATCTTCAGCAATGTTGAGAGACCCTGTTTCAAAAGAAAAAAATTAAAAAGGCTGGAGGTAAAATTCCCTGGGTTCTAAACTCAGTACTAAAACCAACAAATGGTAAGACACGTGGAGTGTATGCCTTGGCCAGGCCTGTGTTCCTAGCTGCAGATACTGCAGTAAGTGAGAGGGACGTGGTGCGTGTCCACTGGAGCCTTCGTCCTAGAATCCATCTGTCTGCTTAAGTTTTGATTCATTTCCTTTATTCAGAAAATATTCTTGAATGTACAGTGATCCTGCAGATACAAATGGCAAAGAACTTACATGTGAAAAGATGGCAGTTATTAGATAATAATTGCAGCTAATGTAATATTTGCATGGCAGTTCTGTTTTCAGTCGTGAACACCTTTTTGTCATTCTCACAAAGCCAATGCTATTATCACTTTAACCTTGGTGATGTTAAACCACTTGTCTGGAGTCTGCAGCTCATAAGAGGCAGAGCCAGGATGTGACCATCTGCACTGCACCAGGACTTCAGGTTTGTCCCCTTGGACTATGTTATATTCTAGTCACAAAAATGTACAGAGGAAAATATCCTAGATAGTTTAGACCCAACAGTATCAGACTTCATTTCACTTTTCACCCATTATTCTCTAGAAAGAAGTATGATTTGGGGGAAATAAAGTTGTGATATAAAGAGGAAAACAAAAGAAACTCTTCCATGCCTACTAAAGCCTTTCCTCCTGGAGCTTTCTGAGTGTGAAGGATAATACAGAATACCAGGAAAGGGTTGCATTATGGGACAGGGCAGATGCTGTGGCTTGTCCTGACAATGGCTACCCTTTTTTTTTTTTTTAATCTTCCAACTGCCTGAAGAACCGAGTGATTTTTGGTATTCAGTGTCCACTGTCATCTGCTCTACAAGGAGGCTTCTGATTTATCTAATTGATCAACGGTGACTTCGTGACCCTGGCCATGGATTTGAAATGTGATCAGATTCTGTCCAATATGTCATGAAGAAAGTATGCTAGAGAGTACTGGAAAAGGCTTCTTGTCTTTTAAAAATAGATACTCAGGAAAGGAAAGCACCTTCTTCTCTTGGCATTCGTTGCACTGGCATCTCAGCAGCCTTCTTGTGACTATGAGCAGGATACGTGTGAGAGCAACACTGATAGGCTGAGGATGGCGAAGCAGGAAGAGAAAAAAACGTAGATCTCTGACAAAATATGTAAACCACCAAATGAACCCATGCTAACCTTGAACTTCATGTCCAGTGAAAAGGGAATTGATAAATTATCTTTATTACTTATGTCTTTTAGGATTAGAGCAAAGCACAAGAGGTTAAAAAATAAGGACCCCTAAGGATTTTATTTTTTACTCATTTTACTCTATTCCTCCACACACACATCAAAGTGTGTTCGTCCTCTGATTTTTAAACCCAGAATTGTGTATTGGGGGAGGGGAAAGAAGGCTTGTACATCTTTAAAACATCTAAAGGCAGTTGAAAGCTTGGTAGCTATCTAAAGCCCATGATAAATGTCTGAATTCCTCAGCAGCATATTTCTGTGTTTGCAGATTCAGAGACGAGAAACTTCAATCATGCCTGCTAAATCCCCCTTTTTTTAATTAAATTTAAAGTACCATTTAAGGCTGTGTATGTTGGCTACAGATTCTTTCCCATATTCTTCCTGGGAGTAGCTCACCAATAACATGAGAATCCCTCTCTATAATAAGGTAGATTTTCTTCTCTTGTAAATAGCTGCTTATTAAGGGAGAAGTTCTAACATTAGCCTGCCATTCCACTGAATAAAGCCATTGGCTGTCTTGTGTACAAACCTAAGGGTCTGGATGGATTTCTGCACTTTTCCTCAGTGCTTTACTGAAACTTAAAATAGCATCCTCCCCCTCCCCCTTCAATTCCACACAACCACAGCAGAATGGGAGGCATTGCTTTGGGCTTTGGAACAAGCATATATTATGTCCAATTTTATTTTCCGTGCTAAAATGAAGTTTGTTCCTTTCTCTTTCATTCTGGATGGAAGGCAGGAAATGAACATTATTTTTATAAAGAGTGACTCGGTAGTGTCCTCCCCAAGGCTGTCTGTGGGTTTCAGGGAAGCGAGATGCTGGAGGTACAAAATATGGAAAAGGAACATCTCAGTAAACTATGTCAGAGCCCGTGATACGACTATAGCCTGCTGGGAGTTACAGAAGAAGGGAAGAAGCTTTTCTGTGTGTAACATTATGCAGCTTTGGTTTGTACCAAAGAGCCGGGATGGTGGGGAACAGATGGGTGGGGTGGGGTGACAACTTATAGAAAAAGTTCTGATTTTTGTGGCAGTCTGGGAATGCCAGCAAATGTTTATATATTTAAAACTGAGTGTGGAATCTCACTAACTTTTCTGGGAATTGAAAATTGGGCTTTGTTTCATCTTCTCCCGCTGCAGTAGAGAAGAAAAGAGCTGAGAGGGCTATAAAGAGATGAGTATAAAGGGGATGTGAGAATATTTTCTTTGCCCTCTTTTTCTTTAACTTCTTTTTGGTAGTGGGGAATCAAACCTAGGAGCTTTCTACCTCTGAGCTAGACTCTCAGGCCTATTTTCTTTTCTTTTCTTTTTTTCTATTCTTTTTTTTGGAAGCGCAGGCTCACCAAATTGCCGAGACTGATCTCAAACTTGCAATCCTCCTGTCTCAGCCTCCCAAGAACTGGTATTCCAGGCATGCACCGCCATGCCTGATTTCATTACACTCTTCTTGCTGTAGAGAGGGAAAATGAGATTGAGTCTGAAGAGAGTTATCCAAGGTCATACTGCAGGCTGACAGTGGAAGAGGCCATGATAAAGTGGTTAGACCAGGAGCCTGAATCCAGATGCCTGCAGTGTCACTGTGTGGCAGAAGGTGGCAGAAGGTAGGTTTCGCCCTGACCACTGTGCCAAGCACTGTCTGCCTCCCTTCCGCAGTGGAGGTCACTCAAGCGTCCTTCTCTTGGGCATGCTGTGAAGATGCTTATCTCACGATAAGCAAATTCCTCAATAAATTCTGCTTGTATGAAGGCCAGAGTCAAGTAAAAGCCCTGGAGAGCCTGAGGTTGACTGTGCCCTACTCTTCCTTCCCTTGATTCTCATCCCATCAAACACCTCCCATTTAGTGCTTTCAATGTGCTAAGACGCCTCCCAAGAGAAAGAGTGGACCCACGCCTTTGGGCTGGGAACCTAGACCCCAAGGCAGTAGCAAGACATCACTTGATCTATGGAGCCCTTATTGCAGCGCACCCTGCCTTAGTTCCCGTCTTGTATTTTTCTATATTTGAGCTCCCCCAGGGACTTTTCTTCTGTTGTTAGTTTCTTTCTCTCTCATTTAGTTCCTTTCTTCACAAGAAGAATGTAACCTGCCAGACACAGGCTTAAGTGATGTGTGACTGGAGAATGCCCAAGCTGGGAGGATAGATTTAAGATCCATCTGCCTGCTAATGGACTTGGTGAAAAGACGAGGTAAGATATCATTCATTTTTGGTATAGGAGACAAAATCAGATTGTGGGGAGGTGATGAAAGATTCCTCTCTAAGCCACGTCAGGGGCTCCTGTGTATCAGATATCCTGTGCCTGGCAGGCTCCACAAATCCACGAGTATTTGCCTTTCTCTCTCCATCGCTGCCTCTAATAGGTTAGATAACAAAGGCAAGAGTCAGGGAGCACAAGGTGATCACAGCAAGAAAGCGTAGCTGTCACCAGACTCTCCATTAAGCCAGACCTGGGGTTTAGCTTGAGGCACAGGCGAGGGATGCAAGAAATTATCAGGGAGCAAGCCCTGGTGGAAATAAAATACTGTGAAGAGCTGATATGGGGCATGGACATCGTGCCTTACACCCATTCATTAACTCTCCACTCTCTCCTGTGAGTAGTAATTCTTGTGCTCATTTTACAAATGGGCAAGAATCCATGGTGTGTCCGGCACGCTCTGGCAACTTACCCTGCCAGCCCCTCAAGCCTTCGACCTGCTCTGCTTTCTGGGAAAGCTCAGAGACTTGTGCAAAATCACACAACTCGTGGGCCTGTCTGCCTCCAGGGCCTCCCCTCCTGTACCCCCATCCCTCTGCAGGTCTCTGGGGGACTGAGCAGAGAAGGGACGTAGGCCGAGGCAGAGAGTCCAGAAGGCTTGTGAGAGAGGCAAGGCCGGGACCAAAGAGCAACTCAACCCCTTCATCATTACCCTGACTCAGCTGTATCCGCCTGCGGTGCAGGAAATTGGGGCTTTGGGCAGTGGGGAAGGGCTTGAAGATGCCCAGTTGAAAAAAGAGCTCAGCCCTCACTCAGCTGAAAGCCACTGAGGGAATCTATTCTTCTGTGGGCCACAAGCTGGCGAGGAGAGCTAGAGGTCCTACTGTCCCTTGCACTCAGGGGCTCTCAGCCCAAAAGAAAACACTGCTCCTCTGCAGGTTTTAGTTTTTACCCCCCTTGGAAATGGAAGAAAAATAATAACTTTCTGTGGGTTGGGAGTGTCCAGAGTCTGGTGAGGCCAGCGTAAGCAAAATGAATTTAAGTTGCAGAGATGCTAATGGTGCTGCCTTTCTGGCAAAGTGACTGGCGAGAAGAGGACAGAGATGAGCCCAGAGGGTGAAGCCAAGATGGGAGATTGGAGAACTGACATGTTAAACAGTAGTTACACTGTCTCTGTGGGCTGAACACTATGGCAGAATACAGAAAGCTTTCTTTTTCTTCTCATTATCTTCTCTTTTTCTTTTTCTTTTTCTTTTTCTTTTTCTGCACTAACCTTCTTAGATATGCAAGTAGAACCTCATATACTTTTCAAATACTTTTATTGGTACATTATAGTCTCAGACCATAAAGTAGTTCACAGTGATACTGATGCACACAGCGTTTGGTTGGCTTTCCCCTGGCTCCTCCCGTCTCCCTCCCCTTCCCATACAGGCTGTGGAGATTGGCACTGATATTCTCACATGTATACATAATGTCAATGGTAGTAATTCCTCCAGTGATCTTCCCTCTCTCCATCCCTCTGCCTACACTTCCTTCCTAACTCCAGTGGAGTTTCTCTTCCATTATCTGAAGTCCCTCTTGTATCCTTCTACATATGAGGGAAAACATTTTTTTTATTGGTGCATTGTATTCATACATCATAATGGGGTAAAAGACTTGTGTGGACATACATGTGCACATCGCCCATTTAGCCCCTACCCAGTTCCCACCCCATTCCCTCCCCATCCCTCCTTCCCGTGTTTGGCTTAGTGATTGACTTCGATATGTTTAAGTACATTGTTAGTTTAGAGAATTTCCTTCTTCCCCCCTTCCATCCCTTCATTTAGGTTGTCTTGTTTTCTCCTTTATAGGATTTCCTTTTTCATCTAGAGTTCCTCCTATGACCCATTTCTCCTTAGCTTTCACATATTAGGGAAAGCATCCGATTTCTTATTTTTGTAAATGACTAATCTCACTTAGCATAATGTCCTACAGTTCCATCCATTTCCCTGAAAATGATGTAATTGAGTTTTTTTAATGGCTGAGTAAAATTCCATTGTGTACATATCCCATAGTTTTGTAATCCATTCATCTCTTGATGGACATCTTGGCTGGTTCCATAGTTTGGCAATGGTGAATTGTGCAGCTATGAACATAAATACACATGCATTAGTTTGGTAGTTTGGTTTCCTTTCTTTTGGGTAGATACCCAGAAGTGGTATTGCTGGATCAAATGGTAGATTTGTTCCCATTCTTCTGAGGATTCTCCATACTGTTTTTCATGATGGTTGCACTAATTTGCAATCCTACCAACAATGTTTTAGAGTTCCCACTTCTCTGAATCCTCGCCAGCATTTGTTGTTGTTTGTGTTTTGAATGGTTGCCAATCTACTTGGGGTAAGGGGAAATCTCAGGGTAGTTTTGATTTGAATCTCTCTGATTGCCAGTGATGTTGAGCATTTTTCCATGCATTTATTGACCATTTGAATTTCTTCTTTCATGAAGTGTCTATTTAGTTCACTTGCCCATTTTTTTGATAGCCATAGTTCTCAGCAACAAAAACCAAGCAGGAGGAATCAGAATACCTGACTTTAAACTATACTGCAAAGCCACTGTACTAAAAACAGCATGGTACTGGCACAAAAACAGATACATAGACCAATGGAGCAGAATAGAAGACCTAGAAACAAATCCACACACTTACAGCCAATTGATTTTTGAAAAAGAGGCCAAAAACCTACACTGGAAAAAAGATAGCCTGTTAAACAAATGGTGTTGGCAAAACTGGTTAACAATGTGCAGAAAATTGGAAATTAATACCACTTTCTCACCCTCACAAGAGTCAATTCAAGATGGATCAAATACTTGGAAATTAGACCAGAGACCTTGAGGATCCGTGAAGAGGGCATAGGTCCTAGACTGCAGCACACAGGCACAGATAAAACTTCCTCAAAGAGAATCAACGAGGACTCACAGAGAATCAGTCACTTCCCTGAGATCATGCAGGTGAAAGAGGCAGATTCAAGACCTAAACCCTGGCCATTTTGCCCACAGATATACTCTCAGCTGCTGAACCATCCCACTTTCATACAGCAAAAGGAGAGAAGGGAGACACCAACTATGCTTGTTGTGAATTCCCCAGTTTGGAGCCAAACATTTAGTTGAGGCATAATACAAAATATCATATGTTGGTTTTAAAAGTATTACCTGAAAATTAGAATGATGAATATATTTATTTCTATCTGTCTTATCTATGTCTGTTTAGAACAGAGGTCAAAATCAGCAGTGCCAATATGCATTTCAAATAAATTATAGGAGTAAAGACAAAAGGCATTAGCAAGACTTGAAAACCTTTTTACTCATCATGATATAATGCACAATAAACTATCTTTACACACCGAAGCTTTCATATCAAACTATTAGATCCCCAAATAACCAATAAGGTTAGATATAAGATGAGAAAAATATATATAAGGAGAAATGAACACACAGCTATTGTCAGAAACTCTATCACACATATCAGTTTTTGACATACAAAATGGATCAAAACCAGCAAAAACATAAGCAAAACTAATGTTAGTTCTTATCCATATATACACATATATTTGTATCTAAATTCGAAGGACATATGTGAAAAATTTCAAAACTTCTTTTCCATTGTTCACACTATGCTTTCAAATACTGGCAGTATACTACACCAGGTACTACACCAATTTCTTTTCTTTTCTTTCCTTCCTTTCTTCCTTCCTTCCTTCCTTCCTTCCTTTCTTCCTTCCTTCCTTCCTTCTTTCCTTCTTTCTTTCTTCCTGGCCTGTGTATGCTCTACCACTGACCTACATCCTCAGACACAATCTTGATAAATTTATAAAATTTTAATAAATTTATAAAATCTTAATATATTTATAAAAGCTAATGTTACTAATTTAAAAACCAGTGTGCACCAACAAAAAAGAAAAATTAAATGCACCAATAAAAATAAATACAGATAAAAGGCAAATAAAAAGCTAATTCTACTCAGCAATGTTTTCTTTTAATTTTTTTTTTTTTTGTGTGTGTGTGTGGTACTGGGGTTCCTAGAAGCCCTTCTACCTCTGGGCTACACTCCCAGACCCATTTTTATACTTTTTTTTTTATTTGGAAACAAGGTCTCTTAAGCCAACGTGGCTGGCTTCGAACCTGCACGATCCTTCTGTCTCTGCCTCCCAGGTGCGGGGATCACAAGTGTGTGCCACCACGCCTGGTGCAATGTTTTCTTTTTCAACTTACTTTTTTCTCTTTAATTTATTTTTTATACATTTTCTGGTGCATTATAGTTTCACATCATAATCTAATTTAGGAACAATATAGCTGGATAATATGGTAGGTCTATTCCATGTTTTCTGAGGAATCTCCATACTGATCTCAATACTGGCTGCATTAATTTGTAATCCCATCAACAGTGTGTAAGCATTCCTCTTTCCCTACATCCTCACCAGCATTTATTGTTGTTTGACTTCTTGATGACTGCCATTCTAATTGTGATTAGATGGAATTTCAGTGTTGTTTTGATTTACATCTTTCTGATTGCTAATGATTTTGAACTTTTTTACATATTTATTGGCTATTTGTATTTCTTCTTTTGTAAAGCCTCTATTTAGCTTAATCGCTCATTTCTTGACTGGGATATTTGGATTCTTTTAGTGTTAAATCTTTTAAGTGTATTGCATATTCTAGGTATTAGAATTATTATATTATTATTCCTCTGTCAGAGAAAAGAATAGTTGCAAAGATCTCTGATTCTGCAGGCTCTTTCTTTAGACTCTTTTGTCCTTTGACGAACAGAAACTTTTTAGTTAAGTGCAATCCCACATACTGATCCTCATGTTAATTTTTTTGTGCCTTGAATGTCTTACTGAGGAAGTGTCTACCTGAGCTTGTGTTGGAGTGTTGGATCTATGGCATCCTCCAGTAATTTCAGTCTCTGACCCAGCAACATTTTCTCACCAACATATAGTTGATACATTAATTACCTAAATGAACTTCAAATTTTTTAAATGTATGAAGTAGCAGCTAATAGTAAAAAAAACAAATTTTAATATAGAAATGTTGGATGGAAGAGGAAATAAAAATCGCTATAAGCATTCATTAGAAAATACCACCTTAGAGCTGGCAGTGGTGGCACATGCTTGTAATCCCAGCATGCGGGAGGCTGAGACCGGATGATCACAGTTCGTGGACAGCCTCAGCTACTTAGTGAGGCTCTCTGCAACTCACTGAGATCGGTTTCAAAATAAAGAATGAAAAATAGGGCAGGGGGTGTAGCTCAGAGGTTGAATGCCCCTGGGTTCCATCCCCAGACCCCTTCCCCCGCAAAAAAGAAAGAAAATATTACCTGACTAGCTAGGCATGGTGGCACATGCCTATAATGCCAGTACTTGGGAGACTGAGACAGAAATTTTGCAGGTTTGAGGGCAGCCTCAGCAACTCAGCAAGACATCATTTCAAAATAAAATTATAAAAAGGGTTGGAAATGTAGCTTGAAGGTAGAATCCTCCTGAGTTTAATCCCCAGTACAAGGAAAGAAAGAAAGAAACTGAAAGGAAGGAAGGAAATACTAAATGTTTAAAATACTATAAAACATTGTGTTACTAAATGTGGGATATAGCTTGTCTTACTCAGAGGGAAATTTTGTGTCTTAGAATCTTTCCCTTATTAATGAAAAAGAATAAAGATAAATAGGCCAAGCATATACCCAGAAAAGGAAAGTTAAAATATAGCAAACAAAAGAATCTATAAACTATGAAGGCAAACTATAAATCCAATAAAATCAATAACTGAGCCCAGGAGTTGATCTTTTGAAGAAAAACAATCTAATATAATTTTAAAAATGTATTAAAATGTTGGTTTCCAACTTTCCTGGTTATTATTCTCAAAGTTTCATGTATGTTTTCCTTCATTCAGGGCATTTCTAACTGGCCCCAGAACTTAACTACCCAGAGCCCCTGGAGAAAGCAGCCTGCCAAGGAAACAGCCTTTACTGCCTGCTATTGGCTTTGACACATCTTCCTAGTGGGGATGGTTTCAGAGACAGAAGATTTGCACTACAGCGTCTTGCCTTGGAACCAGCATCTTACTTAGTCATCTGGGTGAACATAGTTCAGTGACAGATGAGAGGGCATTCACTAGGTATGGAGGGTTAAACCACTCTCTAGATTCCCTCTCCATGAAATGGGTACCCAGTTTTCAAGAGCCAGAGCCTGTAACAGAAAGTTGTTCATCATTGCTCCTATCAGCTGTTTCAAGAGGTATGGTTCCTTTGATCCTTGTCCATCACTGAAGCATAGAAGCATGGGTGTGAGGCAAGAAACCTTAGCACAGAGGTAGGAATAAGAAAAAGTTCCCTTTGAACCCCAACCTTTTGCACATGTTCAAATTCATCAGATTGTATATGTGGAATAACTACAGCTCTTTTTTAACCAAATATCCTTCAATAGAGCTATTTAAAAGGGATGATGGAGCATAAACAAAATACTGGGATACTTCATAAATAACCACTGATGAAAGATAATGACATTTTCTGAAAAGCACAACAGAAAAACCCAACCCTCTCTCCAATGGATTCAAATAGCCAACAATAGTGAATATAAAGTTAGCATTCTTTGTGCCAAGGAACTGAATATTTCAGTTCATGACCTCTTTAAGTCTTCACAACTTTATCGTAAAAAGCACTATTATTTTCCCTATTTTACTTTTGAAGAAACTGGCTAATAAGAGAGTCTAAAAGAACTTTTCCAAAGTCACCCAGCCAGTGAAAGAAGGATAATTAAATAGGCAGTGCCCAAAGTTCACGTTCTTAGCTCTACTCTGCTATCCCATAATGACAGGGTACAAGAACTATGGAGTTTCCATCTCTCCATGTTCCTGATGGCTAGAAGCTAAGTTCTGACCTAACAGAATCTCAGTCGAGAAGTCCTCTGATCTTCCTACCATTTATACCTCATTGGCTTCTCTGCATGAGAGGGAGGATTATTATGGGGGGACTGATTGATTGATTGATTGATTGATGAGATATACAGGAGAAAAATCACCCATTGGTTCATGTTACTACTTGACTGCAGCCAGTAAAGTTAAAGGCCAGAACACACATGGCCTTACTCTATACCCCAGTTCAGTCTCAGGATTCTCTTTGTTGCTGGATAGTGGAAGTCACTCTTTCTTTTGTGGCTGGCTGAAGAAGTATCAGCTCTGGAAACTGAATTCAGCCTTGGGTTCCGAAGCTTCAGTGTGGGAGAAGGTGTAAGATGACCAGTCTGCTTGGTTCTGACCCACTGCATACTCTAGTTCAATTTCACAAGTGATTAAGCTCATGGTCTCTAGTCGTCCTTAGGTCTGAGTCTCAGTTAATCCAGGACTCTGGAGAATGAGGATGTAGTAAGATCAGCCTGAAACTCTGCCATGACCGCGCACTACAGTGGGCTTTGGCTCACTCCCTTAACTGAAAAGTTCAATCTTGAATTATGTGCATGGCATTTTACAAAGCTGAGAACACACCACCTAATAAATGGTGGAGAAGTGAATTAATAAAATGCTACTTTAGGCTGCATGTGGTGGTGCATGCCTGTAATCCCAGTACCTGGTAGGCTGAGACAGGAGGAGAACAGGTTCAAGGCCAGTGTGTTTTAGCTTAACAAGACCCTGTCTCAAAACTTTAAAAGAGACTGGGGGTATAACAGAGGCAGAATTCCCCTGGGTCAGTAACACACAGACACACACATGCACACACACACAATCTTGCACAGGAGAGCTATGTTCCAGAGGGCTTCTTTCTAAAAATTTCACTGGATCAAACAGAATATAACTCTACAGAAAAGGAGAAATGCTCCACAGATCCTTTCTTGACTTATCCCTATGTACATAAGGCTGCTTGCCAGCTTATTTATACTCTGCCACGTAACTTTCCCCTCCCTTTGGGGCAGATGTGCCCCAAATATCTTTCTGGCCAGGCAGAGTTCCTGGAATTATGGGCAAAATATGCAGGTTGGGTATGAGACAAATTTCCTTACACGGGAATGAGATCTTAAAATTCATATTTTGATCCTTGCTTATAAACAAGCATAGCATCATAAAATCATAATTTTAGTCCATTTTACTCAAGGAGATAGATCGATGTATAAATTGGGTTTTGACATTTGCTTAATTAGAAACAGATTATTTAAATTAGAAAAGTTTGCAGTATAATTATTTCACATTACTTCTTCTGGCTTCTTTCACTGAAAGACGGGTGTTTCCCTTAACATGTGACCATGACATATGACACAACAGGTCTATTTTGGATGGAAACACTAAAAACCATTGTACACAATGGTTAAATTGCCTGGTCAGCTGCTTTTAATGCCAGGGTTGAGAATACGTCTTGACAACTGTATGTTCTATCTCAAGTTTATGACCCACTAAAAATATTTTGAATTTTAAAAATTTATAGTCATGATTGTATCACAGGCTGCTATTTTGAGGAAGCATATTGGATTGCATTTACTCTATGTGATTATTATGTTTTAAAGATTCCTCTTGTCTCTTTCTTCTTTTCTTCTTCTTTTTCATCTTCTGTTTTCTCTTATTTCTTTTCAAAATAAGGTGTGTTGCTCTTTGTTATAAAGTGATAAAGAAAGCAACAATGATCTGGAGTCACTCTTCACATTCAAACTTTGTTAAGATGTAGAACTAGGAGTAGTTCTCACATAATGAGAAAATTCACACTAGGCCCTAATTTTAGCAGGAGAGTCCTCTTCTAGCCCCTGGGAATTTCACACTGCAGAAAGTCTGAGAACACTCAAACTCCCATTACTCTGAAAGACTTGTTTTTTGCATATTTCTGCCAGCTTGCCCTCTGACCTGTAGGTCAAGACGTTGGCTGATGAAACAGGGTTCAAGTTAAGTCAACAGTTGCCTGACCCCTTGTTATGTTTGCACTTGGTCTCTCTGCAAACAGAGAACTTACTTCTCCAGTAACACAGAACAAGCTAAGCCTCTCTTTAGATCAACTGGCCTCTTCTCTGATTTCTGAATTAGTGGGAATGAGCTATGTCAATCAGAAAAGTGCCAAAGAGATATTAGAAAATATATTGTGATAAGAATGGTGGAATTAAATAACTCTGGATGGAGAGTCACAGAGATTCATATAGCCTGCAAGCCCTAAATACAGATGAACATGAAACCAAGATGTGCCAGTTCCAGACAACTCTGCACCGTCAGGCTGGAGAGAATGCTGACATCTCATCTTTGTCAAGGTTTTAGAAATAATTTACCATAGTGGTTTCCAAATATTTTTAGCAGCTTGATCTTTTCTTTGGATCCAACTTGAATTTCAAATATATTAAACAGATACAGTCAAAGCTGCTCTGGATGAGGTTCAAAAGGGAGGGTGAAGACCCACTGCCTCTGTGTGTCTTCTTCCACTGAAGGGCCTTTGAGACACCTCCTCAAAGCCCCACCTTAAAAACAACTGAGACCTCAACAGACCTCTGCGGTGTCCTTGACTCGATACTACTCATGAGAATTCGCAAATGCTTTCTAGCAGGAAAGCTGCCCCTGACTTATACAGTCATCCAGAGTCCCTCAAACATGCCCACCTTTATGTCCACAGGCACACCTTCATCCAGAGGACCACACTGGCTCTGTGTCTCCTTGGGGTCTGAACATCTTACTTATTTGCCTTGAGTTGTTTACTCTTTGAGGTCAAGCGTTGTGACTGTTTTATTTTCATGGTGACTAGTACAACAGTAAGCAGTAATACATGCTTGTCCCAAAGAAAGTGATGATAACAAGGAGTTGACACCTGGAAGATTACTAATAAAGTAATAAATATTCCCACCATCAAATCAAAAATTGGGCTCAACATTTTATAAACATATATCAGTTTTACTAAACACCTAATATACATTATTACTCTGTTTTATAGCAGAAGAACTGAGTGTGAGAGGTTGATTGACATAACAAGCAAGAAGAGAAACTGGGACAAATCCAAGCTTATCTCAGTTCTTAACCACAATGATAGACTCTAATAGCTGAGTCCAGTATACGCAGATGTTTCATAGAGGCAAAGGTGGGCAGGGAGGAGAGGCAATGTTTTAATGAAGGAATCTGAACTGCCGTTTGAGAATTTTTCCTGGTAAGATGCATTTCCCCCATCACCAGAACCCCAGGCTCCACATCTCTCTTCCCTTCTCTTTGTCACTTCTCTCATCCTGACCCAGATTCATTTCTTCCAGTAGTCAGTGGGTGGGTACTGTCTGGATTCCTAAAAGGTTTCTGCTACTAGAATATTACCACCCAGAGCCATTCTTTCTCTTCAATGATGTAAGACATCAGCTGCATGGAGGCAGGAGGCAGGCTGGAGGAAATGAGACCATAGACACATAAATGCATAACTGAGCCTCTGGCATGAAGCAGGTGATGGAGTAATTTGGTGCTCTCCCTTCCTTTAAAATTTTGTCTTGTCAGTTTTACATGGTCTTCTCTAATTTTCTCCTCTAGCAGTTCTTATTTTTTTCAAGAATTATTTGGCATTCTTGACTATCCATGGAAAATGAAGCCTCTCGAAAGAACATCTTCCTTTAAGACTCTATGCTCAAAATCGGATAATAAACTCCTGATAACAGCATTACCCACTCCAGACAAAAAAAAGAGAGAAAGAGAAATCTTAGATGAGTGAAGAAGGCATCCTAACTGAATGATATGGGAGGGAGGAAGAGGAAAATACCAGAAAGCACATGATAGACACACAAACATTCTTCTTGTACCTATGCTCCTTTTTCTTTTCACTATGTTAAAAAAATTAGAAAAAAAGAGTGAGATTTTGAGGGATAGAAGAGAAGAAGAACATGGCTCTGGATATCTCCAGGGACTCTTTTAAGACATGCCTCTGAGGCTAGGACTGATGCTGTTGTGAAACCCAACATCAAATATGACCTTGTTAAGTCTAACTAGCAGAGTGGGGAAAGAAGGCTTCTATCCACATCTGTTTCTTTTCTCCCTCCTTTCCCACCCTGCCTTTGTGGTTTGTTAATTTGAGGCAAGGGAATGGGAGGTGTCTAGGCTCCATCTTCTGGTTAGTCTTATCCCTCCCTGCCCCTTAAAAATTTCTCAGAGGTCTTGTGAATCTAAAAACATGAGACAAACCAAGCACCTCGCCCTTCCCAGACTTACACATGGGTTTCTAAAGCCTCTCCGGGCTCCCACCCACCCAGCCACTCTTGCCCACCAGACATACTGGAAGTCTCTGTCCCTCTAAAGCAGACTTTGGCTATCCTCCCAAAGCCAGGCAGAATGGATATGCTTTCTAAGAAAACTAAATATTCTCATCTGGCATTTTTTTTTTCACCAAGAAAATTTTACTTGGTCTTCATTAAGATTGTTTTATAGCCTTTTCTGCAAAGACTCTTCTGCTAGGTCTATAAAATAAAGGATACTTATTTTTTCTTGAGCAATTTAATCCAACTTGTAGAAATTGCTATCAATTCTGGTGAAATATCACTTGTTATACAGTCAGTGTTCTAGTACAATACAAATTTAGAATGACGGTCCAGGGGAAATAAAGAAGTTCCCTTTCTTTGGAAATATGTAAAGATTTTAGAGACCCCAAATTGTCACTGGACAATGGCTTTTCTTCCTCAACTCAGATCAATCTTTCATAGCCTAATTATTGGATTCCACTTACCACTGCCATCTTTGGAAAATGTTATCCAGGAGTATGGCTTTTCTCCAATTCCAGTTCTCAAAAAAAAAAAAAAAAAACTTTACCTTTGCCCCCTAGAATCCAGAACATTTTATGTTATTTTTCTGTTGAACTTCAAATCATCTTTGAAACTGGCTTTCCTACAATATTCCTACAATAGAAGAATTTCAGGCCATAGATTGCAATCATTGTGTTCATCTCATACAATAATGTTTTGAAGGCATCTGTCAACTTAACTCAAGTTTGAAGCACTGGGCTGGCACACAATATATATTGCTGAAGAGTCTAAATATAGGATATACTGTTTTTCATTCTGGTAGTCATGTAGGGCTATACTCCAGGCCTTGTTTCAGATACTGCAAATACCAAGGAGCCTATGAATAATCTCAGCCTCAGACTCTAAAGAAGCTCTTGCTAAGTTCCATATTCTAGCTCATAACTTTTCTTCTAGACTTTGCTTTTTATATTACTTAACTGATGCATTATTATTATTATTATTATTATTATTATTTTATCTATTTTTGCTTCAGTTATCACCATTGCTCTGAGTCTCCTGAGAGAATAGCAACAGCAATGCTGAAGGAGTCCAAGAAGAGCTGACTTGAGTTCTACTCTGAATTCAGTTTGAGACCATAGACTCATCTCTTTACTTCTCTGATCTGAGTGAATTTAGGTATAAGAGGAATAAAATCTCCAGAATGCTGGGCATAAATGCATTACTTTTTGAAAAATACAAATAATTACTAAAAGATGACCACCGTTCTGGTGTTGGATGTGGAAAGGTAAATAAGGCTTGTTTCCTGACCTTAAGGAACTTACAGACTCCAGGGAAGTTTCTTCCTTGTGCCTTAAAGTTAATAAAGTTGCAAAGTTCAGATGTTTGAGCATAAAATTTGGAGCTACTTCTTTTATGACAATTCCTATTTCCAAGTGGAGTTAATCATCTTTGTACTTTCTAGAAGAAAAAGATTTGGTCCAGTATAGATCCAAGGTACTCCATTTGACCGCTAATTGACTTTTGGTTGCAGCACAAAAAGGTGCTAATTCGGAATATTCTCTTTTGTTATTATCAAGTTCCGTGAGTTTGGATAGGTCATGCCCATCTGTCTGTCTTGGTTTAGCCTCCTGAGAGTGAGCGATTTGTCTCACTTCACCCTCCCACTCTCATATTCTTTCTGAATTGAAGATCACAGCCATGCTACTCAGCCACGCTACTGATGCCCAGCTCTGTTTTCTAGAATATGTGTCTAAACTAACATATTTGATTGTCTCCTTTCCAGCCTTTCTCTTCCTTTAAAATATCACTCATATCCATACTCCAGATCTACTACCTTGGGGTGCCATATGTACTTCTGCTAAGTTTTTCAGTTCTTTCTTTCTGATTGGTTCTTTTCTTCTTGAAGTTGGAATCACTCTTTCCCTGATCTTCCTGACTTGGCTGATGACTATCAACTTCTCTCCTCAGCTTGAGCCATATTTTGCTCCTGTGAACATATCTCTTTTAAAGCTTTATGGTAACTATTTTATAAACAATACCCAGGGACTTTTGTAAAAACTACCTGAGCATGGTAATTTTTATGTTTTACTCTTAGCTCCCTACAAGTTAACAACTCTTTGCATGTTATTTTTTATTACTGTACAAGGTTATGTAACATCTTCTTATGAATGATATAGACTGAACATTTTTCTGCCTTGAAGTTCATATGTTGAATCCCATGGTTAATGTGATGGTATTTGGAGATGGGCCTTTGGGAGGTGGTTAGTGAATGAGGGTTAATGCCTTTAGAAAGGGGACTTCAGGGAACTTCATCTCTGTTTCCACCATATGAGAAGCAAGAAGGTGCCACATCAGACATCGAATCTTCCACTGCCTTGATCTTGGACGTCTAAGCCTTCAGAATTTGTATTGTTTATAAACAACTGAGTTTATGGTATTCTGCTATAGCAGCCTAAATAGACTATGGCAACATATTTGGCTCTATGCTCCTGACTGTTGGTTACACCACATCTGCAAATGATGACTGTTAGGACAGCTAGGTGTATATTGGAGGAAAAAGCCATCTGAGAGCATTAAAAAAAACCCCACAATTTCTTTGTCTGAGTGGCATAGCTGAGAACAAGTCTAAAATTTACATAGATATTTATAAATTTGGGATATTTGTTGCTCCTTTGAAAATTTTCTCAGCAATATTTATATTTTCTTTGGTCAATTGATAGTCAAGTTGTTACATTTATCATACTTTAGCCTTAACAAAATAAGTCAAAACTATTAAAACACATTTTATTTTTCACACTTTTTCAGGGAATAAATTACTTTTTCTAATCTAAAACTTTCTTGCTCCTAATTTGTACTTTTCCATGGGAGCAGTGGGAAAGTGATTTCAGAAGAAAGCAACCAGTGGGTCAAAGCAGAAAATATTATAATTAAACCTTTTATTATTATTTGACTTGGTATTGTTTTTCTCTTTCTTTAATCTCCAGGAAGTGTGAGAGGCAGTGCTCTTTAGGGATAAGGCCAGGCAAGATGCCCTGGGAAGGATCAGGAGTTGCATTCCTGAAGTCTAAACCACTGTGTCTATGGGAGGAAACTCTCCCTTTCACCCAGTCAAGTGCACAAGGGAATTGATGGCTGAGAAACTAGATGCTCACCAAGAGAGTCCACAGACATAGCATGGAAGTAGCATGCCCTTCAGAGTTGACAACTCAGCTTGAGAGGATGTGATACACCTTGAGGTAGGAAAAGTAGCAGTGATCAAAGGTCAGAAACCTAATCCTAGCATTTGGGAGGTGGAGACTAGAGGATTGCAGTTCACGGACAGCCTCAGCTACTTAGCGAGGCCCTTCACAACTCAGTAAGAGCCTGTTTCAAAAATAAAAGGACTAAAAATTAGGGCTGGGGGTGTAGCTTGGAGGTACAATCCCCCTGGGTTCCATCCCCAGTACCACACACACACACACACACAAAAAAAAAAAAAAAAAAAGATCAGAAACCTCAAAGATAGATCCTAGAAGCAGTTCATCTGAGATATAGTAAATGAGAAAGCAAATTAACATCCCAGCACCACAGGAAAATTTCATCTCTTGAGAGATTTCAAACCCAGCCATGGTTCATTCTGCCAAAGGCGGCCTCCCTCTTATTCAGACTGAGGCACTTTTTGACCAGAGGTATTGTTCTCATCTTATACTTTTTTCCCTCCTTCATATTCCTCCTTTATATCCCTAGTGGTTACTAACTGGCAATACTATCATTTATTTATTAAGCATATGCCAAACAGACTCTATGCTAAATGTATTTTAAGCATCTTGTCATTTTTATCCTTCTAACAACCTAATGAGTTACATACTGCTGGGGTCCCCATTTTATAAATGAGAAAATTAAAGTTTGGAGGAGGCAGTCATTTCAGGAAGTCATTATAGGAGAGTCTACATAATTTTCAGTCTGTGCAAAATGAAAATCTGGAACCTTTCTTTTTTCAAAATAAATTCAGAGAAAAATGTTATTAAAAGTAATAAAAATATAAAACTTTTTCCACTTTTCTTCCAGGTCCCTCTTGACTTGTCATAGGAGGTCTTTTTATTTGCTATTTAAATATTTAATTTCCTTGTTCTATGTGAAGAAAATTAAAAGTATAGTTTCCTAGTCTATATTTTACCATCTTTCCTAATACAGTTGACACTCCATAACTGTGGGCTCTACATCTGTAGCACCAACTAACGGCAGATAAAAAGTAGTTTACAAAATTATTTTCTCTTTGTCATAGCTCCCCAAACAATACAATCTAGCAACTATTCACATAAATATGTACTGTATAACATAGTGTGAGTAATCCAGGAAGGAATTAAAGTATACAGAGGAGTATGTGCAGGTTACATGCAAACACTACATCATTTTATGTGATGGACTGTAGCAGTGGCAGATTTTGGTATCTGTGGGAGAGGACCTAATTTCCTGTGGATACCAAAGAACCACTGTATTGTACAATGATATTTTAAATGAAAATATAAGAACATTTCACTCCCATGAGGGATCACTGAAATCACACAATTCCTACTTTCTAACTTGTAGAAGCATATGTATTTCATTCTCACCAGAATAGTGTAAACACTGAACAAAACTAATTCAAGTCCCTTTACGTCACTTATTACTATATGCGCATTCTGTCAATACTCTCTTACCTTTTAACTTACTGAGGAGTCATGGAGGACTGGAAATGAAAGGAATCATGAGCTGCCTGATCTTACTCTTTCCTTTCCTCTCATCGTTTGCAGTACAATTGGTTGACTACTGCAGAGAAGGAATATAAGTACTAATGGATATGACAGGATCTGTTTACAATTCCCATTTATTTGAACATCATTGCCCTCTCTGTGCATTCAAAGAAGATTCTGGTTTAAATGAAAATGTGGGCTCTGGAAACTTTGGGAGGTCCCCTGGCTCAGTCACTATCATTGCACACTGGCCTTGGACTTGCTTTGAGTCCCTGCTTAATTCCCAAGAATTGTGGGTCCACAAGAGTCCTATTCTCATGGAATATCACAAACACTGTATGCAAATAGGGTTGTGGCTCTCTCCTCTGCTCACAACAAACACTCATTATCTCAGAGTTTCTGTGTCAGGAATTCATTCAAGAGGGCTTAGCTGGGAAGTGGTGGTACAGGGTTACTCGTGTGATTACAGTTTCAGTTTAACCAAGTTTCATTCACCTGGGGGGCTGGCTTGAGGCTGGAGATGACTCCTTCACAAGGCTATTGGCCTCCAGCAGGATGCCTCAGTGGCTATGCCTGCTTGTCATACAACCTCATGACATATAACAGTTCTTCCCAGAGCCAGAGATTCAAGAGAAAAAGGAAGACAGAAGAGGGAAAGTCTTTCAATAAGTCTTTCTCCATCATTTTTGCCCTACTTTATTTAATAGGAGTAAGTCACTAAATACAATTCATATTTGGGAAGAGGAAAATTAAGCTCTATTATTATTATTATTATTATTATTATTATTATTATTATTAGCTATGTGTGTTTGGTGTTGGGGGGGTGGCTTGGATTTTGGTGCTGGAGATCAAACCCAAGGTGTGAGGCATGTTATACAACTTGGGAACATATTTTAAAGTTGTTTGGAGGAGATTCAAAATGGCAAATTCAGGATGCAGCACATCTCAGTAGCTGAAACAAATAAAGTTCAACTACCGAGAAGGCAGCATGTTGACAAACAAAGTAAACAAAGCTCATGAACCAAAACAGAACCAGGAACCACAGCAGAAGGAATTCAATCCTCTGAAATGTAATATTCACTGCAAAAAGCCCAAGCATGTGACTGACCTGATGCAGATGCGTTCTGGCTGCTGGTGCTATTGCAGGTCACTGGCCCAAACTCCAAGTCCCAGCTCTGGCCAACAGGGCAGCCCCATGAAATCCAGAAAAATAAGCCAAGGACTTGAAAGTGGCCAAAGAGCTCCAACATCTTAAGCAGCCAATGCCATACTTCAGGAACACAAAAAAAAAGATCCAAAGGTCCATGCATTCACGAGAGGCAGCACCCACAGTGGTCCAGTGAGCCCTCCAGAGATCCTGAAGCAGGACCAGGTAACAGTTTGCGTTACTCAGTATTTGGTGGAAGACCACCCAGAGAAGCCATGGGACCTGTCGTGTTTGTCTAGTTAGAACCTCTAGAGACACAGGAAAGGTGCTCAAGGTGCAGTACCTACACAGAGTCATGGGGGTTGCTCCAAGAATGTACTGGACACCCACTGCCAGTGAAGATAGGGAAATACAGGCACAGAGCAGAGGATCTGACACTTAGGCAGAGAGCACAGAGGCCCAAGGGTGCACAGAGCACATGGTGGAAAAATGCAAAACCCTAGACTTACACAGAACTCATTAACAGTGACACCTGACACCCTGACAACTAAACACAAAGCTGTCAGAGGCGAAAGAGGGGCACAACACTCAGAGAGTGGGTTCAAAAGCTGACAATAGGTTACAGAGCAAATATGGGACATTAGAATATACTTCAGAATCTACCACAGTGAACAGACATACAGATATTATATAGGCCTGGCCCTATATATCTAAATTAGTAGGACTGGTTATTTTTCTCTTTCTTTTTGTTGTT
Source organism: Muscardinus avellanarius (assembly GCF_963383645.1). NCBI lineage: Eukaryota > Metazoa > Chordata > Mammalia > Rodentia > Gliridae > Muscardinus > Muscardinus avellanarius. Next base: position 21,924,888 of record NC_137787.1, on the reverse strand, counting down.
AGTTTTGTTTTGTTTTTTCTCACACTATCTCTAGTCCTTTTTAATTTTATTTTTGTCCTTTATTTCTTTCTTTCTTTTTTCTCTTTCTTATTCATTGTTTTCTTTTGGTTGTTTTTTGTCTTTGATTTATAATTGTTAGTTTTTGTAACTTGTTTTGTTATTTTGTGTTTGTTTGCTCCTTCCCCCCACTCCTTTTACAAACTTCCTCACTCTAGCCTATCTACTCTTTTCTTTCAAAACTTTTCTTTTTTCTCTTACTGTATCTCCTTGTTTTATGTTCAAGGTATTTCATATCTCCATACTTAAATACTCTACTAACTACAAGAGTCCTACTATCTAACATTCTCTCATTCTCAACCAGATACTACCTTATTATACTTAAATTCTTACTCAACCTAATCATATATCTACTGTACCCATCACCTCAGCTCCTCCCCCATTACTCAACCCTCACCATTGACAAAAGCACTGCTTACCTGCTGACACCTCTAAATTCCTACTAACATTAGATCAGACATAATACTCACAAAAGATAAGATGCCAAGATATGAGAATAAGCCTGAGATCCTTGAAAATATGAGAACTAAGAACAGTGAAGAAATAATGAAAATCATGAATACTGACCCACAAGAAATGCAAGAAGGAGAATTCCAAATCCTAATCTTCAATATGATGAAAGGCCTCAAAGCAAGTGTACAAGAAATAAAAGAAGAAATGAAGACACTAGGAAAGAATCATAAAGAGGTCTGGAATGAAGTGAAAAAGTCAATAAATGAAATGAAAATAACAGTATAAAGAAATTCTGAAAGATTAAATAAAATGGGAAATAGAATATCACTGTTAGAGGACAGTTCATTTAAAACCAAAAGCATAGGCAACAGCAACAAAACCTAAACATCCAAAAACTATGGGACAATATAAAACATCCTAACTTCTTATAAATGGCATTAAAGAAGAGATAGAGATATAGATCAAGGGTATTCATAATCTTTTCAGACAAATAATTTCAGAGAATTTTCTAAACATGGAAAAACACTTGTACTTATACATTCAAGAGACATATAGAACACCATTAAGAAAAGATCAAAGAAGGACCTCCCCACATCATGTAATAATCAAAATGACCAACATAGAGACCAAGGAAAGAAACTTAAAAGCAGTGAGAACACATCCCCAGCTATTTAGTGTGTCCCTCTGCAACTCAGTGAGACCCTCTTTCAAAATAAAGAATAAAAAGTAGGTCAGAGGGCGTAGCTCGGATGTCAAATGCCCCTGGGTTCCATCCCAGACCCGCCAAAAAAAAAATAATAATAATAATAATTAATAATAATAATAAGTAGTAGTGAGAACAAAAGAATGAGTGACATATAGGAGAAAAACAATAAAAATCACCCCAAACTATGCAAGTCAAGTGATAAATGCCAGGAGAGACTGGTATGATGTGATCCAGACCTTGGAAGAAAACAACTTCCAACCAAAATTGCTATATCAAGCAAAGTTATTATTCAAAATTGATAGAGAAACAAAAGTGTTTCAAGATAAGCAGAATCTCAAGAATTCATGAATTCAAAGCTAACACTAGAGAAAATACTTAAAGAAATAAACTATAAAGAAGAAAAGAGAAGCAGACATCAGAACCAGAGAAGAGATGAAGTTGTTCAGTGGGGCATCTAAGTAAAGAAGAAATAATATTATACCAAACAAAAACAAGAAATAATATTATACCAAACACAAAATGACAGGAAACAAAAATCATATTTTAATAATAACTCTGGACATCAAAAGACTTATTCACAAATCAAAAGACATAGACTGGCAATGTGGATTAAAAAACATAATCCAAATATATGCTGTTTGCAAGAAACTCACCCTACAACCAATGATATTCATAGACTGAAAGTGAAAGGATTGAAAAATATATATCATGCTAATGGAGACCAAAACTGGGCAGGCATAGCAAGGCTGGTATCCAACAAAACAAAACTTAAGCTAAAACACATCAGAAGAGACACAGCAGGGCACTTCCTTTTATTAAAAGAAACAATCAAGAAGATATAATCAAGAAGATATAATTATACTAAATGTTTATGCCCCAAATGTGGATACACCCACATTTGTAAAAATAAACCCTCCAGGATGTCAGATCTCAAATAGACCTAAATACAATTGTATTGGGAGACTTTAACATACCTTTCATGCCACTAGATCAATCTTCAAGATAAAAGATGAGTAAAGACTCTTCAGAACTAAAGAAAACTATAAACCAAATGGACCTAATAGATATATACAGAATATTTCCACCAGCAACAGCAGAATACATACTCTCCTCAGCAGCCCGTGGAACTTCTCCAAAATAGCTAACATCCTGGGCCACAAAGCAAGAACCAGGAAATTCAAAATATGTTATATAATTCCCTGCATCTTTTCAGACCACAATGTAATAAAAGTAAAAATCAACAACAACAAGTCCAAAAGAAACTATTTAAATAAACAGAGATTAAATGATACACTATTGAATGATGAGTGGGTAAGGTCAAAAATAAGGCAAGAAATAAAGAAATTTCTGGAATTAAATGAAAATAGAGACACAACTTACCAAAATCTATGGGACACTTTGAAGGTGGTATTAAGAGGAATGTTTATAGCATTGAGTGCCCACATAAGAAGAACAGAGAGTTGTCAAGTAAACAACCTAATGACACATCTCAAGGACCTACAAAGACTTCTGCAGTCTAATCTCAAAGCCAGAAGAAGGTGGGAAATTATTAAAATCAGAGCAGAAATAAATGAAATAGAGAACAAAAAACAATTCAAAGAATCAATAAAACAAAAAGCTGGTTCTTTGAAAAGATTAATAATATTGACAAGCTCCTGGCCAACCTAACCAAAAGAAAGAGAGAAACCAATGAAATTATTAAAATCAGAAATGAAAAAGTAGGCATCACCACAAACAGTGGGGAAATTCAACGGATTATCAAAAATTTTTTGAAAATTTATACTCCAATAGACTGGAAGACATGGAAGAAATTGATAGATTTCTAAGCACATACCTAAATTGAACCAACAGGACATAGAAAACCAAAACCAACTAATAGCAAGCAAATAAATAGAAACAACAATAAAAATTCTGCTATCAAAGAAAAGCCCAGGCCCTGATGGGTTTCCAGCTGAATTCCACAAAAACTTAAGTAAAGACCTAATCCCAATATTTCACAACTTGTTCCAGAAAATTGAAAGATGGAATTCTCCCACATTTCTTCTATGAGGCTAGTATCACATTAATCCCAAAACCAAATAAGATACCTCAAGAAAAGAAAATTACAGACAAATATATTTGATGAACATAGATGCAAAATTTCTAAACAAAATACTAGCTATATACATTCAAAACTATATCAAAAGAATTGTACACTATGGCCAAGTTGGTTTCATCCCAGAAAAGCAAGGCTGGTTCAATATATGCAAATATATACACGTTATTCATTACATAAATAGAACTGAGAACAAAAACCACAATATCATATCAATAGATGCTAAAAAAGCATTTGACAAAATCCAACATGCATTAGTGTTCAAAACACTGCAGAAAATTGGAAGAGAAGGAAAGTATTTCAACATCATTCAGGCAATATACAATAAACCCAAAGCCAACATCATACTGAATGGGGAAAAACTGCAAGAATTTCCTCTGAAATCAGGAACAAGACAAGGATGCCCACTATTACCATTCCTTTTCAATATAGTTCTCGGGACTCTTGCCACAGCAATAAGACAAGAGAAGGAAATAAAAGAAATTTAAATAGTAAGAGAGGAATTAAAACTATCCTTATTTGCAGATAACATGCTCCTTTATCTAGAAGACCTAAAGAATTCAACCAAAGGACTACTCGAGCTGATTAACCAATTCAGCAAAGTTTCAGGATACAAAATCAATTTAAAGAAATCAGTTGCTTTTCTATATGCCAACAATGAATCCTCAAAACCAATAAAATACCTAGAAATAAACCTAACCAAAGATGTAAAAGATCTCTACAGTGAAAACTATAAAACATTAAAATAAAAACTGAAAAAACCTTGGAAAATGGAAAGATCTCCCTTGCTTGTGGAAAGGTAGAATAAATATCATCAAAATGGCCATTCTGCCAAAAGTGATCTACAAATTCAATGCAATTCCTATCAAAATACCAATGACATTTTTCATAGACCTAGAAAAATCAGTCATGAATTTTATATGGAGAAAGAAAAGACCCTGAATAGCCAAAGCAATCCTCAGCAATAAGAACCATGCAGGACACATCACAATCCCTGACTTTAAATTATGCTATAGAGCAATAGTAGTAAAAAAAAAAAAAAAAAAAAAAAAAAAAAAGTATGGTATTGGCACGAAAACAGGCATACTGACCAGTAGAACAAAATAGAAGATACAGAAACAAACCCACACACCTACAGTCAATTATCTTTGACAAAGGGGCCAAAACCATACACTGGAGAAAAGTCATCTTTTTCAACAAATGATGCTGGGAGAACTGGCTATCCATTTGTAGAAAGATGGAACTAAATCCTTACCTTTCACTGTGCACAGGGACACAGTAATCAACTTGAGATGGATCAAAGACTAAGAAATTAGAATTGAGACTGTAAAGTTATTAGAGGAGGGCATAGGCTCAACAGTCCAACATATAAGCACAGACAGTAACTTCAACAAGACCTCCAAAGTGCAGGTAATTAAAGCAAAAATTAACGTGTGGGATGGCATTAAACTAAAAAGTCGCTGTACATCAAAGGAAACCATCATGAACTTAAAGAGAAAGCCTACAAAATGGGAGAAGGTCTTTACCAGCTACCATTCTGATAGAGGGCTAATATCCAGAATATACAAAGAGCTCAAAAGGGCCAGGCGTGGTGGTGCACACTTGTAATCCCCATGCTTGGGAGGCTGAGACAGGAGGATGGTGCAGGTTCGAAGCCAGCCTCCATTGGCTTAAGAGACCCTATTTCCAAATAAAAAATATAAAATAGGTCTGGGAGTGTAGCCCAGAGGTAGAAGGCACCTGGTTTCCATCCCCAGTGCCACCAAAACAAACCAAAACAAACAAAAAAAACCCCAAAGAGCTCAAAAGACTCTACACAAGCAAACAAATAACCCAATCATGAAATGGGCAACTATATTGAATAGACACTTCACAAAAGAAGAGATATAAATGGCCAATAGATACATGAAAAGATGTTCAACATAATTAGCCATCAGAGATGGCTAACCTAATCAGAGTGGCAAGAATAAAGAAATCAAATAACAACAAATGCTAAAGAGGATGTGGGGAAAGAGAAACACTTTTAAACGGTTGTGGGAGTGCAAACTAGTTCAGCCACTATGGAGATCACTATGGAGATTCCTTAGAAAACTTGGAATGGATTCACCATATGATCTGGCTATACCATTCCTGGGTATCTTTCCAAAGGGTTTCAAATCAGAGATCTACAGTAAAAATATGCATACCCATGTTCATAGCAGCATAATTTGTATTAGCCAAAATATGGAACCAACCTAGGTGTCCATCAACAGATGAATGGATTGCAAAATTATGGGAAATACACACAATGGAATTCTACTCAGCTATAAAGAAGAACAAAATCATGTCATTTGCAAGAAGATGGAAAGACCTGGAGAACATTATGTTAATTGAGATCAGCCAATCACAGAAAGAGAAGGGACATACGATTTCTCTAATATGCCCAAACTAGGGAATATTAGGGACACCAGAGGAACTCCAGATAATGGAGAGGAAACCTCAGCAAAACTAGAATGGAAGGAGAGGAGAGGAAGAAGGCTGAGGTTGGTTAATGGGGGAGCTACATCCGAATATGTGTAAAAGTATGAATGTAGCATGGTTAACCTGGACACTCATTGTGGGGAGGGGGAAAGGGGGAAAGAGAGGGCACCAAGAACAGTCTGAAAGCATGACATTTTCAATATGATCCCCATAAAAATAAAAAAGACAAAAAATAAAATAAAAATAATGTGTAAAGAATTAAAAAATAAAATAAAATTATAAAAAAGAAAATAATTTTAACCATTAAATGTCATTTATTTGCAATTTAGAAATAAATTTACTTTCATAAGGAAAAAATAAAAATGGAATGATGAAGTTGAGTAAAAATAAATAAATAAATAAAGTTTTTCACTATAAGTGGGATGGCCAAACTAGAGTCTGGATGATCCAAAGTTATTTCTTGAATTCAGCTGGGGTAAATCCACAATAGTGGAGTAGGTAGGGTACAACTTAGGTTCACATTGAAGTAAGTGCATGTCTTGGCCGAGTCAGGTCATGGGGGTATGACTGGTGCTGTTTTCTGGGCCCCACATTTAGGAGGGTCCCATGTTTGGTTTGATGTTCTGTGGTTGAATTAATGTTGAAATTCGTAGTAATTCTTAGTAATTTCACCTTTGTACTTGTGTTTCATATTATTTGAGACAGGTTCTCACTAAGTTATGGAGGACCTCACTAAATAGCTGAGGCGGGCCACAAACTCAGATCCTCCTGTCTCAGCCTTCCAAGTACTAGGATTACAAGTGTATGCCACCACACCTGGCCCTCGATTTAAATCTTATTTATTAGAATACTAAGAAAGTTGGAATTTTTATATGTTGAATAACACTTTTAATTTTTTGGCATTCTATCTTCATGTCCTATTTTTAATGCTAACACTCAAAATACACATAGGGATATTTGGAGACAGAGAGTGAGCATCCTACTTTCAATCTGTGGGATAGCTCTATAGACAGAGCTAATTGAATCTATTAAAGTGGGCTATGATGGAAAAAGCAATTCTGCTAATGGATTAGAGGTTAGAAAGCTCTGGATCAAAGGATTTTTGTATCATTAAAATGCCAGGGAAGGAGTACTGCAGTTCCTTGTGGTAGGTGCCCAGGTTAATTTCTTAAGGATTTGCATTTAGGAGTGGATTGACAAATCAGCTCTTTCAGGCTGAGTTTATCCCTGTATCATTCAAAGAAAAGAACAGACCCTTGCCCAGTCAATCTAAAAAGATTAAATTTGATGGATAGAGCTACCTAAGACTTTATGCTGTTAGTTTTCTGAAAGCCTAATGTAAGTCGATGTCCAGCTGATCACCAATAATAATGATATGGAGTGGAAATAGGGTGAGGACTTTGTAATACACACACACACACACACACACACACACACACACACACCTGCGATTGCAATTGAATATGTAATTAAAAGAGGAGCATGTTCCATATTAAGTAAATTCTTGACTGAGTCTAAAATAAAGATCTTTGTCTGCTATGATTAGTAATGGGCTTTTGGGGAGGACCTTTAAGAATTTTATTATCTCTTCTCCAGTCAGGTTTCTGAAAACACCAATACAAAACGATTTCACATTTGAGAAACCAAGACTATTTGAAAAAAAAAATAGGATCAGAAAAAGAGAGACAAAGAGATGAATCTTTTATAGTTATTATATTAAGGCAAGAAAAACTAGAAACACCTCCCACCACATCCTACTTGGGAACCACTAATGGGAATAACTTCCCTGAAAGCAGCACTTCTCCTGGGTGCAGAGAAAATCAGCCATTGAAGACCACAGCTGTTCATTTATGAGAATGGCAGCCCAAATAGCACTGCTAAGTTTGAGAAAAAAATACAGGATACCCAGTGTAAATTGGATTTCAGGTAAACAGTGAATAATTTTTACTGTAAATATGTATATCTCATGTAAATATTGAGGTTGTCCCTGCAATATTTATAGAAAATATTGAACGAGACATGATCATACTGAAATTTAACCATTGTTCATCTAAAATTCAAATTTAGCTCTGTGTCTTATATTTTAATCTGGAAAATTTAAGCCCAATAACCCTCTCACAACCCTTCCAAAGGTAAAGGATGAAGGAAGGAAGGAAGGAAGGAAGGAAGGAAGGAAGGAAGGAAGGAAGGAAGAAAGGAAGGACTTTCATCCAATAAGTAGGATACATTGGCTTCACAGTTAAGTTCAGTTTTCTGTAATTGAAGGAAAATTATCTTATCAATAAGTATAAATCCGTATACTCTCTGAAAAAAAATATATGCACTTAAAAAGATTATTTCTATTCTAAATATTTTAAAATACATACACATTTTGACAATTCCAGTTGTATAGATACATCTGAAGAAAATTTTAAGCATCTAATGCTACTGTCCTCCAACCTCATGCCCTCAGAGTAGCCAATATTCATTGCTGATGTGTATTCATACATATATTTGCTATGCACATACGGTGATGTACTCAAGTGTGACTCTCTTTTAATGGGATTGTGTTTCTCTGCATTCTGATATGTGTCCTTCCAGGCCACCCAACTAAAAAAACTGAAAGATTACAGCTCACACTGCAGGCAAAGCTAGACTAGCACCCTTGTTCTAATGTTCTCTGCCTAAACTATAGATACATCTATTATCCCCTAGGACTTCCACCTCTCCTGGGGGCAAAATCCTCCAACCCCATACTGTCCAATACAGTTGCTGCTAGCAACATGAGGGTGTTGAGTGCTCAAAATATGGCTTACCAAATGGAGATGTGCCATAAATGTATAATGCACACCACATTGTGATGATTTCATTGGGAAAAAAGAATCTAAAATATTTTATTAATAATTTCTGGCCAGAGCCAGGTGTGGTGGCATATTCTTGTAATCCCTGCACTTGGGAGACAGAGATAGGAGGATCACTCAGGTTCAAAGCCAGCCATGCTGGCATAAGAGACCCTGTTTCCAAATAAAAAAGTATAAAATAGGTATGGCAGTGTAGCCTGGAGGTAGAAGGGCTTCCAGGAACCCCAGCACCAAAAAAAAAAAAAAAAGAAAAAATATCTGGCCGGGCATGGTGGCTCACACTTGTAATCCCAGCATTTGAGAGGCTGAGACCAGAGGATCCTGGTTCACAGACAGCCTCAGCTACTTAGTGAGGCCCTTTGCAACTCAATGAGACCCGGTTTCAAAATAAAGAATAAAAAATAGGGCAGGGGGTGTAGCTCGGAGGTCTAATTCCCCTGGGTTCCATCCCCAGACCCTCAAAAAATAATAATAATTTCTGTATTGATTATTCATTGAAATGATAACATTTGGGATATTGGGTGAGATAAAATGTATTATTAGAGCAATTTCATCATTTTTACTATAAAATGTAACCACTAGAAAATTATAAATTGCATATGTGATTTACTTTATATTTATAATGGTTGCACTGTTTTAACCCAAAGGCCTTCAAAATGGCATGAGTCCCCTAGCTGAGTGTGGTGGTACATGCTTGTAATCCCAGCACTTGGGGGTCTGAGACAGGAGGATTGCAGGTTCGAGGACAGCCTCAGCAAGTAGTGAGACTCCATCAACCTAGATCTTGTTTCAAAATAAAAATAAAAAAAATAAAATAAGGCTGGGTGTGTAGCTCAGAGGTAGAATGCCCCTGGGTTCTATCCCCAGTATCACACACACACAGGCACACACACACAAACACTCATGACCTTTTACCCTCCCCCCGCCTCATTCTCCTCATAGGAGATAGAAGGGTGCCTTTGCTTCCGGTCATCTGCACCCCTCCCCCTACTCACTGCTTGATCAGGCCCTCACTCTTATGCCAGGAAAACATTTATTGACTGACAGCTTGTTCTACAGAAGGTCCCAAAGTATAAAAACAATCATGTCTGATAACCACATTCAAAAAATTCTGTGTGGGTATTTTCAGTTGAACCTTGCTGATATTAGGTAGTTTTTGATCTACAAGATGGTGGTTTCCTATGGTGTGACGTAATGTTATTCATGCATGTACATACATATTTTGGAAACATAGCAATATAAAATAGTCATTAAAGGCACTACTTCTGACACGAGACTTATTATTTATTAGTTTTGTAAGCCTTCTTTTAGATAGGGGTCTCACAATGTGAGAACACAAAGGCTGGTCTCAAATTCCCAGGCTTCAAATAATCTTTCTGTGCTGGCCTTCCAAGAGGTGAGGACTCCAGGCATGTGCCACCACGCCCAGCTTAGTTTTAAAATCTTAAATGAGTTTTAACTTTTTTAACTATCTGCAATCTATTTCTCTCATAAGAAAGTGGAGATAATAATAGACTCGACTTTATAGTGTTGTTGTGAGGATCAAAGACTTAATATTTATTAAAACATTAACATATTGCCCAACACACAGGGAGTGCTCAATAAATGTGAGCTCCATTCGCATTACTCCTGAGAGGTATCCTCGCCATCCTGTACACAAGTCCGTGTACAGGCATTCCGATTTGCAAAACAACAAAATAGACCTGCTCAAACAAGAGAACCCTCTTGAAGACCCAGTCCCCCAAGCCACCACCACATCAGCAGAGAAAACTACTAAATAGGTCATTTAAATCATAAAAATTCAGCCATTCTTAAGAGGACAGAACACTGGGCAAGGAGAGGAACAGAATGGCAGTGAGGAGAGACCCGGAGGAGGTGAGAGGATGGGATGAGAGGAATCCTTAATACTCAAGTCTTTCTTTTTCTTTTAGTGCTGGGGATTGAATGAGAGAATGCAGGAACATTCTCTCATTCGAAAAGGTCTATTTTATTGTTTTGCAAATAGGAATGCCTATACATTTGTACAGGATAGCAATAATATCAGTAGTAATGATAATGGCAGCTATCATTTATATCTCTCCATACATATATATATACACACACATATTTGTACATATGTTTATATGTATGTGTGTATATATACATATATATGCGTGTGTGTGTGTGTTTGTGTGTGTGTGTGTGTAGGTGTGTAACCTATGGGAAGAAAGAGAGGTGTACAGATTGTAGATGGACCAGTTGGGGTCGATGGCAGGAAAGACTTTTCCCTAGAAGTGGGCTCCCCCTCTTGAACTGTACCATGCAGCCTCTTGGGGCAGGACAATTGAGAACTTTCTTTAGTAGCCTTCTGGGCGTGTATCTGACAGCCAGTGGCAAGCTGGAGCAGCTCACACCAGCTGAGGAGAGCCCTTTTTCCACTTCCCCTTCCAACTCAGTATTCAGTGACTCCACGTTGATATGTGAAATTGGGGTTGATGGGACTGTTTATACCACAGGATTCCATAGAATAAAAAGGAGGTTTATTTGCCACCCTTAAAATGACAGTTTTTAAACATTAACCAACAAACCACTGCTTACAGTCCTCCTCCAATTCGAGGACAAAATATAAGTAATCTTCTGACCAAGTGCAGCTTAATCAACTCCTGCCCCCTTTCTCCATTTCTGAGTACCTGGCCTTTGTAATCTTCCTTCTGGAAACCCTCAGACCTTGACAACTGCTGCACTTTCCCTCCTTTCTTCTGCTTTCCATTAAGTGCTCACAGCTCTGCACATACATGGAAGTGATTCCCCAGAGGGACGTCCAGGTGGCCCATGTGCAAAGTCCCACACTTCCTGGAAGGAAACCTCTGCTCTCTGTGGACAGTGATGCCTCCCGCAGCCTCCATGTCCCTCTGGCAGCTGGCTTTCTTTACCAAGGCCTTTCTCTATTCATTGCATTTGCAACCTGATTGCAAGAAGGTGCTGGAGACAGATAGGATGCCTATAACCTTAGCAGGGTAAGAAGCCAAAGCCAAAGCTCTTTTCCTTCCTGGCCCACAGACCCCTCTCCTCTCCTTTGGGCAGTGCAGGGCCGTGGGGCCTGCCTTCCTGCTCACTGACATAACCTGCCTCTCTGCACACAGTGCTCCTTTCTACAGCTCAGCTGCACAGGGCATTCTACTTGCACCCACATGAGAGGGTGTAAGGCCAAACACTGAAGGAATCTTTCAAAGACCCTCCACCTGACCCCTGTCTGAACAAATAATTAATCTCCAGAAAAAGCAGCTTGCTGATGGATCTGGGCTGTGCCGGCGGATTTATGAGGTGACACCGGTTTGGAGACGGGGCCGCAGAGCTGGGGCTGCCTGTAACACACTCCTCGATTGTTTTAATGAACCTACTCCTGAAGGATTTCAAATCTCCCCCAGCTAAGCTTTATTAAAATGGCAACTATGGAGAGGAGTGCTTTTCCAGATAAATCAGCTTACTTCTTCTCGTTTCTCTCAGCTCTACCCCGCCTACTGGAAAGCACTCCCAGAGGGAAGGAAATAAGGTACTGCAAAGTACTTGCAGGTACATGCTTAATGCCTTAAACTCTTGCACTGTGTTAGCAGCTATTCATGGCTCTGGCTTTAAAGAAATAGATGGATTCTCAATCTGGCCAATTTAAATAATCCCTGTGAGAGGTCTGAGGGGAAGATTTATGTTCTTAGTAACTAAAAGGCACACAGGAGTTTAGCCTAGAGGCTTGGTTTCTGCACTCAGAATATCACACACCACTCCTTGAAAATTTCCAGATAAAACTAGGTTTAAAGAATGAACCCGAGGAGGGGAGTGAAAGAAAGGAAGGGAGGATGTGAGCCAGAGAGGAGAGCAGCAGCGTTTCTGTCCTAGAGACCGGATTGGAGGAAAGGCAAAGGAACAGTAGAGGGAGAAAATCTATTTCTACTTTGTATTTCTTATATGTATAATGTGCCTCCAGATACATACACACAGACTACATAAACATGATGCACACATGCACAAGCATTGGTCTCTCTCTTTGTAAGCCCTGTAACAGAACTGTTGTTATGTTTAGATCCGGATTGTCCCCCAAGTCTTCATGTGTTGGGGCTTGGTCTCCAACGTGGTGCTATTCAGAGGTGGGGATTTGGGGAAATCACTGGCCCGTGAGAGCCCTGACTTCACCTGTGGGTTAACACCTATTGATTGATAACTGAGTGTACTACTAGAGGTGGTGGATGCTATGGGATATGGGACAGGATTGAAGGTGTGGGTTCTTGGGGCATGCCCTTTGGGGCTATGTCTTGTCTCCTAGTTCTGTATTTTCTTCCCTCCCTCCTTCCAGGCCATCAGGAGGTGAATAGTATTGCCACATCAAATGTGTTTTTGGCGTGATGTTTCTGTCCTGGAGCCAGCTGATGAGGGAGTAAAGCCTCTGAAACCAAGAGTCAACATAAATCTTTCTTTTTTTAATTTGTTTTGCTCAGATGTGTGTCACAGTGATAAAATGCTGACTAACACACTTTTCAATTTCTAAGAATAAAAAAAGTAATGTAAAGACAGAGGGTTGCTTATCCTTAGGACTCCAGAAACATTCATCAGTTATTGATATGAAAGACCCCAGAGGCCATTTGTGGGAACAATATAAATCTACTGTTGCAGCGAGGCCTGGTAGCACAGAAATGTAATTCCAGCTATTCAGGAGGCTTAGGCGGGGAATCACAAGTGTGAGGCCAAATGAGCAACTTAGTAAACCCTGTCTGAAAATAAAATAGCAGCTTGGAGACGTATCTCAGTGGTAGAGGACTAGCCTGGCATGTGGGAGGCTCTGAGTTCAATCCCTAGCCCCTCAAATCTTACCTCAGCTCATAACAACAATAACAAAAATTTGATGCAACTTAGCAAATTTTTAAGAGGTAATGATGGCAGAGAAATAATTTCAGGGGAAGTGAGAGATTTTAATAAAAAGCTAGAGAAAAGGCTCATCAGGGTTCAGGGAATGGAAAAGCCAGGGCAATTTGCCTCCCTATTTGTTATGAGGATGATGGCTGGCCAGTCTATCAGAATTTAAGGGACAAAATAAATGCACACATCTAGCATGCCCTATTTAAGCCAACTGGAATTTGGATTCAATCACTTCTCTAAAACACCTTTCTACCTACTATTTCACATTTTGTGGCAATTTTTATGTAGTTACAACCATGTATAACAAAGGTTTTCCAGGATGGAAATTTAAAAAATCACAAGAATAAACTTGATGGGACTTGTGCCATCTCTCTGATTACAGAGTGAATTCCTCTAAAGACCTGGATAATTCATTGTCTCCCCACTGTGCCCCCATTACTCTATAGGAACTTTCTGAAACTTCTTAGAAAATTAAAGGGGACAGCTTTCCAAGACAGAAAAGGACCAGCCTCTATGAAGTCCTGTAGAGCAGAGACTGTGAATGCTCCAGTGAATGTCAGCCACTTAGCAGTGTTTAGCTCAGGTAAGATTTCAAGAAGCCATTTACAGAATTAAATTTGTCTCCACCATGTGGAATACAAAGAAGATAAGGTCTGCCCTCTAGAAATTTATAAACTAAATGAAATTGGATTAGTACTCAGAGAGAGGTAACTAAAGATAACATGTAATGAATAAGTCCTGTACATTTTATCTTAATATCACATACCAGCCCTGGTCAGAAAAAATGGCTTTATACAGATAACTGAGACTTTGCTATCGGATAGTGAGGGTGTACAGAGTCGGGGAGAGGGAGCACCAGCCTTTTAAAACTAGCTAAAATTGGGAGTTACTATCAACTAGACTCCATTAGCCAGTTTTCCACCCCTGTGACAAAACACCTTAAAAGATGAAAGATGTATATGGGTTCCTAGTTTTAGATAGTTCAATGCGTAGTCACTTAGCCCATCACTGTGGGTCACAACATGGCAGAGCATCATGACAGGGACCACATCATGGCTGGTCACCTTATGGTGGCTGTGAAGCAAAGAGAGACAGAATAAGGAGCCAGCGTCAAGATATACCCACCCGGACATGCCATCGGTCTCGTGCTGCCTCAACTAGGCCCACCTCCTAAAGCTTCCACAACCTCCCAGCAGTCCATTGAATTATGATCCCTTTCATGGATTAATCCATTGACTAGGTCAAAGCCCTCATCCTCCATTAGTTCCCCCAAAGCCTCATCTCTGAACAATGCCTTCAACATCCATGACTATGAGAGACGTTCCACATGTAAATACCATAGTACCTGAGAGAAGGATAGGAAGTACCCTGGGAGATGGATGTGTGCATGAGGGGATCTGCTTTTTCACTTTTCTCCTCCCCATTTTACAAGTGAACATAGAAGAATGGCCTGTCCCAAGGATTCCCCTTCACTTTCTAAGACTCCAGCCCACGCAAAGTATTAGGCAGAGAGAAAAAAAAAGAGGGGAAAAAAGCATGTCTTTTCCGAGTAGCTTCTTTGCAATCTTTTTTTCCAGTGGCTGATGTTGCCTTTCTTGCTAGGTTGGCTGGTGGAAGATGCCTTCTCTAAATATTACCTCTAAATTTCTTTGGGGAAAAGGTTGTATGATTTGGAAAGATTCAAATTTTAGCTTAATTTTTTTCCACATAGCTTTTTTCTGCCCTGTAGTGTCAGGATCTGTTGCTGCCAGGATATACTGGCCAACACTCTGGGTAGGAGGAGAGGAAGAACAGGAAAGCCAAACAGCATAAACTCAGCTTTATTCAATAATGTCCATTTGACCCAAAGAAATCTCATGTCTTTATGCCAAAACAAAAGGAAGAAATGCAGGTACTCACTTCTATTTTCTACCCAATTCTCACCCCCCTCTTTTGTCAGTGGAGGGTGACAGGAGGCATGGAATGCTGGAGAGGGAAGATATTCTACAGGAAGTTTATGCTACCCAAGCAAGTCTCTGGGGAGGGACAGGGGTTCTAGTATTCAATTTTGAGAGAATCCATAGTCTCTACCAGCTTTATCTTGGTTGCCCCACAGTTGGCTTGGGCAAGAAGGATATACTATACCTTCTACTTATTCTACAAGTCACCAATCAGGTGATTCCCCTTCTCTCCTGTCTTATACTCATATAGATCAGGGGTCAGGCAAGAGAGAAGGAGTGACATTGGGGTATTGATAGTGAGTGGGCTTATGGTGAGACCACAGGAAACTTCCATTCAGCATCTTGTGGCAGAGTAAATACCAAACGCAGCACAGAAAATGAGCAGAAGCCTGTGATGAGGCTACAGCCAAAGCTGAGCTGAGAGATGATGGCAAAAAAGCTGGAGACAGGAGGGAAAAAGGTGAGGAAGAAAAATTAAGAGTGAAGGTGATTGAGGAATTTAATAGCATGAAGACAAAAAGGAACACTTAAAAATTTTAAACATGTTGGTTCCGGGAAGATGGCGACCGAGAAAAGCGGGGCTTAAGAGCCCCGCTAACAACAAATCTCCATTACCACAAAATCAGTGCCTTTCAAAGCCAGAAAACAACATCACCAGAGAAACAAAAAAAATCACCAGGCTCCAGAGAGAAAGTGGACTGAGAACAGAGCCACAGAGGAGATCCTCACGCCCGAGGACGCGGCTTCACGCCCGAGGATGCGGCAGCAGCGCCATACTGCCAGCAGCACCGGAGAATTCACGGGACGGCCACAGCAGGCCGAGGGGAGCTGCTGCAGAACAGCCAGGCGGGATTTCTCGGTGCAGAGGGCATCTAAAGCTCCCAGTGTCTGAGCTCAGCACACACTGCAGGGATTCAGAGTGGAAATCAAAACCAAGAAAAAAAACACCAGCCCCACAGCCGAGGGCGTAGCAGTGGCGCCATATTGCCACCGGCGGCAGCAGCACCAAATTCACCTAATTCAGTACAGCTACATCTGCATACTCAAGAACAGTGAGTCAAATTGCGGGCCACAGCGGAGAAATCCCAGTAATGTACTCACTGGGACTTGACCCAGTGGGAGAGGGGCGGTGGTAGTGATATCACACCATAGGAGAACGTGCAACCTGGCACCCCCCACAGTCTAAGGCAGCCTCTATCGACTCTCTGGGTCGGAGACTCTGTGATACAACCCAGTAAAGGAGTAGTGGGGTCTGAGATACTACTGACTCGAGATCCAGAGCACCTTAAGTGAAGTCATAGTGACCCAAGGGAAGAACCCAGAGAAGGCACAAACTTCCAAAATCATGGGAAAGAGGAATAATACCAGAGCAATGAATGCTCACAACCCCACAACATCAGAACCCGATAAAACAGAAAATCAGAGATTTCTAGAAGATCAAATCAGGAAAATAACTGTAGAAATAATAGAGGTGCCTCGAAAAGAACTCAGAGAGAGCCAAAAAGAGATAAAGGATGCAATTAATGAAGTAAAGGCCTCAATTCAAAGCACAAACAACCGATTAGACCACATGGAGAACAGAATCTCGCTCTTAGAAGATGATCATTCCAAAAATGAACGCATAGTTTCTAATCTAGAAAAAAATATCCGACAGCAGGAATCTGATATTGAAGAAATATGGGCCCATTTTAAGAGAGCTAACCTAAGAATAATTGGAAGAGAGGAGGGAAAAGAAAGTGAAACCAAAGGGATCAACAATCTCTTCAAGGAAGTAATAGCAGAAAATTTTCCAGACAGAGAGCAAGAGGTCTATACGCAGGTCCAGGAAACGTATAGAACTCCCTTTAGACAGGATCGGAGAAGAGGATCCCCACGCCACATAATTGTCAAAATGACCAATGTGGAAGCCAAGCAGAGAATCTTAAAGGCAACAAAAGCAAAGGGCCAAGTGACATTCAGAGGCAATCCAATTAGAATCACTCCAGACTTCCCAAACCAAGTCATGAGAGCCAGAAGGGCTTGGAGTAACATATTTCCAATTTTGAAAGAAAACAACTTCCAGCCAAAAATTTCCTACCCAGCAAAACTTTCTATCAAATTAGATGGAGAAATAAGAAGCTTCCATGACAAACAGAAACTGAAGGAATTTATGTCTTCAAAACCAGCACTAGAGAAAATACTCAAAGAGATTAACTACAAAGAAGAAATAGGTAACACACATCAGAACTAGAGAAACAAGATTTTCCATCCAACAGACAACTAAGATTGGTTATCTGTGGAGATTCATTATTTATAATATAGCAGTGGAATTTGAAGCTACATTTTGCCTTTCGTATCTTGTTATTTAAAAGTTTGGCCCAAATTAAATTAAAAAAATCTTTGGGACAGGTCTGGAACTGTGGTTCAGTGGTAGCACATATGATCGGACTGTATGAGGCCCTGTGTTTGATCCCCAGCACAAAAATTAAACAAGCAAAGTAAAACATTGGGATTAGGATTTCTACAAACCTTATGTGTAGTACTGTATATTTTAGTTTGGGCTGTGTAAATTTTCTATTATTCAACCATTCTTTTAGTGTTACAAAAATTTTGTATGGTTCAACTGCAAAAGGAATAAATGTTTGACCAAATCTGAAAATTACAGATATTTTTCTTTCTCAAAACTGTCTAAAAACCTAAACATCAAATCAGATATTTCAAAATAATAAAGAACACCAAGTAAGTTAAAAAAAATTTTAAACATGTATTTTATCATAAGAAATCTGAAACAGGGCAGATAAGGAAGAAATGAGGGGATTAAGAAAAGAGTTCAGTTTGGGGCATATAACAGTGGAGCTACATGAAATTAATTCTAGGCAGAAAATGTAATATGGTAAAAATACAGAAGTCATAGAGCAAAAATAGAAGGATGGAAAATAATTGGGTGTGACAGAAGACATCCACATGATCAATGAAAATGTAATGATTCTAGAACAAAAGAACTCTCAATAATGGAATGGGCAGAACTTTTTGACTCTAAAATGGTACAGGAGAGACAGATGTGGTGGCACATGCCTGCAATCCCAGCACTTGGGAGGCTGAGACAGGAGGATCATATGTTTGAAGCCAGCCTCAACAACTTTGTGAGGCCCTCAGCAACTTGGTGAGACTTTATTTTCAGATTAAACTTTTTTAAAAAAATGGGATAGGGTTGTAACTCAGAGGCAGAATGTTCCTGGGTTTAATCCCTAGCATCACAAAATAAATAAATAAATAAATAAATAAATAAATAAATAAATAAATAAATAAAATAGTATGGTAGGGGTGTGTGGTAAAGAGGGTAACAGATATTAAAACAAGAGCTACATGCAGCTGCCATAGCAGAGAGTATATAGGAAGGTACATACGTACATAGGATGAAAAGCAAAATGGCTTGTCCATGCACGTTATCTATTTATCTGTGGATGGACACTTAAGTTGATCGCTTACCTTGGCTATTGTAAATAATGCTTCAGTGCACACCGAGAGCAGCCATCTTTCTGTACATCTTGATGTCATTTCCTTTGGAGACCTACACATAGATGGACTTGCCGAATCATCTTGGTGGTCCTGCTTTAATATTTTGTGGGACCTGATATGTTTTTTTTGTTTTTTGCAGTGGCTATTCTAATTTACATTTCTATCAATATCCCTTTTTAATGAATGTTCATGTTTTCTCTTCGCAAGAAGCCAACTGCTTCAAGTCCTACAAAATGGTGTCCAAACTGTCATTCGACAATCTTTTAGCACACCGTGCCTGCCATTTCTATGGGTAAAGCTGTCCTCCCATTTTATCTATTACAATAGACAAGATCTCTACAGCTCTCCACCAAAGGGGTGAGAGTCTCCCTTCTCCCCACCCAGCCTCTACTAAGGGCTGGTTGGACTCCTTGAGCACTTCAGTGAATAGGGCTTGGTAGAAAAATGTTTATTTTTTCCCAGACACACTTTTCCCACCCTCAGCTCCAAATCCATTTATCTCTCCAGTAAAGTGTTTATTGACAGTAGTAGAACTCAAGCGCTCAGAATGATGCCAACCAAAGACAGGCCTCTCACATCAGCCAAGCCTCTGCTTCACCTTCCAGCCCGATTTCAAATAGCTGTGTTCCTCTCTCAACCTCAAGGATTACTTCAGGGACTCCCCCTCCTCCCACTGCCAACTGCTTTCTTGGGTCATTGATTTTTCAGAAAGAAAATGCCTGCAGTAGAGGCATGAAATAATACTTCTCAGACTCAACAAGAGGTCTGCAAGCTCAGTCGGCCAAAAGAGTAATTTTATCAGGCCTCCCAGCTGCCCCACCTACCTTTGCAAACACTCTCTTACTTTGCACCTTGTGTTTTTAAGTCTCTAAATCTGATTCTTCTTTTGTTAGGTTTAGAAGAATGTATATTTACACATATGCAACAAAGAAAGTCCATCCAGAATAGGACCTAAGGGAGAGGTAAAACTCAGCACATGCTTGCAGCCCAGAGTCTGATTTTAAGTAGGTTGCAACCTAATTTCTCCCAGTTCATTTCTTTCCTACCAAGGGCTTCTCTAAATAATCTCATCTGATTAAACTTTATCACCTAGGCTAGATAAGGTAGAGTTTCCCTTCTACAGCAACAGCAGACCCACCCGACTTCCAGCTTCACATTCCTGAGTCCTATCATCAAGCAGAATTTTCACTCATTCTAGCTTCTAGTAGTAAAGAACTGGGCATGAATGGCACCATCTGACACAACAGTTCCCACCTCACGGAGTTTACAGTCTAGAAAAGAAGCCACATGTTTTAATGTAACACTTAGCTATTAGGTGAAGCAGGGGCCTGGACTCCAATTCAGTCCCTACCTTTATATATTTGGGGGAAGACAGTATAAGGAATATGGATATATTCCAGATAAAAGGTTGAGCAACAGACAATGAAAATCTGAACTCTGCTATACCATACTATCCTATCCTGTACTATTGCTAAGCAAATCTTATGGGAAACCATTGTTCTTACCTAGCCTCTTTCACTATGCCCCAGCAGACTAGACCAAACCAGAAAGGAGTCACTCATGCTAGATAATATGAAACCTAGATGAACACTGAAATGAGCCAGTTTCCCCAGAAAACAGATCAACAGCACCCCAATGGGGCCCAGTTTATCTCAGCCAGAACAGGAAGTCTGCTGTTTTACTCCTACAAGGAAAATAACAGAAATGATCAACCTATGTTTTGTTCCATGTCTTCATTCTCTAGCTCTTTCCTACCTATAAAGTCAGTCCCTCTGCTGAGAAGCTTGAAACATGTCATCCTATTTCATAGAGCGAGTTGTTCCCTGATTGCAGAATTAAAAATAAAACCAATTCTGCCGGGCGTGGTGGCGCACGCTTGTAATCCCCGCGCTTGGGAGGCGGAGACAGGAGGATCTCACAGGTTCGAAGCCAGCCGCGCACGCTGGCTTAGGAGACCCTGTTTCCAAATAAAAATGTAAAAATAGGTCTGGGAGTGTAGCCCGGAGGTAGTAGGGCTTCCAGGAACCCCAGTACCACCAAAAAAATAAAAAATAAAACCAATTCAATATCTAAAATAAAATTGTTGTAATTTTGTCCTTTGATCCTCTGCTATATCTGCTATCCTTTACTCTTACTATCAAAGCATAAAGAGAGAAGGTCCACCAGCTTTAAGAGGCATTGTAGTTGTATAGAATCAGCAGGACTTTCATATTCACAGGAAATGAAGTGTGCAGATAATGAGAAGGAACTAAAGATAATTTCAAGTGTTGAGCCTCATCAAGTGTTGATCTCACCATGGAGAAATGATGGGATCACGAATATATTGGCAAATCAGATGAAACAAACTTATTTGTGGGAGAATGTGAGAGGCTTGGTTTTGGTCATATAGAATTTCAGGTGGTAGTGAAATATTCTGGTAGTAATGTCTAGCTGGTAGTTGGAAATCATGCTCAAGGAAAATATGATTTTATCTTTTCTTTTTACATATATATACACATATACATATACATACACATATACACATACACATACACATACACATACATATACATATACATATACATATACATATACATATACATATATATTTTGTGTGTGTGTGTGTGTGTGAGAGAGAGAGAGAGAGATATTGGGGACTGAGCCCAGGGGCATTCTATCTCTGAGCTACATCTCCAGCCCTATTTTAGTTTTTATTTTAAAATAGGCTCTCACTAAATCACAGAGGGTCTCACTAGTTTGCCGAGGCTGGTGGTGAACCTGTGATGAGGTCATGGGCCTAGAATAATCGGGAGTCTAGATCCAGATATTCTAGGCTCAAATCCCAGCTCCATCATTTGATATTAGATGACTAAAAGATCATAGGTAAATCGATTTTTGCTCCACATCTACTTTCTGGTCTGGGAAGGGAGATTATTAATGAGACATTGAATGAGATGATATACATTTAATCTGGTGCCTGGGACCTTTTAGAATGTAGCAAATTTGAACTGTTGAAGCAGATGCTATTGTCGCCCACCCACATCCCCTTGGAATTCATCTACATTCTTAAAGTTGTTTATGGAAAACATTTGTAGCCCGACATAGTCACAAGAATATGTTCCACCCCCATATTGGATGTGTCTGAAGTGTCTGAAACATAATTTTCAATAATCAACCCTCACCCAGTGATGGATAGAGAGTTAGTGGAGAGACGCTTGAGTCTGCAGCGGTGCTGAAGCATATTCTGTGATATAGACAGTGTAGAGCCTCTCTTGTCTCCAAGAGTTCCCTGGAGGCTTCAGCACCAATTTCCCCCTGCTGACTGGCTTTGTGGGCGCCTGTTATGAGCCTCCTTCCCTTCTCTGACTTTCTCTTCACTCTCCTAAAGGTGTTGTCTGGGATTATCGCCCAAATATCTCTTTGCACTTGCATTCTCCCCTCAGGGCCAGCTTTAGGATAAATTTAAAACCATGACATCTCTTATCATTAGGTGATGTCTCTTCTCTGGGAACCTACCCAAATTCTGTAGCGTTATTTGCTCTTCTGGTAGTTGGGGTTCTACCTTCGTTAGGCTTAAAATCCAGTTCTCAGACAGCCTCAGTTACTTACTGAGGTCCTCTGCCACTCTGTGAGACCCTGTTTCCAAATAGAGAATTTTAAAAAATGGGGCTGGGGTAGAGTTCAGAGGTAGAATGCCCTTGGGTTCAATCCCCAGCACCGTCAAAAAAAAAAAAAAAAAAAAAATCTAACAGAAAAATTAAAACCAGAATCCAAACTCCAAAACAGTGCCTAGCAGACATGGTAGTTCTCATGTAGAAGTTATTCGGTCTGTATTTGGCAAACCAAGAATAAACTGAGATCAAAAGGTCACGCAATAAACAATAAGAACAGAGCAAGGACAATTTGGTTTGACAAGCCTTTGTGGCCCAATGCTCTCTCCTGTATGGGGATGGGTCTACCTTGCACACCTGCAGCCCCTCCAGATCCACTTTGTGACATCAGTTCTCCTCACGCCCTCCAACTGTGTCCCCAGAGGCACTTGTCATAACCTCAGCACTGCTTTCTCCTGTCA
Organism: Muscardinus avellanarius; assembly: GCF_963383645.1. Taxonomy (NCBI): domain Eukaryota; kingdom Metazoa; phylum Chordata; class Mammalia; order Rodentia; family Gliridae; genus Muscardinus; species Muscardinus avellanarius. Next base: position 21,901,901 of record NC_137787.1, on the reverse strand, counting down.
CTGTACTTATGTAACCATCTGTATTTTCCAAATATGGAAAATATTTTACAGGAATTACATTAGGTGGGGGCAAGCTACTTCCTGAAGACCTAGAGGTTCTCACCTTAATCTTATTAGCACATTTTTCAGATCGCAGTGTGGGGTGGGTGGCTTCTGAGAGACTTCTCTGTAGATGGCTAATCCAGTCCCGTTTCTCGTAACAGCCAGTCAGGGAAATATTCCTCCGCAAAGGCTTTGTTTTGACCCCTTTTTGAACTTTGCCTCCTGGATCTTGCGGTCTGCCTTATAAGGAAGATAAATTCTCGAATCAGTGAACTGAGAACTAGAGCCACAGGATTATTGAGAGGTCATGGTGATACTGTGCTTGGTAGCTGCATAATATTTGTGATTACACACTCGAGAATGGCTGGTGCAGTTGGTGCTAACATCAGCACCTTTCACAGCTATCCTTCCGTGGCGACATTCTTCAAAGAGGAATCCTTGCAACAACTATATTAGAAGGGCTTCTGACACTACCTAACACACAGGTTCTTTGGGCAACTCAAGAACACTGAATCAGAATCTCCTCTGAAGGTGTACCCATTTGTATATTTTTTGTTTTGATATTAAATGCACGTATATTCAGTGATAGATACACATGCTTACACATTTGTAATAAGAGAGAGAACTTGGTGCTGTTTGTGTTAGAAGTAAGTGTGCTTTCTTAAAAACTTTATTTTTAAGAGTAGCTTTAGATTCACAGCAAAATTGAGCAGAAAATACAGAGTGCCCATATAGCACCTGCCCAAACACATGTGCAGCCTCCCCTGTTATCAACATCTCCCACTAGAGAAGAGCCATCAGTGAACCTTCGATGATACATAATTATTACCCAAAGTTTATAGTGCACACTAGGGTTCTCTCTTGGTGTTGTCGATCTGAATTTCTAACAAGCGTTCTGGATGATAAAATGACTTATTAAGTTTTAATATTGGGCGTTTCACATTGGTCAGCCTGTGGTTGTACCTTATGCATACTAAATTTTAGTGCTATCCTACAGACTCCACGGTATGCCACCCTGACATGGACACTACTTTTACTTAACAAAAGTCTCTGAGCCTTTGAGGTAACTTTAATCCAATGGACTTTGACATGGGGTAGCTCCCACACACCTGGATCTTACTGAGAATCTTCCATGAGGTCCTGAGTATTTGGGGAAGCCAGAGTATTTCTTTTGTTATTTTATTTTTCTTTATTTCGAACCTCAAGTGCAGGGGCTAAACTTGGTTCTGAGTTTGCATTTTACAATTTTGTTCTGTGTCTACAAGACCCCATAGAGCTCACATAGCTATTTGTTCTCATTTTCTCTCCCTCTCTGCACTCAGCAGGCAAACATTACAGTGCCATTGCTATATACTCTTAAATTATTTTGTATCCTTATAAAGCAAATAGCATTGTTTCCTGTGTTTTTAATTTAAACACATTGTATTGTGGAGCAGATTTTATTTACCCTTTTCTTTAAGCATCTTATCCTTTTCTGTTAAACATTGTATTTAGTGCTGTATGATCATTTATTTTGCTGGTGTCTATCATAGGCAGTTCCTAAGATAGCTCCTAATGATGGCAGCCTCTTGGTATCCATGCCCTTGTGAAATCACTTGATCTCCATCATGGGCGAGACCCAGGGACTTGCTTCTAATGAACAGATGATGCAAAAGCGATGAGATGTCACTTTTGGAATTAGATCACAAAGAAACCTGTTTTCTTCTCTTGTTCTCTCACTTGCTCACTTTGGTGGAAGCCAGATGAAAATCTGCAAGCTGCCCTATGGAGACTCTAATAGCAAGGACTGGAAAGGGTTCTCTAGCCAACAACCAATAAGGAACTGAGACCCTATATATCAGAGAGGAACTAAATCTTGCCAACAGCCTGTGGGTGCCCTTGGAAGCAAATCTTCCCCTCACCCAGTTGAGATATGAGATGACCATAGCTCTTGCCAATACTTGATTGCATCATTGCAAGAGCTCCTGAGCCAAAGGACCCAGCTAAGCCAGGCTGGCTCCTGACCCATGAAGACTCTGATATAATAAATGTTTGTTGATTTAAGGTGCTGAACTTGATGTTATCTGTTGCCCAGCAATAGATAACTGATATGCTTCTAATCATTACGTAGGACCCGTGGCATGCCTCTACCATATTTTACTTCTCTGCTTTCTGCAGAAGGGCAGCTGATTGGCTCTAACTACTACTAATCCTGCAAATGCCATGCTGTGAACACCTTGAGCAAGACCCCTTCTGGACCTGTGTGAACAAGCTCTGGGATGTGTATCACAGTGGGACTCTTAGGGAAATCCAGAACTAGGAAAGCACTTAGAACTTAGGAACTGAAGAAACTGGGATTCTTGCTACCTTTAAAAGAAGATATTTTTTGTGAGCAATTTGTCCAAGGATAAGCATTTTCCCTTGAAGGGAAATAGAGACCACCTGGCTAATGGGTATTTTAGATGCGGGATGGAAGTTACAGAATAGCAAGAGGTGGCCTGTGGAGTTGGTGTCTTGTCTTAAAAAGGCAACTTGGCTATTTTACCCTTGTTACCAAGGCTGATTTATTCATGCTGGGCTTCGGACATGAGGGGCTATGAGTAGAAGGCTGGAAGTCTTGTTCAAAGCTTAGTGGACACATCTATAACCATTAAAACAATGATTCTGTTTGGATTTAGTAAATAGCCTCAAGTTCCTGGAAATTGTATGCAGAGACCCTGTGGCCATAAGAATATCTGTCATTTTATTTTTTTTTTACAGTAGGTTGAAATATATTTGGAAGTCATTGGACTGTGGCTGTCCTACATCAAAAGATGTTTCATAACAAACCCCATCATGCCCCATTTATAGTAATAGCATGCTGTGCTCTGGCTGCTGTGGGCAAATAAAATATGTTCTTGTAACATAAACAGCTTCACCTTCCCTCTAAAGACCAAAGGGTCATGAGAGATTTATTTGAATAGGCTTTTAGAATAGAAAGAAACGTGCAAAAACATATTAAGTGCATATACAAGAGTATAGAAGAATAATAGATAACACAAGACCTTGTCATAAATGAAATCTAAATTCTCAAATATCATAATGTTAGAGAAGAGAATATCAGAGTGGGGGCACTAAAAATCTTTCCATTCAGGCACCTTTTCTCCACTATTATTTTCACTGTAGTAAAATATATTAAACATAAAATTTCCCATCTTAACTATTTTTAAATATATAGTTCAGAATGATTATACATTCAATAATGTGCAACCACCACTACCATCCTTCCCTATAACTTCTTCATCCTGTAAAATTGAAATTCTATGCTCCTTAAACAGTAACTCCCCATTCCCCGCCAATCCTAGACCTTGGAAACAACCATTCAACTCTCTCTACTATTTTGACTATCCTAAGTGTGTAATATAAGTGGCATAATTCAATATTGATCTTTTAGAATGGTTTATTTCCTTTAGTATGTCTTGAATGTTGATTCATGTCAGAATTTTCTTCTTTTTATGGCTGAATTATATTTCATTGTATGTGTATACCACATTTTGCTTACACACATATCCGCGAACACTTTTGTTGCCATTGTGAATGATACTGCTGTGAACACGGTGTACAAATATCCCTTTAAGACGCTGTTTTCTTTGGGGGTATATATACAGAAGCAGAATGATTAGATCATAATTTAATTTTTAATTTTTTGAGGAACCACCAAACTATTTTAGAGAAATAATAAACTCTATCATTTGCATTCCCATCAACAGGGGAAAAGTTTTCAGATTTCTCTATTTCTTGGCCAAAGATTGTTTTTACTCTTTTAAATAATATCCACTCTAATGAGTATGAGGTGGCACCTCCTGGAGTTTCGATTTCCATTCCTGTAATAATTGGTGATATTGAAAACCTTTTCATGTGCCTATTGGCTATTTGGAGGTCTTCTTTGTAGAAATGTCTATTGAAGTTATTTGCCCATTTTGAATTGGGTTATTTATATTTCTGTTTTTGAATTTTAACAATACTCTACATATGCTGAATAGTACTCCATTATCAGACATAATTTGCAAATATTTTCTCCCATTTTGTGGGCTGACCTTTTACTCTGATGATATTATCTATCCCAGGAGCATTTTACCTCTGAGATACACACCCAGGCACCCTTCCTTTTGGTTTCTGTTTGTTTGTTTGTTGTTTGTTTGTTTGTTTGTTTGTTTGTTTGTTTTGAAACAGGGTCTTGCTAGGTTACTGAAAGTCTTGTTATGTTGCTGAGTCTGTCTCCAAACCTGTAATCCTCCTGACTCAGTCTCCCAAGTACTGATATTATAAATGCCTCCATACCTGGCTTTGATATTACCTTTTAATATACAAAATTTTAAAATTTTTTGTGACATTCAATTTGCCTATTTTTTCTCTCCCTTTCTTTCTTTCTTTCTTTTTTTTTTTCTTGTACTTTTGGTGTCATATTCAAGGAATCATTGCCAAATCTAGTGTTACAAAGCTTTTGCCCTAAGTTTCTTCTAAGTTTCTTAGTTCTAGGACTTAAGATTTGTATTTATTCTAAATTAATTTTTGCATATGATAGCAAGTTAGAGTCCAACTTCATTCTTTTGCATGCACATATTCACTTTTTCAGCACCATTTATTTAAAAGGTATAAATTTCATTTTACAAATGGGAAGCATATATGCTCAAGGATTATGGCTTGTTAGGAACAAGGTATCAGGAAGAACCTCTGGCTTCTGGTCAGTGCTATCTCATATATTTAAAATTAACATTAAATCATTTGGAAAATTAAAATGAGTTATATTCTTATTTCTCTTCGAAATAATTTCAAACAAGTAGATAATGCTGAGGCTGATGGAACACATGATAGTTCTAAAATAAGTCCAAAAATTCTTTAGTATTCTCAAGAGATGGAGCTTAATTTTTCTTCTATTAAGTTTGAACTGGACTTAGTAATTTGCTTCCAAATATTAATATGTCAGAAGTATCACTGTGTGGCTTCTGAGCTGAGTCATAAAAGGATTATAGTTTCTTCTGTGTCTCTTTCTATAACTTTCTTTAGGGGTCATCAGATGCCATGTCTGACTCTTTGCCTCCATTTTTGCAGAATCAGCTTCCTGCTCACGACCATCTGAGTACACCATCTTTGAAGGAGATCTCAAGTCATAGTTAAGCCTCCAGGTGACTACAACCTAAGCTGCCATCTTGACTGTAACTTCATGAGAGACCCTGAGCCCAAACTACCCACCTCAGCTGCTCTTAAATTCCTGACAAAGAGAAACTGAGATAATAAAAGTTTATTGTTTTAAGATACTACATTTTAGAGTAACTTGTGGTGAAACAATAACTAGTAAGTAGATAAATAGTACTGAGAATTAGACAGCCTTTTAAAAATTCCCACCACGAAACCAGCTGCCTGTCTCATTAAAAGAGTAGTCTGTTGGAGAGTATTCTTCCTACCAATATCTTCACACCTAAGATTCAACAGCAAGAAGAGGAGTAGGGCTTCCTGGGGTCCCTCTGTCTGACTCCAACTAGTCTGCAGCTCAATCAGCCTGGGCTACTCCACCAGCCCACTTTAAAAGACACCGACATGGATGGAAATACTAATGCTTTCTTAATTCCCAACTTTTGGAGCCTTGGAGAAACATTCTAAATGAGGGCCACATTAAAATAAGTATGAGACCTTGGTGCTAGTTCCAGCTCTACTCAGATCTGGGTGTGCCATATTGGTAAAACCTTTCCATTTGGAGGTATTAAGCATAGCCACTTTAAATAAATGAATAATAATAATGCTTTGTCTTTGAATAATAATCATGCTTTGTTCTCCTTAAAACAGGGAGTTGAAAACACTGGCTACCATCAAAGGACTAATGCACAATTCCTTTGCTTCACTGGAATTTGCAATCTGGCCCTTTTTATCTCCTTTCTTGGCATTCCTTAGACTTTTCCACTAAGTCCTCTCAGTTGGAGACTCATCTGTGACATTACATAGGAAAAAGCTACAAATCAGATTCAGCTCAGTTAGACGCTCACCTGTAGAGCCACCGGAAGGCAATACTATTCAAGGGGACTGAACTGTGAGCCAGACACCTGGAGATGGGTTGTCTTGGCTTTGGCACTCACTGCCTGTGTAATCTTGGATGGGTCACTTTGCCCCTCTCTTCAGTTCTTGCTTCTTAAAAAATAATTATAATAGTCAACACTTATTGAACACATTCTAAACATTAGGTTAAGCTGCATGGACTGCCTTTAACACAACCCTGTGACATAGGAACTATTATCCATTCTTGCAGATGAGGAAATGGAGACTGAGCACTAATGAGCGGAGGATCTAGGATTCAAATCCAGACACAGTCCTTGTAATTCTGAATCACGTCCACCTTGCACTGGAATTATCATTGGTGTTAGGATTCAGAAGAGATGTGGCATATATGTAGAATGTAGAATGGAGGGGTCACCCTGTCAGGTATTTAGTCACACAGAAACCACTCAGTGAAGTTAGTGTCAGGGCACAGGTACTTGCTTTCAGCATATGGGGGCCACTGATTCTAGAAGAAAGGGAATAGTCTATCTCCCTTTGATGCCAGTCATTATAATTGTGCAGTGTCTTCAAATAAGCAAAGTAAATATAAGAAAAGGCCAGAATATTTATATGCAGGTCATCTGCAAAACTGGTGCCAGCATTTTCTATAGCAATTAACAGAGGTGCCCCACCACAAATTTCAACAATTGTAGCACTGGATGCTGCCAGGGAGTGAATTCCTTAGGCAGATATAAGTGACAGAGCTTCAGCAGTTGACTAGGGTCATTGCCCTAGTTTTGAGCTAGGACAGGAGAGGATAATAGCACCAGATGTCACACCAGTTTGCAGAGCGCAAAGGAGACACTTTTGAGGCTACCAATGACACACTAAGGGAGAGAAAAACACAGGACTACTCAGAAGAAATTTGAGGGAGAGCTTAAATTTCTGTAAATCAGAATTGCATTTTCCTGGAAAAGTTCTGTTTGTTCTTGGCATCCTATTTTTATCTCTAGGCTTGGGTGGAAAATACAGCTTCTGGTGAAATGGAAGGGCGCTACTCCACTGTGCTCTATAAGGGTCTTGTACATTGCCTCAGGTTCCCCGGAATCAGAAAACATGAAACTCAGTGGACAGAAGCCCAAGATCTGGCAAATGCAGAGCCACTGGGGGGAGTGTCATGATCTCTGATGGCAATTGGTTGTCCTGAGGACTATATAATTTTAAGCTATAGTCATCTCTATACTAGTGGTCCTAGTACTACATAGCAAGAAAAAAAAAATGAATGATTTCTCTAACTGTCCTCATAACTCTTCAGGATAAAATATCTGATCTGAGGCAAAGAGGTGTTCTTCTGATGACTATTGAAAAGCAAAACTCCTCTTCAGAAGGGTGAGGGGTAAGGGAAATGGGGTGAGGACCACATTCCTCCTCCTGGGAAGAAGGGACTGGCTCCCTTCCTTCCAAGAACTGCTTTCTGCTGGGAAAGGGGATGGGTGAACCATCTTACCCCACCTTTTGCTTGGAAATGGAGAGATTTTTCCATCCCAAAAGAAGGATAGGAGAGAAAGGGCTGCAGGGCATGTTCCTCCTCTTCTCTCTCTTTAGCCAAAGAAAAGCTGTCTTCAATTAGGAATGGAAGGGGAGATTCAAAGCATCTGGCAGGAAAAGTGCTTGTTCTGGAGGGCTTTGGATCACAGGGTGAGATGAAGGAAGGACAGATGTGAGCAGCATGGGGGCTTCTGAGCAACTGGCCCCAGTGGCCGTGCGGACCTGATGCTCTGTCCTAAGGCTCCACTGCATTTCCCTCTTCCTCTCTTCCTGGTCTCCTCAGGCTGAGGCTTTTGGCTGCCTCCTAGCACCCCTAGGGCAGCAGACAGAGCAGCCCATGGACAGCATGTCCTATGGTTTCTAACCCCCAGGGTCAATGGATAATTAGCACAACAGTGAGACCACCCCCTGAGGCAGTATACAGAGCACACACTGTTAGTGTTTAGGCATCTAGTCAGTTTGGTTTTGCCTGTGGAGAGCCTCTTTTCTTTCCTTTTCTCTTTTTTCTTCTTTTTTAAAATCTCAGATCTAGCAGGCTGCCTTCCTCCCTTTCCTTAAAACACTTTCAGCCAGGGCCCAGCTCCTCTAAGAAGCCACCTCCATAACAATCTCACAGTCTCAGTAGGAACTTTAAACTCCTCCTCCCCATCCACATACAAAATGGCATTGCTATGAAGTTGCTGCTCTATCCTGGGGCTGGTGTCTACTATGGAAGACCAGCCTTTCCACTCAGGCAGAGCTAAAGACTGAAGGATGTTGGTTGTAGCTTGGGCTGTGGCCAATTCCCGGGAAATTAACCTCCTATCCTCTGGTTCTGAAGAGTCACAAGGCGCCAAAACCTGAAGGCTCCTTAGAGATTACTGGGTGGGATTTACTGCATTCTCCAAGAGGTCACGGCCCAGGCAGGCTCTGGCCAAGATTTCCCTGGGGATGGGCAGAATGAGTCTGGAAAGGAGGTCTGGTTGAGTTTTGTTCATTTTTCTCAATGACTGATAAATTACATCTGTGAGCTGAGTGGAAGTTGTGCATTCAAATTGTGCACAAGTAGCCAGGCGTGGTGGTGCACACTTGTAATCCCAGCATTTAGGAGGCTGAGACTGAAGAATCATGGTTCACAGACAGCCTCAGCTACTTAGGCCCTGTGCAACTCAGGGCCTATTTCAAAATAAAAAATAAAAAATAGGGCTGATGGTGTAGCTCAGAGGTAGAATGCCCCTGGGTTCCATCCCCAACACTGCAAAAAAAAAAAAAAAAAAAAAAAATGTGTACATGTGGATTCAGCAGCTATTGTCTACCAGTCTGTTTCCTTGAAACAGTGCAGTCTTTTCTGGATTTAAGGTTTGTATTAAGAATCCAGGCTCTAGGGAGTCTTTGCTCTCCAGGGGGTGAATTCCCTCTCTTCAAGGCATAGCCATGCACCATGTCCTACAGGAACAGCCATTCAAAGACACATGCTAAAGCTTCATCCTTACCCAGTAAGTGACTGGCTTCCCAACTTCCAGCACAATGGCAACAGTTGACTGGAACTTTTAAATATCAGCTGGTTCATGCATAGAAATTTCTTGCTATAAACTTATAGCACTGGCTTTTAGAGAGGAAATGGATTTTAAGCATCAAGGCCAATTTTTATTTGACACACATACACACAAAATGAGATTCAGAGGCCTTACATCACATGACCAAGGTCACACAGCCAGATAGGACACTGAAGTGCTAGGCCCTCCTCAAGGACCTCTGATCTGTGCTGTTTCCATGATATGCAGGGTCAGAGTAGGACATCAACAGACTCCAGGCATGAAAAAAAACTTGCTGTGACATTCAAATTTAAAAGGAAAAGACTACAAGTTCTGCTCAAGTTAAAAGAGATATTTTGAGCACAAAATTATGTGAAAGTTCATTAGAGATTAGCTTTTCTCTTTACTGTGTGTTTTTTGTTTACCCTGATATTTGCAGCACATACTCAGTCTTGCCAGCTGGGTAGATACCCAATGATGATAGATGCCATGTATATTGAGTGAGCACATTCAAATACACAGGGTCCCACACTCTCTTTTGCCCTTGGGTTCCTCTGAAAGGGTTCTGTGAAAAAGGAGAACTTTCCAGAGTTGTGTAAGAGCTGGAAAGCTACACAAGGCCAAGGATCTCCCAGCTAAGTCCAGGTAAAGCAAGATCTTGGTAACAGTAGCAGCTATTCACTACACACTGAGCCACACCTGGCTTCCTTGGGAATCTGTGAAGATGTTTGGTGCCACTGCTTCTCCTGCCCTGAAGGCTTCCAGCATCACTTGCCAAGAGCCCGACCCAATGAGAGAGTGAAGAGCCAGGGAGGCCAGGGCAATACACACTGGGAAATAGGCTAACTCTAGATCCAGGAACTGCGTGAGAATCAGGTTTGAGGGTGAAGATTTGGGATAAAGCCCCTGAAGATTCAAAGTGAACTTCTGGGGCCCAAAACTCCCCAAGAATATGTTAAAGGAGTATGTTTTGCATCCCATGAAACAGGCATACATCAAGGCAGCAGGGATGGGCACAAGTGTGTAAAAAATCTCCTGGTAAAGTAGAAAATGTCTTTTCAGTCCAATCAATTGAGATTTTAACCTCTTCCAGTTCCTTGCTGTATTTCATATTCAGAATTTTCTCTGTTTGACAGTCCATTTACACAAATCATTCTAGAACTTAAAGGCAGCTGTATAAGTTGACCCAAAGAATCGAGGAAGGAAGGACCAGACAGATTGAAAATGACCTCAAGGACCAACCACAACATTCAGAATCACAGGCCATCTCTCCAGTATAATCACACTAATAATTATAAGATTTCATCCTTTCTTCAGTATTTTAGGAGTTTTTTTCTCAAGTAATTTTAATTTGACAATTTGCTTTTTTAAATTTTTCAGAGAGATGGGTGTGGTGGCCCATACCTGTAATCTCAGTTCGACACATGAGGATCACAGAGGTGTAGAAATTATATACCCAGAGGTATAGAAATTAGAAGAAAAAGAAACTAAAAGTTCTCAGCTTGTTTCAGAGTTATACATAGAGTGAGGCCTGTTGCTCTATGTATAACTCTGAAACAAGCTGACAGAAAAAAAAAGATGTGGACTCGGGAAATAAAATTATTCTTTGAAAAATTAAATAAGCACTTTTTAAAGATTTCAGATAGATGATCAATGCTGATTAGACTGACTTTATGTTGAGACCCCAAAAATAACATGTCATCTGAAATTCTGACTCAGAGTAATGCCACTTTCAGGACACTGGACTGAGCTTGGGAAATCATATACTCTGCTTGGAGACAGTGAAAAGGGGAAGGGAAGAAAAAAGGAAGAAGCTCAGTTTTTCCTTTGTTTCCTTTTGAAATAAAGTAAAAAAAAAAAAAGTGCTGGGACATCCCTCCTGGACTAGCGAAATCAAGGCTAATCCCAGGTATATTGAGTAGCCTGGGAATCCAGGAAAATTCTAGTCCAGTGACTGAGAGGTAAAAGATTGGGTGATACTTACAAGCACATTAGGACCTTCAGGAAGCTGACACCTGCTACCCTGAAGTCCCTGCCTTGACCCTACGTCTTCACACACAAAGCTGGGAACCAGAGGCCATGTGAGCTCACCTCTCTATGACCTCCCAATCCTACCAGCTCCCCGGAGCCACATCTGGGGCCCAGCTGAGCTCAGAGACTGGAAGGGCTCATCATGCCCCTCCTCTGGCGATTGTAGGAGGTATCAGGGGAGATGTGATCACCAGGGCAACAAAGGGACCCCTCCCTCCTGGGTCACACTCTGAGATGAAGAACATATGGGGTATGAGGTTGGGGAATCCCTGGGCTAGAAAGCTCTTCCATAAGAGAGAAGTTTATCCAAAACTTTAAGATTGAAGGGACCATCTTAACAATACCACCAGTGATACTGCTAGAAAGTGTGTCCATTGAGTACAGGGGCCTCTTCATCAAACTGCACATCCACTGTCCTAGCACAATGCCTGGTGCAAATGGTGGCTCAACACGTATTTTTTTAAATAAATGCAGGAATGAATCAATGACACCCCATGGGGTCCAGTGTTTCTGACAGTGCTTCATGCTCTGAACCCATCAACTTGCTTTCCTCTCTCATTAGCCTTTTCTTTCTCTTTACTTCTCTCTCTCTCTCTCTCTCTCTCTCTCTCTCTCTCTCTCTCTCTCTCTCTCCGTGTTACTAGGGATTAAACCCAGGAGCATCTCTGAGCTACACCCTTGCCCTATGGTATTTATTTTTTTTATCTTGTAACAAGATCTCACTAAGTTACTGAGGCTGGCTTTGAACATGGGATCCTCCTGTCTCAGCCTCTCAAGCACTGGAATTACAGGCATGTCACCATGCCCTACACCTTTTTATTAATCTAGGTCTCCCACTTCAAGTACCCATTGTTGGTTTCATAACACTTGGACTCAGCCCAGGGTTGAACCCATTCTCAGATGTCTTAGCCAGCATGGGCTGCCATAACAAAGCACCAGAGACAGGCAGGCTTAAGCAACAGAAATGGATGGTTCACCGTGCTGGATACAGGAAGCCTGAGATCAAAGTACTAGAAGATTTGAGTTTTTTCCTTGGTTTATGGACAGATCCTTGCCTTGCCTTTTGGCTGAGTGTTCAGGTGGTCTTTTTATTCTTGTGCACATGTAGAGACAAACAGAGAGAGCTCTAATATCTCTCTGTCTTTTTATAAAAACACCAGTCCTCTGGCTTAGGGCCCCACCCTTATGAATTTATTTTTTTATATTTAACTTTAATTTCCCTCTTGAAGGCCCTAGTTCTAAAAGTCACTGTGAGAGTTAAAGTTTCAGCTTACATTCAGGGGGTTCAACTGAGTCCATAACACCTGGCAAGTGAAGCCCTGCCTGAGCCCCACACTTTACAGGGAACTGCCCCGGCTTCCTCTGTTCATTCTTTTTCCATCAGGACTCTGAGTGATCACGGGCCATGCCCACCTGTGGCTGGCACGGTACTCTCTTCACCACATCCTGGGTACATGGGGGCCTGAAATTCCCTTCCCAAGAAAGGGCCGTGTCTCCCACTCAGAGGATTACCAAGGGGCAGCTATTTCAGGGGAGCAGGAGGACCTTCAAGTGTGAGCTGCTTTGTCTACACATGTGCTTATAAGCCGTTTCATGGTGTGGGGATGTGGGAAGGTACTCAGGAAGAGAAAAAAGGAGCAATGCAGGATCCAGGGATGAATCCTGGTGGCCAGCTTTCCGCACCTCATCATGAGCCACCATATTGTGCCAGGAGGATGGTATACATTTACTAAATACTTTCTAAGCTTTGTGTATAGCATTTACATATGTTGTAGGTATGATACATGTATGGTGTGTGGACCTCCCTTTTTCTCTCTCCTTACGCATAGCAAATGTCACAGGTAGACCTGACATTACATCCTGATTTGCCCAAGGGGTAGTCCCTACTTATGCCTACTGTCCCACAGTATTATTAATACCATCATACTTCGTTTTTTAAAGTGTTCTGGCCAGATGGAGTGGTACATGCCTATAATTTCAGCACTTTGGAAGCTGAGACAGAGGATTATAGGTTTGAGACCAGCCTCAGTACTTATCTGAGATCCTCAATAACTTAGCAATACTGTTTCAAATTTTTAAAAAAAATGAAAGGTCTGAGAGTATAGGTTGGAGGTAGAATGACTGTGGGTTCAGTCCCCAGTACCAGAGAGAAAGAGAGAAGAAGGGGAAGGGGAGGGGGAAGGGAAGGAAGGAAGGAAGGAAAGAAGGAAGGAAAAGAAAAATGAAGAAAGGAAGAAAGTGTTCTGGTTTGGGACAATAAATTCTATGTTTCCCTCAGCTAAGAAATGCAACACTCACACAGAAGTTTGGGGACAGATCACTGAAGTTGGTCTAGAACAATGAAATATTTGTTCATCTGCCCCTGAGCTGGCCTCAGGATGTACAAGATGTACAGACATGCTTCCTCCCCGAGGAGCTTGCTGATTATGTATAGGGCACAAGACCTGCACTTCCCTGTCCCCAGAGAACAATACAGGAAGGTGCACAGATGTAGCTGAGTACTTAATTATCCAGGGCTCCAACACACACTGCGAATCGTGGAAGAAATACAACTGTCCACAGGACTCTCCAAACTAAGCCTTTGAGGCTGAAGCATAACAAATGTTGAAAAATTACTTCTAGAAAATAAATAGGAATACAAAAATAATAAAAATGCTGATGCATACTTAACAATAAGCAAAAGAACCCCGTGAAATCCTTGAGTGCCTCCCAGACGCTTGGGGTGAGGGCGAAGCAAAGGTTTGAGGCATTTTCTTTTCCTGTTTCTCAGTCCTGATTTCCAGTTAACACTCATGTCACATCCCCTCCAGGTGACAGGAGCCTGGGGAAGCTTGAAAACAGGTGTGACCATCTGGACCAGATGCACCTACCTTTGTTTGCTTTAAATCTCACCTTGTCCTTCTACTTGGTGGCTCAGCTCCCTTCTCCAGATGCTGAAGCCTATATGTATTGGCCTTATGAAGTCTCTGAAGCTCGACCGCCTTTCCTGACAGCGGCTCACCCCATTTGTTGGCTTCCATTTACAGGAAACACCTGCCACCAGCCTGGGTTGGAGTACTGCGGAGTGAGTTCACAGCCCTGAGTGTGCAGGTGCTCCCAGAGCACTCCTCTCTTTGTACCACTCTTCAGAAGGGTTCTTATTGGGGTTTTTATTATTATTATTATCATGATTATTTTGTGGTACTGGGTATTAAACCCAGGGGCATTCTAGCTCCCAGCTATACCACCAGGATTTTTTATTTTTATTTATTTATTTATTTCTGTTTTGAAACAGGGTCATACTAAGTTGTGGAGGGCCTCAATAAGTTGCTGAGGCTAACTGAGAACCTGTGAACCACTGTCGCCACCTTCCAAGTACTGGTATTACAGGCATGCACCACCATACCTGGCTTCCCTTTTAACTTTCTACCTTCAATTTTACCTTAAAAGTGCAAGATGAAATGTACAAAACATATTTCTCTGTGCTTTTAAAACTTATTTTTAGAATTGTTTAAGATTTATAGAAAAGTTGAAGAGATAGTTCCCATACCCTGACAGTTTTCCTCCTAATAACATCTTGATATTAATAAGGTACATTCTTCACAGTTAATGAGCCAGGATTGATACATTGTTGTTAGTGAAAGTCTATACTTCATTTTCAGAATCAATTAATTTTTACCCAATGCCCACCCTTGTTGTAGGATCCTATCCAGGATAACCCATTAAATTTAGTCATTGTGCTCAACTTAGGCTCCTGTGGGCTATAGAAATTTCTCAGACTTTCTCTGTATTTCGGTGACCTTGAAAGTTCTGAAGATTATGTCAGATGTCACTCAACTAGGAGTTTCCCGATTTTAAACTAGAATCACAGTTAGACTACAGTTATGCGTTTGGGGTGGAAGACCACAGTGTCAAGTGCCCTTTTCAATTTGTTGTTGTTTGTAGTCCTGGGGATTAAACCCAGGGTCTTGCATATGATAGGCAAGCCCTCTGCCACTGTACAACCCCAGCACTAAAGGACTCTTTTATAGCAAAGTCTACCCTATAAATATGACTCACCACTCTTGATATTAAGCCTGAGCACTCCACTGGATGTGTTTGTGCTTTTCTCCATTGTAGAAATCCTCCTGGTTTACAGCCTTCTTCTCAGGGTGTCTTTGTTTTTCTCTTTACACGTGGCTGTCTTTTGGAGGAAGTTTTTATGTAGAGCCTACACTTGAATGAATTTCATGTCATACTGCCTTAAGGATATCTACACAAATTATTTGGATTCTTTTGCACAAGAGATCTCTCTTCTTTTCTTTATTTATTCAACAATTTATTTATAGCAAAATCACAAAAAATTATTTTAAATGTGTTATAATCTATATTAGTTTACTTCAGAAACCATTAAAAATACCATATACAATAGGAATTTATTTTTTTCTAGTTCCAGAAGCTGGGGAGACCAGGATTAAGGTGTTGGCCAACTTGGTTTCTGGTGAAAGAATTCCTCCTGACTTACAGCCTTCTTCTCTGAGTGTCTTTATCTGGTGGAGAGAGAGAAGCATCCCTTTTCTGTCTTTCCTTAGAAGGACATTATCCTATAGAATCTAGGCGCTACCCTATAATCTCATTGAACCTTAAGTACTTCCTAAATCTCAGTGTCCAGATAGTCCTCTTATTGATTAAAGCTTTAATCTATGCATTTTGGGAAACATAGTTCAGTTCACAGTATAATCCAGCAGACCTGATTTTGTTACTCAAATTATGGGCTTTTTCAGTTGGTTTTTGCAGCTCCTTGACATAATACAGTCAGTCACTAAAGAGTTTTTTGAGCACTTCTTTGCTGTAGATTTTGCTTCTCTATTTAACAATTCATTTTAGAAATCACACTCTAGTAATAAAATATCCCTCATTTAATTTATAGCTGAAGAAATTGTTAATGAACAGCCTTTTGTCTAACCATCTTCTTATGATGAACATTTAGGTTGTATTCAGTCATTTGCTACTAGAATAAATACAGTTCTAAGTACCATGATATATATTTTGATATAATGTCAGATAACTGCATGGATGACTGTCTTGATTCATCTGAGCTGCTATAACAAAATATCATAAACCAAGTATCTTGTAAAACACAGAAATTTGTTTCTCAAAACGTGGGAAGTCCAAGAGAGAGGTACCAGCAGACTCAGTGTCTGGTGAGGGCCAGCTTCCTGGTTCATAGATGACACTGTCTTGCATCTCCCCATATGGAAGAAGAGGTGAAGGTCTCTGGGGTGTCTTGTAGAAAGGGCACTAATTCCATTCACAAGGGTTCTACTCTTATGAGCTAATTTCCAAAAGCCCCACCTTCTAAAACCATCATTTTTAGAAGTTAGGATTTTCATACACAAATTTTAGAGGGAGGCAAATATTGGGTTCACAGTGAAAACTTTCTGATTCCATGGAGTATGTGTATATCTTTTTGATGGATAGTAGCAACTGCCCTTCAGTGAAGTGGCCCAGCCTAGATTCCCCCACATAGCTAGCTGGTAGGCAGAGTCTGTCTCACCCAGTTCTTCTTATATGATTCACAATCAACTGTGTTTACTTTTCTGCAAGTCTTAAAAGTCCATTGTTTGGAAAACTTCAGAGGAAAATGTGACTGCAGAGCTCACTTAACCCAACTTCTGGTGGGGCCTGAGACTCTTTAGCATCCGGAAGCATCTTATAGGAGAACTCCATCCACAGCCTTCCTGTGAGCACCTCCCTTTGAGCTCAGTTTCCATCACCAGCCCCCTGTGAAGGGAGTCAGGACTAGGTCAGGCCCCCTCTTGCCGTTCCCCCCTCAGAAGGCAGGGCTGGACGTCACCTCAGGCATCAGCTGGTGCTGATTTCTGATCTTACAGCAAAGGGCATGGCGTATCCAAGGTCACACAGATGGTTGATGTCAACACCTGGGCCAAACTTCCGATGCTTAGTCAGGGGCACTCTCTTTGGTGCCAGCCTCCATTCAGATCCAGCACCTGCTCTCAGTAAAAACCTCCCAATTTATTTATTTTTTAAATTTTTTATTGGTGCATTATATTCATACACCATATTGGGGTAAAAAACTTGTGTGGACATACATGTACACATCACCCATTTAGCCCCTACCCAATTCCCACCCTATTCCCTCCCCATTCCTCTTTCCCATGCTTGGCTTAGTAATTGACTTCAAAATGTTTAAGTAACCTCCCAATTTAGCCAGGTGGGCGTGGTGGCACACGCTTGTAATCCCTGTGCTTGGGAGGCAGAGACAGGAGGATCATGCAGGTTTGAAGCCAGCTGTGCTGGCTTAAGAGACCCTGTTTCCAAATAAAAATATAAAATAGGTTTGGGAGTGTAGTCCAGAGGTAGAGGGGTTTCCAGGAACCCCAGTACCACAAAAAATAAATAAATAAAAATAAAAACCTCCTAATTTCAGTAAAACAGAGCAAATAGCTGATGTAAAGGAGAAACATTTACCCACCCATCAGGGATTAAATTTCACTTTTTTAAAACAGGGCACTAACCTCAGGAGGGACCTAGAGTCAGAATCTCTCTGTAGAGTAACTGGGACAGTCATGGGAGGCAGGATGTTGGAGTGTTAATAAAAGCCAAAGAGTTACATCTGCCCATCACACAGAACAAGCAACGTCAATAATTTAATATGAGCACACCTGGAAATTTTACTAATTTTGCCACTGATATTAAGGTCTGTTAGTTGATTTTTCTTTAACTGAAAACGATTACTCCTGGGTGGTACTAGAAGCCAAAGAATGAGGGGATTTGCTTTTTGAGAGGTTCTAATTTCATGTCCTCATTCTTAGGCAGCCACAAGCCACATACAACAACTTCCTCATCTTGCTTTTTCATACCTGCTCTCTCCCTCCCTGTTTTCTCCTTTCCTCCCTCTCTAGTATCTTTTTTCCAGTATGACCTTGAGAAAAGCACCTCCCCTCCTGGAGGAGCAGTATCTCCTTGTTTATACAATGAAGATACTTCACTAGATTTGTGAGTTCTTTTCTGCTCCTAAGAGTCCATGATGGCCTCACTAATTTCTTTTTTCTTTCTTTTTTAATAGAGCCTAATGCTAGGTTGTTTTTTTGTTTGTTTGTTTGTTTTGTTTTGTTTTTTACATTCTAGTGGAGTATAGAGTGTGAGAAAAATACATGCACCCAGATCTTGGTGCCCTCCCCACTGGGTCCCTCCCCTCTCCCTTGCCCTCCCCACTGGGTTCCTCCCCTCTCCCTTGCCCTCCCCACACATGATTTTGAGATTCGAATTGGTAGTTTTGTATACATTTTTATCATTATTTTATTTCTCTCTCTCTTTTCTGATAATAAAAAACAGTAGTCACATGGCTAGAAGCTGATAGATTCTTGCTTGGAGGGATATCTAGATCAGTGCACTTCTGAACAAAATGTGGTAGTCTCCCCAGCCCATTTCGTCCAGGCCACCACTACAGCCCTGGCAGAAGCTCAGGCTTTCCAAGGGTTGTACCACTGTCCGGAAGAGAAATCTAGAGGAGAGGAGTAGCAGGGACTCCATGTTACATCAGGCCTTATAAGCCAGCTGCTCAAATACAGAGGATCTGGTTGTTGAAATACTGAATTGTTGTTTTACTGGTTGGTAAATAGTCACTGTTTCAAGGATTGAGAGTAAAACCTCATTGTGATCCTTTCCTATTCACCCATTTGTGAAGGAAATCCTCCCTCCCCCCACCCCAAATAGTATGAGATGGCCAAACACACAACATACACACCGGACAGATGAGTTTGACAGCAGTTTATTGGTCACCTATACTCCCAGCCCAGGGGAGGGGATGCCACAGGCTTTGCTGGACCACACACAGAGTCTGCACCTGGCAATAGAGTGAACAGGGGGGGCTGTGGGAGGTGGACTTTGTAGGTACAAAGGGTGGGGTGCACAAAGAAGTCATCGGTTTGTTTAAAAGTGTTTGTGGGCTGGCAGAAAACTGAAGTCCCTTAGGTTGAGGCCTGGGTGGTGTGCAGTTGGTCCTTCTGATAGGAGACCTAGGGGGGAGCCTTCCCTGCTGGTCGTGGAGCATTTCCAGCAGGATAACTCTGGGGCTCTATGAGGCTTAAAGATGTCAAAGGAACTTAGGCCCTCGGCAACTTAGTGAGACCTTGTTTTAAAATAAAAAATAAAAAATAAATAGGGTTGAGATGTAGCTCGGAGGTAGAATACTCCCTGGTTTCAATCCCCAGTACCAAAAAAATAAAGAATAAAAGATGTCAAAGGAGAGCATGACATTGCTGTCCTCACAATGAGCACTCTCCCTCACTGCACAGCCCCAGCCTTAACTTAGGTCTGAACCGCACTGGCATCCAACAAGGCTTTCATCCAGATCTGGTGAGCCAGACCCCCAGTCCCTAGTCCAGCACAAAGGATGCCTGGCATCCTTTTCGTGTGGTTGGTGTTCATGCCTTACAGTCGCTAACTATTTCAAATATCATCTCTGGTCAAAACCATTAACCCGTGGTAGAACACTTTGACCCAAGTCCCTTTTCTTTCCTTCTCTTTGTCCAAGGCTCCCAAGATTTCCACTGATCCTGGTGACTATACAACTGGGCTGACCTGAAAAATTCTTACTTTTCACATCCCTTTTTTCTGGTCCCATGTAGTTAGAGATAGAAAGCAAGAGAAAAGACTAATTCACATCAACCTGTTAGTTATGCATTTACCACTCCTACGGATATATATATATATATATATATATATATATATATATATATATATACACACACACATACTTTTTTTGGTGGTACTGGGAACGGAACCCAGGGGCCTTCTACCTCCGGGCTACACTCCCAGACCTATTTTATATTTTCTTTGGAAACAGGGTCTCTTAAACCAGCTAAGACTGGCTTTGAACCTGCGCAATCCTCCTGTCTCAGCCTCCCAAGTGCTGGGATTACAAGTATGTGCCACCACGCCCAGCTCATCCTACGGATATTTGAAGTGTAGACCCTGCTTTAATTTAAAGGAGAGGCTGGCCCATAAGCCAAACTCACCCCACACTTGTTTATGAATAGCTTTCAAGCAAAGAGCAGTATTCATATTTTAAAATGCTGAAAAAAGAAAACAAAGAATATATAATGAAGATGATAGATACAGAGCAAAATATTTATTACCTGGCTCTTAATAGAAAACTTTTCTGGACCCTGACTTAAATAAAGGCTACCTAATGGCAAACACTGGGATCGTTAGCTAAGCATGGTGGTACATATAATCCTAGTGCTTGGAAGTCTGAAACAGGAGGATCATAGATTTGAAGACAGTCTTAGCAACTTAATGAGACTTTATTTTAAAGAACATATTAAAAAAGGGCTGGGATATGTATACAATGGAATTTTACTCAGTCATTTAAAAACAAACTCAATTACATCATTTTCAGGGAAATGGATGGAACTGGAGGACATTATGCTAAGCGAGATTAGTCAGTCGCAAAAAATAATAAATCGGCTGCTTTCCTTAATATGTGAAAGCTAAGGAGAAATGGGTCATAGGAGGAAATCTGGATGAAAAAAGAAATCCTATAGAGGAGCAAACAAGACAACCTAAATGAGGGGATGGGAGGAGGGAAGAAGGAAATTGTCTAAAACACACAATGTACTTAAACATATCGAAGTCAAACACTAAGCCAAGCAAGGGAAGGAGGGATGGGGAGGGAATGGGGTGGGAACTGGGTAGGGGCTAAATGGGCGATGTGCACATGTATGTCCACACAAGTTTTTTATCCCAATGTGATGTATAATGCACCAATAAAAAATTAAAAATAGAGCCGAGTGTGGTGGCTTACACTTGTAATCCCCGTGCTTGGGAGGCAGAGACAGGAGGATCATTCAGGTTTGAAACCAGCCTTGCTGGCTTAAGAGACCCTGTTTCCAAATAAAAATATAAAAATAGGTCTGGAAATGTAACCCGGAGGTAGAAGGGTTTCCAGGAACCTCAGTACCACCAAAAAAAAAAAAAAAAAAAAAAATTAAAAAAAAGAAAGAGTGATGTTCACTCCCTTCATCCTGAGTGTAATCGTCACATTTCTTTTCTTTCTCCAAATCTAAGATCCCACTCTAAAGTGCTGGCAGTATATTTAATCCCAATAATTATTATTACTTATGGCCCACCCCAGATCCTGTGAAGGCCTGCTGGTCTTAGTCCAGCTGCATAATGTCCTCTAACCTTTAGTCTACTCTGCTACCACAAACATGCCCCTCACCTCAGCTGGTGTGGTCTCTGAAAGGCCAGCAGCAGTTTGCTTTCAGTTAGAAGCCCAGGGTCCTCGCTCTGGCTAGGTCTTCTTACTTCTATTTTCTACCTCCCCAAGGCACCAATAGCCACCTGCTCCAGGAAAAGGAGAGGCCCAGGGCCTTTCCACTCAAAGATTCTGTAAAGCTCAGTCCCCTTTTCAATCTTGGGGAGACTTCCAAATATTCCTGCCTCTCTAAAAAAAATTCAAAAAAGGGCAGGGATGTAGTTCAAAGGTAGAATGCCCCTGGGTTCAATTCTTAGCACCAAAATAAATAAATAAATAAATAAATAAATAAATAAAAGCATTAATCATAGGTTAAGGGCACTGACTGGTTTTGGATCAAAGGGTTCTCATGTGACTCAAGGGCAAATGCAAAATCAGAAAAAAAGAGAGATTAAAACCAGGTTGAAAAGCTAAAACCAATATAGCCAAGAGGGTAGTTGGCAGCCAACATCCAGAATCAAGAAGCTAGAAATAAGTGGAATGAGGTAGGAGTGTGTTAGGGCACAAAAGGTGGTCCTGGGGGTGTCCAAACCCACCCTGATGGTGCGAACCATTTTATTAAAGAGTCCCAGGGCTGATATCCCACACAAAAAAATAAATAAAGGTAGATGTAGGTCAAATACAACAAGAATGAAACCACGTAAAACGAACCACCTCAAGGCACAGTTCTAACTTCTCTGCCTAGCCGAATATGCTGATAGAAAGAAGAAACTGGGAAGACTTCCCCAACGTCTTCAAGAGTTCTTTTTCTTTGAGATATTAAATGCTAGTGAAATTGCCACCTCATATGGCCTGGGGTTGCGATACAGAATACCAGTTACAGTAACAACATGAGCTCATGAGTAAGAGCCTCTTTCCCAGAAAGATGGGATTGGAAAGGGGAGAGTGTGTTTCTGAAGGAGGAAGTGGGGTTTCTCTCCTGGACTTGTCTAACAGGAGATTCCTGTACCCAGAAGCAAGGTCTTCTGGCACCGCTGACAGCATAGCATTTTACCCTCATGGAACCCCAACACAGTGCCAGGAAGCAAGCTTCTGCCAAGTGTGTCAGTGTCTGGCCTTTCCACTTCGTGCTCACATGCATCTTTGTTTTGAAGGGACGACTGATGGGTGGGGTACCCTGGTCTGGGAGACGGTGGATGGTAAGAGTTTCCAGGAGGACAGAGACAGGCTGATTGGCTCAGCTGCTTAGACCCTGGCGTTGATGAGGCCAGGTCACATCTTGGTCCCCTACCACACCCAACCAGCAGTCTACTTTCTGAGGTCACAAATTGCCAACTTCACCAGAGAAGGAGAGGCCAAGGGAGAAGATGGGGATAACTCCATGCAAACTCATCCTCTTCAGAAAGAAAGAAAAATAAAGAATGCTGCTGATGAAGTTAGCATCTTCTCCACATGTAGCATCTCTCATTTATTTGGGACATAAACACAGTGGAATATTCCATCATTTATTTGGGGCTGCATAACAAATTGCCTTAAGTTTTGATGGTTTAAAACTAGTTTAGGTCATGATTCTTTGGGTCAGCCGAGCAGTTCTAGTCTAGGCCAACTCAGCCAATCTTTCCTGAGCTTGCTTACACATCTATAATTTGCTAGAAGGGAAACTAGGGAATTATTGTCCAGAAGAGTCCCATTTTCATAGTCTGGCAGTTGCTGAGCTACCAGCCAGAGTAATGAGGGTAGGGACAACACTCATGCCTCTTATTCTCTAGATTTCTTTACATGACTCTGATGGCAGAGGACACAAGGATGGCAGTGGGTGACAAACTCCCACAAAAGGTTTTTTTTTAATATTTTTATATTTATTTTTACTATTTTATTGGTGCATTACAGTCTCACATCATAATGTGGTTCGTAGTGATCGTGGCATATATGCACACAGCACCTGCTTGTCTTTCCCTAAGCTCCCTCTTCATGCCCCTTTCCCTATAAGTATATTGGCTTTTAAAACCTACCCAAATATCAGCTTAGATTTACTCTAGAAACAAAAGTTACAAGGAAACATTAATACATATACCAAGTGCTTTACACATATTATCTCACTTAATCCTAAGAGGTAGCCCATAAACATCTGTCCCAAATTTAAACTGCTCTTCATTGTCAGAACCAATATTCAAACTCCAAACTTAAACCACCATCACACACGATCATCACTCGTGCACTTTGGAAACTACCTCCCCATGCCAACAATGCCCTGCTGTTCAGAACTTCACTGAAATTCCTTCTTTCAAGTGTGAGGAGTCTTGGCAACACTGAGGCAATTGGACAGGAGCGACGTTGCTTCCTGAGGCCACTGTGCAGGGCTCAGGTTTGGCTCAGATATATTATATGGCTAAGGTGAGTGGATACAGCTGGGTACTTTGGATGACAACCAAGGTGTGACAAGAGAGAAAGGTGATTCAGTTGCGTAGATGGCAAAGTGATGTCTGGCACCTAATCTTTTCAGGATGGAATTGGGAATTTTAGCTCTTGTTTACAGTGCCAATTGTGCTTAGTCTTTCTGAGACATTGGACAAATTCCTTCCTCCTTCCATGACACAGTTTTCTCCTCTGTGTAATAAGGGGCTTAGATTATATGATTTCTTTCTTTCTTTTTTTTTCTTTTTTTTTTTTTGGTGGTACTGGGGTTCCTGGAAACCCTTCTACCTCTGGGCTACACTCCCAGACCTATTTTTATACTTTTTTAAATTTGGAAACAGGGTCTCTTAAGCCAGCACGGCTGGCTTCGAACCTGCACGATCCTCCTGCCTCCGCCTCCCAAGCGTGGGGATTACAAGCGTGCACCATGTATTATATTATTTCTACGAAACTTTTGGCTCTAGAAATCTATGATTCTATAATATATTATTTCTTAGTAGACACAATTTTAAACCAAAATAGTGTAAAATCTCATCTTCAAAATAAAGGCATACCTTTGCCACTACCTCCCTCTTAGATGAAGTCTAAGAAGATGGTTTTCAGCAATAGATCAGATTTCTTTGTAAATGAGGTTTTCAAGGGGAGAATAAGCATCATACTCAGGTCAGGAACTCAGATTTGAATACTGCAAGTTTTGCCTTTCAGTCCTCCAGGCACATAAATTTTATCATTCATCCATTGACCCTTCTGAGTAGGAAAGAGACCAGGTCAGGTAGCATATAATAGTCTTTTTATTCCCAAGCAGATGTCTGAGGCTTCTTTTTCCTTTGGTCGATTCTGATTTGTATTCTTTCTTGGTTAATACCCCCAGAGTGCTCCAGGCTGCTTTTCGCCTGAGTGTAACATAAATAAAAATGTGTAACCTTGCAAAGGTGAGCAGAAGTGGAGAGCCAGCAGGGATCCAGAGCCGAGGACAGGATGAACCATTCCATTTCCCCCCTTCCCAGACTTGTGCTTCCCTCCAGCAAAGCCCTATGAAGGCCTCATGGGGGGAGTTTGAACTCATTCCCACCCAATCCTGATAGTTCCAGCCACTCAACCTTTTTCTAAATAGCTCTGCACAGCTGTTTCTAGTTAGGTGTCTGTTTATGATGTTGGCGTACGTGTGCTTATGTACCGTGTGTGCCTTGACTCCTCAGTTCTGCAGCTACCCGAGGCCCCCAGCACATCCTCTTATGATGATTCAGTCCCAAGTGAAGGCAATCACAATGCAACACAATGTTCAAACTCAGGAAGCATTTTCAGAGGTTGTATTTCATACAGCATGCTCTCTGCCATTCATAGACACAAGAGCAGGTAAAACTGAGGAACTGAGGTACAGAGGCTTACCCATGTCTTCAATTCCAAGAGTAAATCATTCTATCATCAGAGTAAAATAAATTGTAATCTCCTTGAAACATGTATTTTTTTTACTTTTTCTTCCTTTTTTCCTTCATCCATCCATCCATCCATCCATTAATTTATTCATTCAACAAATACTTTTTCAGTTTTTCCATGTATATTGCACTGCAGAAAATCCCATCGGAGACACAATGATGTGCTTTGCTGCCTCCGAGTGGAGCAATGTTCCTCCAAGTTGACAAACTTGAGTAAGTTAGAGAGTCTCTTTTGCTTGTCTTCAACTTCAAATATTAGTCTGAATGTGGGGTGAAATCACCAGTGTTCGTGGCAGGGGAGGCACCCTATTCCACACCCAACACATCATCCTAAATGGTAGATTTTTTTACACAGTCCTATTAAATAGTGAGACATGTCTCTGTCTAGGTTTATATAATTAGTCCTACAAAAATTAAATACTTGGCCTCTCAAAGGTCAGTGAACAAGTTCAGTGAGGTGCTATAATGGCGTTTGAAAGGGCTTTCTGTCTGGAGACACACTCCTCATTCTGTCAAATGGTAATTTTTCTAATTCCATCATTTACCAGTTGACTTTCTAATGTAAGAAAAGCTTTCCTTTCTTCTCATTAAGTCAGTGGACTACTGTTTAATTCAATAGGCTATAATCATTTACAACCATAATTTATTCTGCTGTCCAAACTGTGTCAGAGTTGGCCAGTGGAAGCTCCTGCAAGCTGGTTTCTCTATCCTTTTGACATGTCCCCCTCATTATTTGAACACCTTCTTACTTTACAAAACAAAAAGATATCTAGGCTCATCTTTTACTTTCCTTCCCCTCCCATGAAGTCAGCCATTTCTTCAAAGAGACCTAACTCCTCTTAGTAGAGAATTGCATTTATAAACCAAGATCTGGATACCAGATGTGCTCGTTGCCATTGGGTTCATTGGTTTTAGGCCTTATAAAAGAATAAAAGTAGTAAACAGATGTATGCACACATATACATTCACACATACATACATGTCTTTACACCTGTATACCTTTCTATATACTTAAATCCATTGATATCTTTTTATGTCTATGTAATAAAAGCCATGAATTTGCATTGAAGGCTCCACTCCAATGCCAATCCAAATCAGTTGAATTTATTTTTTCTTACCATGTTCATAATGACCTTTTCTGTTTTTCTGAAAATACAAACATTATTATGTGTGTGCACACATGTGTGCACATACTATTCCATCCATGCATCTATGAAAAACCAAACCTCATTCTACAGCACAATAAATTTTTAGACTTTTACTCTTTGACCAGAAGCCATATGGTCAATGGGCACCAGGGTTAGTGTTCTCTTTTGCATTGGTCAGAGTGTGAGCCTTGTTTCCCCTCCTGGGTATCACCTGAAGACAATTTCCTAAAACTTTTTCTTGGTTATCTGAAGCCTCATTCCTGGTGGATACAAAACAATTTACTCTGGAATTCCAAGTAAATATCCATTGTTTGTTTGATTACTCCCCCTTCCCCTGAAGTTAATCCAACAGGTAGATTATATAATTACTTCCATTCTGACAAACACACAAGTTTATGAGAAGAGTGGTATTCACCTCCCTGTTTAGATCTCAAATCTGTTTTCTCTTCCAGAAAATCTCTAATTCTTCCCTATAAAGGCTTTGCGATACTTCTTTCCCTAAACAGAACACAGACCCACAAGCACCATTTCCATAGAAGTTTGTTTCATATTTATCAAGTTCTCACATTCCCCATCTTCCACATTTAAAAATATTTGTCTAATTAAATTTATGAGCTAGAAATTTAGAAACATATGGAGTTAAGGGAAGGAAAGAAAGGGAGAAAATAGCCCATTCATCCAACTTTTCTCAGCTGCCATTCCTGACTTGAGAGATTTGGCTGAGCTCTCAGGCAATGCTATGCAATAAACCTTCCATAGGATGCCAAATTTAGGTCCAGCATGAAAAGAAAACAAAATCCCTCCTACAAGACAAACTGTTCAACTTGGAAATGGAAGTTTCTTTTTAAGGTCCTGTATTAAACCTTCATGGTGCTAGTTTCCACCGGGCAAGAATCAGCTCACCCCTTGGACAGCTTCTGAATGGGGTAATGAAGAAAATTGTAAAATATTTTCATTTCCCCAAATAGAAACCTGTTTCTCTTGAGGGCCCTGCTTTCTCCTTTTTGGACAGACTCCACTTTGCCATATACTGGCTAGAAGGAGAAAAGGTATGAAGTGGAGGCGGGGGAGGGGGGCAATTCCAGGTGTTAGAGGCTTTTCACAATGGACTCTATTCTTTGCTGTTTAGAATTCATCTTTCTCAAAGCTGGCTTTAAAAAACTCCTCTCCTTGAACAGGCTAGCCATCTAAACTAGGCTACTCAAAAATTTGGGTGCATGTTTCCAGGTATGCCATGTGTAAGGTCTAACACATGACAAGAGAATGGAATGAGCCTTCCAAGCCTGACATCAGTAGTGTACAGGTTCATATGCAGTCCACTTAGTTTAATTTTTGTATCTTTACCTATATAGAATTTTTCTATATTGATACTTATAAGATGAAAAGTTTGAGGAAGAGGAGGAGGAGAGGAGGAAGGGAAGGAAGAATAAAGAAAGGAAAAGGAATCTTTAGTCCTGGGAAAACTTGGGCAGGTGGTCACCCCATGTTACAGACTTCTTCAAATGTCCAAGTGCTAATTTAATCATATATGCCAAACTAAAAGTATCTGAAACATCTTCTCTACTAGTTGGAATTTCGGTCTTTTTCCCTGGTTCCTTCGACTTGCTATTTCAGAAAATACGTTATGGCTCTGAATTAATCTTGCCCAATCTCCTATAATCAAGGAAGGAGCCAGATGCTCCCTTCAAGACAAGAATAAAACAGAGGCCCGGTGTCAGGAACTTCCAGGAGATGTGCCAGGGTCTTCCAGGAGATCAGCTACGTCAAATGATGGTGAACCTGAGATGGCAAAGCCAGCCCTCCCTCTCACGGCTCTTGTGCAATGGGCTGAAAAATGCCCCTCTGTTTCACATCACTCCGTGAATGCCAATGTGTGACAGTATTTATATTGAAATAACTGTGTCATTTCACTCAAAGGGTGCGTGTGCTCATTTGGATGTGGGCATGGTCCAGCTCAGATGGCACCGTGTATGCTTTCAGAACATCTTTCTCATAATCTAGCAGTGGTGCAGAGCTTAGTTTATATGTCCAGACTCTTTCCTTTGCAGTGAATTACTTCTCAGGAGCTTTATTCTTCTACTTTGTGATTTATCCTCAGGTGGGAACACTCTAGTTCATTAGACATTGGGTAGGAGCAATAATGATGTACCCATTCCTTCATGTTTATACTGTTTGGATACAAAGAGAGGGAAGATCACCCAAAAACACCTGCTAGGAGCCCCTGAATCCCAGAAGGAAAATTTTCTTATCACAGAGAATGGGGAAGGAGTTGGAAAGAAGGTTTCTGAAACTGGGTCTGTGCTTAAGGCCATAAGACCAGCCAAAATATCTTGCTATGGGCAATTTATAGCACAGAACTATTTTAGTAAATCTGGAATACTATAAAAAATTTCCATGGACTGGATAGCTTAAACACTTAACATTTATTTCTCACAGTTCTGGAACCTAGGAAACCCAGATTAAGATGTCGATAAGTAAAATGTCTGGTGAGGGCTTACCTCCTACTGTGCAGATACTCATTTTCTCATTGTATTCTCAAATGGCTGAAAGCAGAGAAGAGAAGCAAGAGCTCTCATGCCTCTTCTTATAAGAGCACAGATCCCATCATGGTAGCTCTTTCTTCACAACCTAATTACCTCTCAAAGGCCTCATCTCCGAATCCTATCACACTGGTGATTAAGGTTTCAACATAGGCATTTTGGGGAACAAAACCATAAAGTTTTTATAGCCATTCAGACTGTGGGGCTGGATAGGTGATGGACACTTTGTCATATCTAAGATGATCTAGTTCAAAATTTCTCTTCCATAATATCATCATTTGGTTTAGAGTGTGTGTGTGTGTGTGTGTGTGTGTGAGTGTGTGTGTGTGTGTGTGTGTGTGTGTGTGTAAGCTTGCAATTTAACCCATAAGCATTTTATCTCCAAGCTATGCCCCTGGCCCTATTTTATTTTTTATTTGGAAACAGGGTCTTGCTAGGTTGATAAGTGCCTGGCTAAGTTGCTGACACTACTAGCTTCAAACCTGCGATCCTACTGTCTCAGCCTCCCAAGTACTGGAATTAGAGGCATGCACCACCACAATAGGCTCTTCTGATTTGTTTATTTCTTTCCTGCCCAAACATCATTTTGAATTGGTTGAAACCATTTTATAATGGAAAAATATACACCTTACACTACTAATAATTGTCCCATAGTATTTTGGTAATTCACAGAATGTGGGCAGAGACCATCATTGTTCTCATTATTGCTAGTATAGTGATGGCAGTAGTACTAAGAATAGCTAATATCTATTTAGTATCCTGATGTAATCGATAGTCTATAACAATCCAATGAGTACATTAGTGAATTACATTTGATAACTTGAGTTAATAATGCATTTATTAAAATGGATATAAAGACCCAATTGATTTGATAACTTGTTTAACATCATATATGAGAAGAGGCATAAGAGATTTTGTTTCTTGTCTCTGCTCTGGGCCATGGGAGACTCCAAGGAGAAGATATTCATCTGCAAAGCAGAAAATGGGTCCTCATCAGACATTGCTATCTCTATTTTTATTAAATCAGCAAAAGTCAAAATCCTCCCTGCAGTGACCAGGTCATTTAAACAGAGAGACCCAGGAGAGAAATTAAAAAGCTCAGGGGAAATATTAAGAAGAAACATTCCATATGTTAGCAGCTAGAGGCATCCCAGGAAGAAATTTTGAATCCTTGATAACTTTGCAGAGCCATTATTATTTAGAAGGTGAAAACAGATCTGTCTGGAAGCTGCCTCTACCCACTTTAGAAGCAAGAAGAGAGACTCCAGGTTGAAAGACACAGGAGATACAATTCAATACAGATGCTCCTGGAAGCATAATACTTTGGTAAGCTCCTTTAATGTTTATTTTCTAATTTATCTAAAATGACACAGAGAGAGAGTGAAGGAAGGTGACGCTTGGTGGACACTTTCTGCCTCTGGCCTTGTAAAATTTTCTGTGTCTTTAGGAAAATGAATTACATTGTCAACGGATGCATCATCCCTGGAAAGGAATTCTAGCAATCATCACTGGTCTAGTGGGCCCCTTGGGGTCTCCCATTTTCTGTTTGCACCTGCGTCCTCTCCTTCATTGTGGCACAGCCTTGTAATCTTGACAACTCCATGGGTGCTCTCCCTGGGAAATTCAATTTTATCCATCTTGCTGCATTTCAAGGTACATTATAGCATCTTGTATGGATTAGCTTCTTCATCTGTCTCTGCATTTATATACAGACATCCAATTGTATAAGAATTGAAAGTGGGAGGGGGAAGGAGGGAGAAGCAGAGATTATCTGAGCAATCAATTCTGCCTCTGGGCTGTGTTGACATAGCTCTCTCCTGCTCCTCCCAGACAAGCTTATCTGCTGCACACCAAACTCTATTAATCTTCCTGAAAGGCAAATGCATTCAGGACAATGTTAACACTTAGCTCTCCTGAAAAGAAGACAGATTTTGTGAGGTTCAGAGACAGGGCTTTGGGGCCGCCACGGCAACTCAGACATGCCTCAGCTAGACGGATTCCATGCAGAGACAGTGCATGGCAAAGAGATTAGCTTGGTGAACTTCAGCACTAACATCAGAACAAATCAAACTGAACCTAACCAAGTGAAATATAAACAATAAATATATATAATATACATGTGTGTACATAATAAACACAAGTAAAAATTAATATAAATAACACATACAAAACATACACACATACACAACACCAAGACAACAACAACAACAACAACAACAACAACAACCAAATGAACAACCACTTGGCCCATTTTGTGTCAACATCAACCAGATGTTCTTGTAAACAAAATAACATTTAACTAACTCTTACTTTTTTTTAGATTTTAACAAGTGACTGACATTGCCTCAAAAATCCATACACTAGTAATTGATTGAAAATAAATATTTATAGAACACATATTTTTGTCATGAAGATGCCTAAAGCATTCCACTTAGATCTCTACTACATTTTCCATTCTGTTGGGCTCAGTACTTCCATCACACAGCAATCAGAGTGATCTACCTGGCTCTGTTCAGGACCTGCTTCAAGATCTCTCCTGATTCCATGTTGCCTTTGGATAAACCATTGTTCAGAAAAGAGGAATAAACTGATGTCCATTTTCGTGCTGACCCTCCCATATCGTCCATTCATTTGATCAGGAGAATCACCACATAGTTATTTTCATTTGTGAGTCAATAATCCCCGGTTCTGTCCACCTACTAGTAAGCATGAAATACAATTGTAATTTGGAATGATCCTAGGGCAGAGATTTGAATTGCTATAGGGCTTTCTGCTGCACCCCAGGTATCACAAAATCAATTTATTACATTTGAATTGACTCTAGGGCTCAAGTTTCTTAGCAGGGCTTTGTAACAAGAGCCTTGGAGATGGTTCAATGCAAATTCATTGACTTAGGTCAGGTGGGTTTTGTTTTTTTTAGTCTCCAGGTATCCCTCACAAATGTTCAGAGCCTACTGTATGGTGTGTGTAGTCCCCCTGTCCCTGCACTTGCTGTATTATTTACGCCTCTGTGTCATTCCCCCTATAAAATGTCCTTAGCAGGCTTTTCTCTATTCTCAATCCCACCAGAAAACTATAGAGACTCACTTCCATGAGATGGCTGAGTTGACAACTCAGCATTCTACCACAAGGGTTGACTTGGAATCTGAAAAGCTTATACCTGAAAACAGATGCAAAGCTATTTTCAGCTGGCCCATAGTCTCCTCTTAAAGTAGTCTCCTGTGAGGCATTGGTGGTATCTCACTTGTGCTCAGAATTTATTTCCCATTACTTTCAACTGTCCTTTTTCTTGTGCTCAGAAGCAAGTCTTTTTCTGCTCATCTTTTCATGGCAGTGATGCCCATAGACATGGCAGAGATGCCAGAGACAGCACTTTCCTATTTCTGCCACCGCAAATGCACTTGTGAGGATGCCTCCCCGGTCCTTGCTGGGTCATTGTGCCACTCCTTTAACCTGCTGTTGGGCATTGCACTGAAATGGAAAGTTTGTCCTCATGTTTATTCTGAGATGAATATTGGCATCTGGTGTCCAAGGACTATTCCTTACAGTCTAAAGTTCATAATGAAAAAGAAACAGCATCTTTAATTTCGTCTGACACCTTCCTCTTTCTGCATCTGGTCAGACTTCATTGTATGGACTCTCAGGAGATGAATGACTAATAAATTCTATACTTTTGCCTTTTTCATTTTTTAATTTATCTGCTGTAGCCATTAAAAGAAATCTTCAGGCAAGTAGAACCTAGAACTATGACTAGACTCAGTCTCTTCTTTGGTTTACCAGATCTATCCCAGATACAGATATAATTGTATGAATTTGCTGATTGTATTAAATAAGATTAGGTTATGCGGTGCTGTATCTACAAACACCCCCACCCAATCATATTGCCTATAACAGCAAATTTTGGCAAAAATTCAAAAAGAAGAATCAGGAAAGCAAGAAGCTCACAAAAAATAGAGAAATTCTACTTGATTATTAAAAAGGGAGCTTCCAAGTATTTCCTACTAAAGTTAGGGTTTGGATAAAGAGATTTCTTTCTTTCTTTTCTTTTCTTTTCTTTTTTTTTTTTTCTCTGAGGTACTGGGGATAGAACCCAGAGGCATTCTATTTTCAAGCTACATCCCCAGCCCTATTTTTTATTCTTTATTTTAAAACAGGGTCTCACTGAGTTGCAAAAGTCTCACTGCATAGCTGAGACTGTCCACAAACTGTGATCCTCCAGTCTCAGCCTCCCGAATCCTAGGATTACAAGCGTGCACCACCACACTCGGCAGGATAAAGAGATTTGAACACCAGCCAACACTATAGCATTTGAACACCCACCCCAATTGACTAGGATCACAGAGATATGAAGACACCATGAACAAATTCAAGAACATTTGCAATTACTTTATGTATGCATGTTAACTCATATTCAAAAGGATTTGAGGTAGATTACCACATAAACAATATAATAAAGATCAAATGAGAACAAAGACAAATAATAGAGTAAGAGGCAGAAAATATAAACCATGGCAAAGAAGAAAACAAATGTATACATCAAAAAGGCCAGCACAAATATAACAAAGAGTCCAAATTTGCTGCCGAGTTTCTTGGTGTCACAAAGCAAAGGCAACATAATTCTTATTAACTAAACAAGCAGTAAAGAAAGCCTGGGAAGGCCCATTATTTCAGATAAGCAAACTTGAACCAAACATAGAATTCAGAATCTCCCTTGTCAGCTAAGCTTTTGTGAAGGCCTGACCGCAGACAATTCAAGGTCTCATTCATTGATGAATGCAGAATAGTTGCTATTTGCAGAATTTTTTGAGAGCAGATCCCTACGCCCAAAATCTTGATAGAAAAGTGAAGTTGAGTAGCTCCCCCAGGTCTTTTGCCTGCCATCTGCAAACCCGAGGTCTCCACAATAAGCACTCCGGGGCAGATTTTAGCATACAAAAGGGCTTACTGATTTCTCAAAAAGCTTTGAGAAATTATGATGCTTTTGCCAAGATTCTTAGTGTTGAAAAATATTGCAACCAGTTGCTCAACCTATCTGTTAAAAATAATAATAATGAAATCTTTAATAATGTTCCCATGAAAGACTGATTTGGAACGTCCTAACTCCTAGTGAAACTATCAGGTTGAAATAGCTACAAAATTTGCTCACCTGAGTCTTCAAATTAAAGATTTTGCTCTCTGGCTTTCAGTAAATGGATAGAAATCAATTGAAAAACAAAAGTTTGTGGTGGTGCACATCTGTAATTTTAGTACTTGGGAGCCTGAGATAGGTTCAAGACCAGCCTTAGCACCAGAGCAAGACTCTCAGCAACTTAGTGAGACTCTGATTCAAAACAAAATACAAAAAGGGATAGAGTATAGCTCAGAGGTAGAATCCCTATGGGTTCAATAGACAGTACCACAAAAGAGGGGTTGGCCAATTATGATAATTTTGTTTTTTAACTTTTCTTTCTATGTTATCTGGGGACTAGATCTGACTAAAAAGATTCTCTGATTTGTGTCAATAAAATCATATTTTCAGTGCATAGTATAGCATGCAAAGTTACTGACTACTCCTTATTACATCATCACATGCAATTTATTAACTTAAAGATGATATCATTTAGTGAAATTATAAGATAAAAGTAAGAGAAACTAGCACACAATCTAATTTAGAGAACTCAAAAATACTCTATAATCTGTCACATAATTTTATCCAATACTTATTTTATAAAATAGAAATAAGAGGCAGGGATTCAGATGTAAGATTAAAAACTTACACAATGTAAGTTTTAAATTATGTAGGTTGGCTCAGCTATGGCACCTATTTCAGGTCAAATATAGATAAAAGATCCAAAATAGTTGCAAGCAGTCACATTATTCTAGGAAGATTTTTCTACAAAGTATTAGAAATAAGATAATAAGTTGTGAAGTATTAAAAACTCAACCCTAATTTATTTCATAATTTATGTTAGCTATTTTATAGTAAATATTTACTTGTTAGAAAGAAATTAGTAAATGCTGACTGAATGTTTAACAAAATAATAAATATATAATTTTGAGAAAGTAGGAAACTTGTAAAAATGAGCATATTCAGTTTTTAGTTTATTTATACAATACCATATTCATGTGTGATTATTATAAGAAAAACTGACAATGACCAGAATCAACCAATTTGCACACGGCTCAGAAAATTATGGTTTCACCTTATGGGTATGGCGCAGATTCATCAAGTCCTTTTCCTTCTGCCATAGCCATAATAATTACCAAAAATGGCCTATTTTTGAAGGAACAGAGATCTGTGGAAGCAATGAAGGATGTAACAGACACAATGATGGATAGATCTCTGATCCTTCAAAAACGCGGCAGTTTTGGTGATTTGTATGGCTGTGGTGGTAGAAATAAGGACTTGATGAATCTATGAAATAAGGACTTGATGAATCTATTGCATCCTGTCTAAAATGTGCGAGTTAGGCAAAAAGTTTTGAAAATAAAGTGTAAAATTCTATATGTGTTGTTAAGAAAATGAAAGTTCACAAGGCAAGATTGTCTACCTCAACTTCAACCAAAAGTTGAAGTTGTATGGGGAGGTAACTGAAAAGCTCTGCTGAAAATTTGTGAACATCAGAGATGATTCTCCCACATTTTTTAAGAAGAAGGCTTCCCATAAAAAGCCTGAGAGCCTCACATGACAAACAGGAGAAGAGAAGATGCAAACCAGACATTACTGGACTGAACCCAAATTCAGCTCAATTCTTGATTGTACTGCAGTGATGAATGACTCACCCTTTTACCTAACAGAGGAAAAAGTATCCGCTTTTGTGAAAGTTATTCTTTCTATGATTCTTTTATATACAATATATACAATAGCTGCTGATAGAAATAATTTAGATGTTGAAGTTGTTAGTTAAGGACTTTTAGATAAGTACAATTAATATCTTCAGGAAAACATGGAGAGAAGAGATTAAAGTATGGATAAGTTCAAAAGAAAATTTGATTTATATGTTTTAAAAGGCATCAAGTAGACATTTTTAAAATAAAATGTACAAGGTCCGAGATTATCTAATTAGTAAATGGGATTAGCAACAGTTAAAAAAGTTTATCCAAATATTATGCTATGTCTAAGTGAGATAAGAGTATATGGATGGAGGAGTATGAGAAAACTATAAGATGCATGTGGAACATGTTAAAAAGTCTAAGTTGTGTATGATTGGCATCTTTGAAGGACCAAGAAAATGACCCAGGAATTATATAGAAAGAAATGATGGCTGAAAATTTCCAAAAATTGGCGATTATTATCTCTATCATAAAATGAGAGCAAGCCAGACAAGGATAAAGCTAAGCACATCTCAACATAAAGTAGCCAAACTGCTAAAAAGCAAAAGCTAAGAGAAAGTCTTAATAACATGGGGGAAGGGGATGTAGAGTCAAAAGAGGAACAATAACTATTTTAACTGACTCTTCAATAGAAATGATGAATGCCAAGAGACAATGGAATGAGAAGATAGACACAAAGTTTTAAACAAATAAAATATTAAACAGATTGCTATACTCAGTGAAGAGATATTTTAAACTTGAAGAAAAATATTTTTCAGAAATAGAAATAGTGTAATTTGTCATTTCTAGGTGTGCCCTATAGAAAATACCAAAAAGTGTTCCTCAGGTAAAAAAAAAAATCACCCTGAAAAAAAATCATGAAAATTCATGAAAGAATAGAGAACATTGGAAAAGATAAACATGTAAGCAAATAAAAAATTAACATTGATTCTTCAAAACAACAATAACATTATTTGATAGAGTTAAAGCATGTAGAATTAGAATAAATAACAAAATAACTTTGCAAAGCAGAAGTTGAATTAAAAGGTTCTATTTTAAGAAAGTTGAAAAAGTTTTAAGTGTTTTGAACATAATAAATCAAGGCTTCAAGCTGTAACATCTAGGGAAAACATTAAAATAGACAAATAAAACTTTCATAGAAGAAAAAATAAAAAGATGTTTTACCAATCTAATACAAGGTAAGAAAAGATAAAGGAAACAGAAAACAGGTGAGCTGAAGAACTAATTATAGTGAGCAGATACAAACTCAATTAAATAAGTAATTACTACAAATATTGGTAATATTCTCCAGGTAAGGGAGTAAAGTAGTCATACCAATATACAATATGGATGTACAAGTTCTTTATTTTTTACTACATGAACTACAAGAAAATGTGCTATTGAGTATCAACCTTGGAAGGTGTAGGTTCTATAAATTTTGTTGTAGTTGGTCCAGGATCACAAAGTTGTGAGGTGAAGTACATCTATTCAATCCCAAGGGATAGTATTGATCTGAACCATGTTTAGTAAATATTTAAGTATTCTGAGATGCCTGACTCTACCTAGTTGCCTGTATACCTTAAGACTCAATCTAACATAGCAATTCAGTGTTTTATAAACAAAGAAATCAATCATGAATTGATCATGTAGTTTTCTGGGAAAGTAAATGCCTGCTCATTAAAAGAAGGTTTATCTATACCAAGATGAAAATAATCAAGAATCTATAGTTGAGAAAAGCATTTTCTGTCTCTCTCCAGATTTAGGTAGATGAGAGTTTGCTTGAAAGAGATATCTCTATCCCTCACAGCACTTCATCTGTCAAGTTTTAAATTATTTTCTGATCAGACTCAGCTCTGTGGAGGAATGAGAACTTCCTATCTTCAAGGGGAACCATGTGGAAAAGGAAGAGAGGAAATCAAGGAGGTTTAACCCTTCGTGCTGCTTTAGGATGGTATAGAAGCCCCATTCTTTTAAGCTCTCAGTTAACTCTCTTACAAAGAAGCCACACACATATTTGTCCAGCCAACTAGGTTCAAATACTAACCTAGCCCCACTCAGGAGAACTGCTGTACAGACAGAAAGTCGAAGCCAAGAAGTACCTTGCTGGCTGGCTGGATGGATGGTCAGAAACCTTTGCAGACAGGCAAAATTTTATCAACCTTGTTTTCATTTATGACTTTAAACAAGATATTGGTAAATATGGCCATTGGTACTTAAGGCTTATAATTTAGATCTAGAGTGTCCCCCAAAGTCTCATGGGTCCTTAGTACAGCAATGGTCAGAGATGGGGCTTTGGGAAATGATTGGGTTATGCGTGCTCTGACATTATCAGTGGATTAATCCCTTTATAGCTGAGTGACCTCCTGGGAGGTAGGACCTAGCTAGATGACGTTGGTCAGTGGAAGGGCTTATATCCTCCCATTCCTCCCCACCCCTTCCCTGGCTGCCATGACCTGAGCAGCTTTTCTCTTTTATGCCCTTCCACCATGATATTCTGTCTCACCTCAGGTCCAGAGAAATAGCCAGCTGACTATAGACTGCACCTCTGAAGCCATGAGCCAAAATAAACTCTTCTTCCTCTACGTTGTTCTCATCAGGTATTTTGGTCACTGCAACACAAAGCTGAATAACACAGGCTATAAACATGATTGGGAATTAAACTCAAAGATAAGCCCAGTTGGTGTTCCAGAGAAAACTGAATTCTGTCATGTCTCATTAAATAGCCTCCAGGGTGCAAAATGACTAGGCCAGGGAAGGAGGGAAAGGAACTCACCCCTCCTGAAAACACTCAGTATCTTGATGAATATGGGTCCAAGGAATTAAAGAGAACTGAAAAGGGCATTCATTTCCTTTTGCCCTGGCAGCTCTTCAACGTTAGTGCTCCAGGAAAAATCACAAAGGATCTGTTTTTCCTAGCTTGGCAGGTGTGGCTCCTTACATGGAAATGATTGTGTCAGTAAGACTGGATTTTTTTTCTGGTTAATTGACTACATTTGTTATCTTAAACCTGAGCTCACATAAATTATTTTATTGCATGATAATTTCTTGAAAATCAGTAATTCCTATAACATAAAAAACATATGGTTTCATATTTATTTGGTTATTTGGTGAGCACAACAAAATCTTGTGATGCTTCACAGATGTCATCTAGAACAATAGTTATCAAGAGGACCAAAGGGGAAAGCACAGTTAACTAGACTTTCCAAACCTTCAAATCAACTAACTCTGGGTGAATGTGGATTAATCATAGTGGATTCAAATGTAACTTCATATCCATATGTGCCAGCTACTTGCATCTATATTCTTTTTGTTACATCTCATGGACTTTTTGACAGATTTTGTTATTCCAGTTTTACCAAGGAGATAACCTAAGGTCCAAGGGGTTACACTCTAAAGGCCACACATCTAGTAACAAGGATATGAATCAGGCCTTCTGAATCTAAGCATGACATTTCTTTTTATTCCTCCACTCTTCTTCTTTGTCTATAATCTTTATATTTTTCATTACTAATAACCACAAACAACAAGGATCCCAAAAGTGGTGCTTCTGCACCTCTTTCTGATCTCTGCCAGGTGATTTATTTTCACATATAAATTTTTTGGAAATTTTTGAAAAATGAAATCTGAAATACCAAATCATCTGAATTTTGATATGCAAATTACCTGAATTTTGATATGAAATCATCTGAATTTTGATATGCAAATTACCATCACTATCAGGAGTTTACAAAAGAATAATGATAATAATAGAACATGATAAAGATTGGGCTCGAATTTAAGCATTTATCCTGCAAGAAACTCTGCTTTGGAATATTCTTGGTTCTTTATCACTTTAAATGACCAGAAATTTATTTGGGGGCAAGGAAGGACAGGAAGTATACAAATGTGTTTTGGCGTATGGGAGCTTGTGGATATTTGTAAGCATGTGACTTCAAGATCATGATTTCAAGTGCATCGGCTTAGCACCACATGCCCAAGGGCAGGTGGTTCTGATGGTTAGGGCAGAAGGAAACTGGAAAAACAAACTGGAACCACTGAAGGAAAGATGGCTCAAAGCTCAGCTTTTCCTCTAAAGTGGCAAGTGAATTTACCATTCGTGAAAATTTCCAGCACTGATTGGAGTCCAGATTGGCCCATCTCTGCCACCTTCTTGCTCCTGGAGCTGGGACACACATTGCCCTGACTCTTGCTTGGTAAAGCACAACACTATATCAAGGCCTCTCTGTCCTGAGCTGCTCTGCTCAAAGATGGCTTTCTATGCTTCTCCTAAGGGCACCAGCCAGCTGTGCTGCCAGAAAACATAGGGCCCAGCAGAACAGGTTCAAAGAGACTTGGGAAGCACAGGCCACAACAAGAAAAGTACCATGTGCTTTCAGGCAGAGAGCAAAGAAGAGGGTAGGCAGGATAAAGACAGGAAATTTGAGCCCTTCAGAAATGCCACGCTCTCCTTACCTCCTCCCAAGCCATCACCCACAGGGACCAACCTCTTCTGGGTTTCCCCAACTCTAATCACATAGTTTCTCAGGCACCACCTAATTAGCCTCATTTTATTGAAGAAGAAAACTGCGGCTCAGAGAGGAGATGGAGAATGGCATTCTGTGACCACACCAACTTAGCCAACACTTGGGCATCAGGATTGTGAGGTTTTGGTCCTTCCACACGTCAATATTTTTGTCCCATTATTCTAACTAGGCTGAACTATATCACTGTGAACAATCTGTCCACTGTTCCTTACACCTGCCCTACTCCTCTTAACTTTTCTTGGATCATGAGATCCAAGCCTCAGTCAGTTTACTTCTTCATTCAACAAACATGATATTGAACAAGCATAGAGTAAACAGAGTCCCTGCCCACGTAGGGAAAACTGTAGTAATGGAATATGTTCTCATGCAGCCAGCATATTCAGGGTTTTTTTCTATATCTCTTAGTAACTCCACTTCTATATATTCCTTCACATTATCAGTATTTCATAAAAACTATCTATTTAATTCCTTGGGGGACACTGGGGACTGAACCAAGGGACATTCTGCCTCCAAGTTATATTCCCAATCCTATTTATTTATTTATTTGTTTATTTAATTTTTAAACAGAATTTTCCAAAATAGTCAAGGGCTTTGCAGGTACTAAAGCTGCACTAAAACCCGAGATCCTCCTGTTTCAACCACCATGCCAAGCTTATTTTAATTTTAATTTTTAATTTTAATCTGTATACTTTAATATCCTTCTCCTCCTACTTGCATCTTCCAATGCTTAACAATTTAACTGTTATTTGAAAGAAAATTTTTATTCTCCTCATTAAGACTTGGGGCGCTTTAGTGAAAACCCTGCAATGCTCTTGGTGCTCCC
This sequence comes from Muscardinus avellanarius, assembly GCF_963383645.1. Taxonomy (NCBI): domain Eukaryota; kingdom Metazoa; phylum Chordata; class Mammalia; order Rodentia; family Gliridae; genus Muscardinus; species Muscardinus avellanarius. Next base: position 21,860,918 of record NC_137787.1, on the reverse strand, counting down.
ATGCATGTTAAAGGGAAAGAGATACTACCTTTCCCACCTTTTAAGCCTAAATGAGCAGGATGCATACTAAATTATTGAGTGAGAAGCAGATATGAATGAAATATATAAGAAGTGCCACAAACAACCAGGACAGTGAAGGGGGGTGATGGTTTGGCTGAGTGGCCACAGCCGGTTTCCAGGGACATTCTCACTTAAAGCTAAATATGTGAAAATCAAGCCAAAGTTCACAGATAGACTATAATGCCAGGGGAAAATGCACAATTCCCAAGAGTGTAAGTCAAAAATCATTCTGGCAAATGAGAACTAATGAGACACTCAGCCTTCTTTTCCCAAGTCAGGCTATCACATAAGGCCAATCATTTGTTCTATTTTAATAGTGGTTTCTCTAAACCTATGGCCCCTCTCCTTCTTCTTGAAATTATTTGTTTTCTTTTATTTTCTTCTCCAAAAACCAGTGAAATCTGCTTATGGTCCTTAAGAGGCAAAGCATGGAATCAATGATTGAGAAGCAAACAAGAAAAATGATGACAGGTTCCTTTAGTAGATAGCTAAGAGTTTAGGCTTTGGGGTTAGACAGGCTTGGGTTTATATCCTGGCCCTGTCACTTAAAAGTTCTGTGACTATGAGAAAAAAAATTGTTAAGTACCCTGACCCTCTGTTTGGCTTCCTTATATATAAGATGAGCATAATAGGTGTCCTGAGCATGTGCCACTTTTTGTCTAGTGTGTCATGCAGGATCTAGTCAGTTAAAACAGCCACTCTAAGTATGATGGGAATAGAGATGTAATTCAGAATCAGAGCCTGCACAAATGTCAGAGGAGCTGAGGCATGAAGGAGTGTCACTTAGCTGCAACCTGAGTCAGTGCTGAGGCGGGACATGGTAACACTTGCTAGAGAATCTGATAAGCCAGAACATAGATCAACCGATGTGGTACCACGAAAAGGAAGCTTGAGGACGGGGCCCTGGAAGCCATTGCATTGTTGGATCCGCAGCTAAGCACGTGGAGTTGGGCCAGGGTCCTGCTGGTCAGGTGGGTCAAAAGTAAAGAAGACTAATTAGCCATAGGCTAAAGAAGCTGAGCACCTCCGTGTCCAGCCATGACTGTGTCTGACCATGAAAACTTCATGGGAAGAGTGGATTTTGCTTAACTTTCACTTCTCAAATCTCCCATGAGTTCTTTCTGCTGGCTCTAAGCTGGTACCATAAAAGAAATGGATTCTTAGAAATTTGGTCTCCAGCTGTAGACAAGTTGAATAATACCTAAGCATCTTTCCCCACTTCTTCTGTAACTGCAAATCTGCCTTGGGAAGCATCTGTCTCACTGTCAGTGGGTGGGGTTTGAGTAGGGTTCACTCCAGCAGCACCCTTCCTCCCTTCACTCCACAGGGATAACCATGGGACCCGGGCCGGGCCAACTGCATGCTGCATACCGATAGCCATTAATAGGTACAAGGAAGAACTCAGGACCCAATCACTTCCAATGAGATTTTGTTCTGGAAGTTTGTCAGAACTATATGAAGAAATAGTAACTCTTTTTTTCATGGGGATAGAACACGAGCTTGGAACTACTGCTGTCCAATTTGCCACCAAGGGAAATCCTGCCTCAAAAGTGAGGTAGCCTAGGAAAAGCTGAGCCTAAGGAAGGAGAGTGAGACCTAGCCCAGGGGATAGCATATGAATAAATGCACTTGCAAATTAAGGCGTAGTGGGATTCAAAGCAAAGAACTCTGTTTAAACCAGCTTGATTAAGACTCGCTTGTAGTTTAAAGGATCTACACAAGTATAGTCATCTTGAATAGGTGAATAGAGGATCAAATAAGCAAGAGCCTGGTAATAGTTAAGTGTCCAATGAATGTCAGCTGTAATTATTATTTTTATTATTATTTAGAATTCCACTTCTGACTTTTTCATTTCTATCCCTTATTGTCTATGTCTTATAGAAAGTGTATTAAGTATATTTCTGTCTGGAGACATCAAACCATATAAAATGAGCTTTGAAGTCTCTTGTCTGTTGATGTGTACAAGCTCAGTAACTATGACAGCAGACAAAAATGGCTAAGTTGCAGTGTTATTGTTTTGTTTTGTTTTGTTTACAACAAAACAGGAAATTCGATTCTTTAGGAACTTTATCTCATCCTCCAGCATTCTGCATCCTGCCACACTTTTTATGACATGGCCTACCTGACCCTGAAGATGCCTCTGCACAGCTGCTCCCTTGGTCCTCATCTCTGTCTCACTGATATAATCCAAGGAGGAGTATGGGAAAATGCTAACTCAGCCCTCCAAAGGTTTTGGATATCTTTGAAAAGAGACACTATTAAGGCTTCACCCCTTTTAGACACTGCAAGGGACCAAGAGAAGAACTACTTGCAGGCTAAAAGACAAGGAAATAGATCTTCCTCCCATTTTCTATTAGAAGAGAGATTAGCTATACAGAGGAAGAAATTACTTAGTAGAAACTTATCGCTAGCTTTCAAAATTATTAGATGTTGAGATGTAGGGAATAGGAATCACCTACTTAATCAGTCAAAGCATATTTATGAAGCCAGTAGGGCACAGAACACATAACAGCTGTTCCCCATCTCCATTGGGTTTTGACTAGGAAATGGGCTTAGGATACAACACATGGGCTTTAGAGTAATCATTTGCAAGGAATTCAAGATAGTAAGCACAGTTTAATAGTACTAGATAAATAATGTAAGTCACTAAGTACCTCCTCTGGAAAATGTTAGAAATTCAAGAACAACGGCTTAAAATTAGAGGCAGCATAGGGATAACTTTCAGAATCTAATCCAATCCAAGGACACTATTTTTATAAGACAATCACTTAATGCATCTAGTAATATGATATAGTCATAGTTATAAGAATGGGGAAGATGTAAGTCCAGGAAAGACAGAATGTTCATTTCTTTTGTTCCCTGACTGAACTGAACTTCAAGATCTCTCTCTCTCTCTCTCTCTCTCTCTCTCTCTCTCTCCCTCCCTCCCTCCCTCCCTCCCTCCCTCCCTCTCTCTTCTCCTACCCCATTTACTCTCATTGTCTCTTATAATTGTCTCTTATATTCCACTACTAGCTCTGGTTTTTAAAAACCTTCCCTTTAATAAAGCATAGACGCAAATCAAGCATCATGCAAAATTGTAATCCCAGGACCTGGAAAGCTGAGACAGAGGGATCGCAGATTGGAGGCCAGTCTCAGAAATTTAGTGAGACCTGTTTTCAAACTAAAATAGGGCTGGGAGTGTATCTCACAGGTAGAATGTCCCTGGGTTCAATCCCCAGTACCCTCCAATCCCCGCAAATAGAGCTCATAAGCATACTTGTATATGTTCAAACTAACATTTACATAGTTTTAGTCCAACATTAAGTTGTGTTCACCAATGAATTACATAGAGCCTATACCTCCAAGAGTATATTTCTAAGGGGGACTGAAGAGTCTCCAGAATAAAAATCAACTCATTAAAGTGGATAACTTGGGAATAAAAGGCATGGCCAAATAACCACGTCTCACACTGAAGTTTTAGGATAGAAAGGATTTTAAGGAAAACACAGCCTCTAGGAGCATGGTTGGCAATACTAGCAGAAGTGGTACTCTTCAGAGAAGGCTTGTCTCTAAACCATGAGGTATGGGGAACATATTCAAGCCAAACTATGCTGAACAGGGTAGTGCATTCCTGTAATCCCATCCTCAGGAACTTAGACCCTGGGTTTTTTGTTGTTGTTTTTGTTTTGTTTTGTTTTGTTTTGTTTTGTTTTGTTTGTGGTACTGGGGATGAAATCCAGGGGCATTATACCTCTGAGATACACCCCTAACCCTATTTTTATTCTTTATTTTGGATCAGAGTCTCACTGAGTTGCATGGGACCTCACTAAGTAGCTGTCCGCCATCCTCTTGTCTCAGCATCCCAAATTCTGGGATTACAAGCGTGCACCACCATGCCTGGCTTAGAAAGACCCTGTTTTAAAATAAAAAATGGAGGACTTCCGGGAAGATGGCGACGGAGGAAAGCGGCACTTACAAGTCCCGCTAACAATCCAACTCTACTACCTCAAAACCAGCGCCTTTCAGAGCCAGAAAACACCACAGCAAAGAAATAAAAACGGTAAATACAAGGGACAGAGAAAAAGGGCTGGAAAAACAAGACACCGGAAAGAAAACCAGCCCGAAGTGCCGCGCCCGCGCGGTGCGGAGCGGCCGGAGCAGCCGGAGCGGCTAGAGCCGCAGCGCGGATTGGGGGGAGCCACGGAGCGGAGTGGCCTGAGCAGCCGGAGCAGCCAGAGCCGCGGCGCGGAACAGCCGGAGCGGCCAGAGTGGCCAGACCCGTGGTACAGAGCAGCTGGAGTCGCGGTTCCGAGCAGCTGAGCAGAGCAGCCAGAACAGCCGAGTGGAGCGGCCAGAACAGCCGGAGCAGTCAGAGCTGCAGCGCGGATTGGCTGGAGCGGCGGCGCGGAGTGGCCGGAGCCGCGGAGTGGAGCGGCCGGAGCAGCCGGAGCAGAGTGGCCAGAACAGCTGAGCGGAGCGGCCAGAGCAGCCGGAGTGGAGCGGCCAGAACAGCCGGAGCAGCCAGAGCCGCGTCGCGGAACGGCCGGAGCGGCCGGAGTGGCCAGACCCACGGTGCAGAGCAGCCAGAGCCGCGGTGCAGAGCGGCTGGAGCAGCCGGAGCGGCCAGAACCGTGGTGTGGAGCAGCCAGAGCCGCGGCGCAGAGCGGCCGGAGCGGCACGGCCTACATCTCCCCTAGCAACACCAGGCTCCAGAGAGGAGGGAGACTCAAAACAGAGCTCAAATCCAGAGAGGAGGTACTCTGGCCTCGCGGCCTAGGATGCAGAAGCAGCGTCTTACTGCTGGCGGCAGCGGCGAGTTCACCGGACGGCCCTAGACCAACCCACTCAACCAGCCACCAGGCGCCTGAGAGGAGGGGTGGACAGCGAACCGAGGTGAGCAGGTGCTGATCAGCTGAGCGGCAGTCAGCAGTTTTGTTGGTGCAGGGAACATCTAAAGCTCCCAAGGGCTGGGCGCAGCACAACTGGCAAGGACTCAGAGCAGAGTTCAAAACCAGAGAAGAAATACACCGCATCACGGCCGAGGGCGTGGCAGTGGTGCCATATTGCCAGTGGCGGCAGCAGCGAATCCACCGAGTTCACTACAGCTCCATCAGCGCACTCAACAACCGTGAGTCAAATTGCGCCCCCTAGGGGAGAAATCCCAGTACTGCACTCCCAGGGACTTGCGCAGATAGTCTCCCTGGGTCGGAGATTTTAGCAGTGCAGCCCAGTGGGGGAGTGGCAGTGGCAGAGATATCATACCATAGTCACAACTCCCCACTGGAGAACGCCCAACTTGGCACCCCCCCACAGTCTAAGCAGCCTTGATTGACTCCCTGGGTCTGAGGCTTTGTGATACAACACAGTAAAGGAGTAGTGGTGACTGAGATACCATAGACTAGAGATCCAGAGCATCTTAAGTGAACTCGTAGTGACTCAGGGAAGAACCCAGAGAAGGCACAAACTTCCAAAATCATGGGAAAGAGAAATAACAATGGAGCAGTGAATGCCAACAACACCACAACATCAGAATCTGATAACACAGAAACCCAAAGATCTCTAGAAGATCAAATTAGGAAAATAACTTTAGAAATAATAGAGGACTTTCGAAAAGAATTTAGAGAGAGTCAAAAAGAGATAAAGGATGCAATTAATGAAGTAAAGGCCTCAATTCAAAGTATAAACAACAGATTAGACCACATGGAGAATAGAATCTCGCTTCTTGAAGATGATCATTCTAAAAATGAACGCATAGTTTCTAATTTAGAAAAAAAAGCCCGACAGCAGGAATCTGACATTGAAGAAATATGGGCCCATTTCAAGAGAGCTAACCTAAGAATAATTGGAATAGAGGAAGGAAAAGAAGGTGAAACCAAAGGGATCAACAATCTCTTCAAGGAAGTAATAGCAGAAAATTTTCCAAACATAGAGCAAGAGGTCGATACACAGGTCCAGGAAACTTATAGAACTCCCTTTAGACAGGATCAGAGAAGAGGATCCCCACGCCACATAATTGTCAAAATGACTAATGTGGAAGCCAAGGAGAGAATCTTAAAGGCAACAAAAACAAAAGGCCATGTGACATACAGAGGCAAACCAATTAGAATCACTCCAGACTTCCCAAACCAAGTTATGAAAGCCAGAAGGGCTTGGAGTAACATATTCCAAACTCTGAAAGAAAACAACTTCCAGCCAAAAATTTCCTACCCAGCAAAACTATCCATCAAATTAGATGGGGAAATAAGAAGCTTCCATGACAAACAGCAACTGAAGGAATTTATGTCTTCAAAACCAGCGCTAGAGAAAATACTCAAGGAGATTAACTGCAAAGAGGAAATGGGTAATTCACGCCAGAACCAAAGAAACAAGAATTCCCATCCAGCAGACAACTAAGCAAAGAAGAATAAACAGTATCTCAAACAGAAATAGGATCTTAACATGTTGGGAATTAAAAATGATCTCTCTATAATCACACTGAATGTAAACGGCCTCAACTCCCCAATAAAAAGACATAAAGTGGCAAAATGGATTAAAAGCCAGAATCCATCCATCTGCTGCTTACAAGAAACACACCTCACAAGTAAAGAAAGGAACAAACTCAAGGTAAAGGGCTGGAGCAAGGTAATCCATGCTAATGGTACTCGAAGACAAGCAGGAGTAGCAACTATGATATCAGACAAGTTAGACTTCAAACCCAAACTTATTAGAAGAGACAAAGAAGGTCACATTTTACTGGTAAAAGGAATAGTCCAGCAAGAGGAAATAACAATAATCAACATCTATGCCCCAAACATAGGGGCAGCTACTTTCATAAATCAAACTCTTTGTGACATGAAGCCACACATAAATCCCAACACAATAATACTGGGAGACTTCAACACACCTCTCACAATACTAGACCGATCTTCCAGACAAAGGGTCAGTAAAGATGTCTCAGAACTAAAGAACACCATTAACCAAATGGACCTTTTGGACACATATAGAATATTTCACCCAACTACAGCAGAGTTTACATTTTTCTCAGCTGCTCATGGAACCTTCTCCAAAATAGATCACATCCTGGGACACAAAATGAGCACTAGCAAATTTAAAAAATGTTACATACTTCCCTGTGTCATTTCAGACCATAATGGAATGAAACTAGAAATCAACTATAAGAAGACCCAGAGAAACAACATAAACATGTGGAGAATGAACACCAACTTCTGAATGAAGAATGGGTCATAGAAGATGTAAGAGGTGAAATCAAGAAATTTCTAGAAACAAATGAAAATAAAGAAACAACATATCAAAACCTCTGGGACACTTTGAAGGCAGTATTAAGAGGAAAATTTATAGCACTGAGTGCTCACATAAGAAAAACAGAAAATCTTCAAATAAATAGCCTTATGACACACCTCAAAGCCCTTGAAAAGCAGGAACAATTGAACCCCAAAGCCAGCAGAAGACGGGAAATTATTAAAATTAGAGCAGAAATTAACGAAATAGAGAATAAAAAAACAATACAGAAAATCAACAAAACCAAAAGCTGGTTTCTTGAAAAAATTAACAAGATTGATAAACCACTAGCCAACCTAACTAAAAAAAAGAGAGAATCAACCCAAATTATGAAGATAAGGGATGAAAAAGGAGACATTACTACTGACAGCGTAGAAATCCAGAGGATTATCAGAAACTACTTTGAAAAACTATACTCCAACAAAATGGAAAATCTGGAGGAAATCGACAACTTCCTAGATAAATACAACCTTCCTAAACTGAGTCAAGAAGATATAGAACACTTAAACCAACCAATAACAATCAAAGAGATTGAAATAGCAATAAAGAGCTTACCATCAAAGAAAAGCCCAGGACCAGATGGTTTCCCAAGTGAATTCTATAAAACCTTTATAGGAGAACTAATCCCAATACTACTCAAACTATTTCGGGAAATAGAAAAAACCGGGACTCTCCCAAATACATTCTATGAAGCCAACATCACACTAATACCCAAACCGAATAAAGACAGTTCAAGGAAGGAAAACTACAGGCCTATATCTCTGATGAACTTGGATGCAAAACTATTAAACAAAATACTAGCAACACGCATTCAAAACCACATCAAGAAAATCATTCACCATGACCAGGTAGGGTTCATCCCAGGGATGCAAGGCTGGTTCAATATACGAAAAACAATCCATGTAATTCATCATATAAACAGAATCAAAGACAAAAACCACATGATCATCTCAATAGATGCTGAAAAAGCATTTGATAAAATTCAACATCCATTTATGATAAAAACACTGCAGAGAATTGGAATAGAAGGAACATATCTCAACATTATTAAGGCAATCTACAATAAGCCCACTGCCAACATCATATTAAATGGGGAAAAACTTCAAGAATTTCCCCTAAAAACTGGAACGAGACAAGGATGTCCACTATCACCACTTCTCTTCAATATAGTACTAGAGACTCTAGCCAGAGCAATAAGGCAAGAAAAGGAAATCAAAGGAGTACAAATAGGAAAAGAAGAACTTAAGCTTTCACTATTTGCAGATGACATGATACTATATTTAGAAAACCCAACAAACTCAACCAAAAGGCTTATAGAACTGATCAACAAATTCAGCAAGGTATCTGGATACAAAATCAATCTTAAAAAATCAGAAGCTTTCCTGTACACCAACCATAAATCCACTGAAAAAGAAATTCAGAAAACACTTCCACTCAGGATCTCCCACAAAAAAATAAAATACCTAGGAATAAACTTGACCAAGGAAGTAAAAGATCTCTACAAAGAAAATTATAAAACACTGAAAAAAGAAATCGAAGAAGATCTTAGAAGATGGAAAGACCTTCCATGTTCATGGATTGGCAGAATTAATATCATTAAAATGGCCATCCTCCCAAAAGTGATCTACAGATTTAATGCAATGCCCATTAAACTACCAAGATCATTCCTCACAGACATAGAAAAATCAGTCCTTAAATTTATCTGGAATAACAAAAAGCCCAGAATAGCCAAGGTAGTTCTCAGCAACAAAAACCACGCAGGAGGAATCACAATACCTGACTTTAAACTATACTACAAAGCCATTGTAATAAAAACAGCATGGTACTGGCAAAAGAACAGATATATAGACCAATGGAGCAGAATAGAAGACCCAGAAACAAGTCCACACACTTTCAGCCAATTGATTTTTGACAAAGGGGCCAAAAACATACACTGGAAAAAAGATAGCCTCTTCAACAAATGGTGTTGGCAAAACTGGTTAACCATATGCAGAAAATTGGATGTTAATCCCACTTTTTCACCCTGTACAAAAGTCAACTCACGATGGATCAAAGACTTGGAAATTAAACCAGAGACCTTGAAGCTCCTTGAAGAGGGCATAGGTCCAACACTACAACACATAGGCACAGACAAACATTTCCTCAACAAGACCCCAAAGGCACAACAAATTAAAAGGAGAATCAATACATGGGATTGCATGAAACTGAAGAGCTTCTGTTCAGCAAAGGAAACTATCAAGAACCTCAATCGAGAGCCAACAGAATGGGAGAAGATTTTTGCCACCTACACCACTGATAGAGGACTAATATCTAGAATATACAGAGAACTCAAGAAACTCAACACTAAGAAAACAAAGCATCCAATAACAAAATGGGCAAATGAACTAAATAGACACTTCACAAAAGAAGAAATTCAAATGGCCAATAAATGCATGAAAAAATGCTCAACATCACTGGCAATCAGAGAGATGCAAATCAAAACTACCCTGAGATTTCACCTAACTCCAACTAGAATGGCCATCATTCAAAACACAAACAACAACAGATGCTGGCGAGGATGTGGAGAAGTGGGAACGCTAAGACATTGTTGGTGGGATTGCAAATTAGTGCAACCACTTTGGAAAACAGTATGGAGAATCCTCAGAAGAATGGGAACAAATCTTCCATTTGATCCAGCAATACCACTGTTGGGTATCTACCCAAAAGAAAAGAAACCAAACTACCAAACTAATGCATGTGTATCTATGTTCATAGCTGCACAATTCACCATAGCCAAACTATGGAACCAGCCAAGATGTCCATCAACAGATGAATGGATTACAAAACTGTGGGATATGTACACAATGGAATTTTACTCAGCCATCAAAAAAAACTCAATTACATCATTTTCAGGGAAATGGATGGAACTGGAGGACATTATGCTAAGTGAGATTAGTCAGGCACAAAAAATAAGAAATCAGATACTTTCCCTAATATGTGAGAGGTAGGGAGAAATGGGTCATAGGAGGAACTCTTGGAAGAGGATCAGTAACTTTTAACTCTGTTTACATTGTCTTTGGATATACAATATTTTTTTATTTTTTAGGGAGTTTATTTACTCTTTTGTTGCCTGTGCCATTGAAATCATATCCAAGAAATCACTTCCAATTTCAATGTTGTAAGGTTTTATGACCCAGATTTTCTTCTAAAAGCTTATAGTATTAAGATTTATATTTAGGTTTTTTATCTATTTTGAGTTAATATTTGTATATGTGTTAGGTAAGGGTCCAATTTTATTCTTTTTCATTTATTATTATTTTTCAACAATATTTAGTTAAAAGACTAGTATTTCCTCCACCAAAAGTTCATGGAAACCTTGTCAAAAATAACTTGACAATGTATGGAAGAATTTATCTCTAGGCTTTTATTTAGCTCCAATGGTTTATATATCTTCCTTTAGAACAGTACTACACTGTTTCAATTATTGTAGCTTTATATGGTTTGAAATCAGAAAATATACATCTTCTAGCTTTGTTCTCCTTTGAGACTGTTTTGGGTATCTAGAGTCCATATTCCATATCAGGATAGATTTTTTCTGAAAAATAAATAAATTAATGTATGATAGTTTCACCTAAAAAAAAAAAAAGAAAAAAATACTCTCTGGTAAGAAAGAAAGCAAAAAGAAATATTGAAATGTTATCTTTAAGTCATCAAAAGTTTGGTACCAGACAAATGAAACTGTTATGTGAGATTATCAATGTTAATATTGTATAAATTGCTATAATACTAGATGTCAACCAGTAAGCCAAGCGCGGGAAGGAGGGATGGGGAGGGAATGGGGTGGGGATCGTGGTAGGGGCTAACTGGGCGAGATGTGCATGTATGTATACAAACGTATTTTCTTTATACCACTATGATGTATGAATACATTGCACCAATAAAAATAAATTGAAAAAAAATATATAAAAAAAAAATAAAATAAAATAAAATAAAATAAAAAATGCCTGGGGATATAGTTTGTAGCTAGAATACTCTGGGTAAAATCCCAGTATCTGTCCTGTCTCAAATCCAAACCATAACACAGTTATTCTCCTTTTTTGTCATTTTCTTTGTGTTTTGTCTTACTCCCATATTTCTGAGTCCTATGACATCTAGAGCCAGTACAGCAAAAGAAATTTTTGACTGTTCTTATTGTTGTCTGTGGTGCTAGGGAAGGAACCAAGAACCTCACACATCCCAAGGAAGTACTACTATACCACTGAACCACACTCCCAGATTGGAAGCCAAGAAAACAATATTAGCTAATATATGCCATGGATTATGCTTCCTAGAGTAAAGAAAAATATATGCAAAAGTATGGTATTAAACATATTCCAATCCCTTCCTGGTGCTTTAGAATTGGAGTAAGAACTTGCCTCTTCTCACAGGTCTCTCTTGTGCTGATAAGAAATCTGAAGACCAAGCCAATTGGCCAATTTTCCTGACTAAGAGTGGTAAATCAGTAAAGAACTGAGAGTCTGTCTTCTTAACTTTGTGCTCATTTTTTAAAAAGATACAGGCAGCTGAAGAATATGGATGAAGCCATAGGCTTATTCATAATGTCTGCATTAATGACAGTGGAATTGATATTAATGAGAGTTAAACAAAAGAGGATATTGACTCATGTGATTAGAATTAGAAATCTAACCTCCTACTAAAGCAGACATCTTTCTGGTATCAATATTTAAAATCAGGCTGGGTGTGGTGGCACACACTTACAATTGCAGTATTCAGGAGGCAGCGACCAGAGGATCATGGTTCATGGACAACCTCAGCTACTTAGCAAGGCCTTTTGCAAACCAGTGAGACTCTGTTTCAAAAATAAATAAAGACTAAAAAATAGGGCTGGGGATGTAGCTGGGGGTGAAGTGCCCCTGGGTTCCATCCCTGGTACCACAAAAAAATATTTAAAATCAATTTAAAATATACACAATTTGCCAGGTGTGGTGGTGCAAGCTTGTAATCCCCATGCTTGGGAGACTGAGACAGGAGGATTGCACAGGTTTGAAGCCAGCCTCAGCTGTTGAGTGAGGCTCTCAGCAACTTAGTGAGACCCTGCTTCCAAATTTAAAAAAATATATAAAACAGGTCTGGGAGTGTAGCCCAGAGGTAGAAAGCCCCTGAGTTCCACCTCCAGTACCACCAAAAATAAAACATAAAAATAAAATAAATAAAATAAAAAATACACACTTGACTCAATGAGACAAGTCAGTTCAAGTGAAATGGGGTGTTACTACCGATGGCCTGAGTTCATGAAATCAGATTCCATTTGTTTCTGCCTACCTCCACTGTATTCATCCTGCTTCCCCTCTGTTATGTGCTTTGCATTTGATTACCCATTCAAGGCACACCTGGTTCTAGGTCCTTTTGCATCACTTCTCATTTTACTGTCTGTATCCCTTCATTTGCACAAGACCTCTGAGGGTTGCTATCCCAGTAACATGCACCACTTCATCTGGCTGAGCCCCAAACTTCACCTCATCCCTGGCTCAGGCCTTAGAGGACCAGTGAGCAAAAGCTCTTTGGACAACATCCCTGCAGGTGGTTGCAGAGCCTCCTTCTGAGCCTGGCTGGTGAAGGAAGGCATGCTGCCTTACAAGAATTCTGGGTGTTCTGTACTATCCCCAGTACTACACACACACACACACACACACACACACACACACACACACTCATTGTTTATAATATAGTTCTTTTTACTACACGAGAATTTGCCACACTGTAACTTTTATAGATCCATCCTGAATCAGCCTTACAGAAAAGCAGACTGCTCCACGTAAAAGCTCTTCTAATAGGTCCTTCAGACAAGTGAGTGAGCAGTTCTTAGACAAGTCTCTATTCTTCACTTCTCAAGATTAACATCATATCCCTGGGCGTTCAAGCTTACCTTGCATGATACAGCCTCTATGTTAGTCAGGTGTGTATCACTGTGGCTATAATACCTGACAACAACAACTTAGAGGAGAAAGCTTTATTTGGATCATGGTTTCTGAGGATTAAGCATGATCAGCTGGCTCCAAGGGAGAGACATTATGGAAGAAAGATGTGGCAAAAGACAGCTACTCAGGAACTTCTGGGAAGATGACAACTGAGGGAAGCAGCACATAAGCAGTCCTGCTGACACTTAGTCTCTATTGCTGTGAAAACAGTATTTTGACAAAAGAAAGAAAACAGCATAAATTTTAAAAGAGCATGACAAGTGAAAGTAGAAAAAAAAAGCTAGAAAGCAGATCAAAGAGCAGAAAAGTATCCCACTGAGTTTCAATGGCTGCATCCACGGGTGTTGCAGCAGCACCATCTTGGCTCACCACACCAGACTTCTGAGACCCACAGGAATAAAACCAATGACTTGAAACAAAGTAAGCAGCTGAAGATAATTAGAATTATAAGCTGTCAGTTACTACTGTGTAAACACCAGCTACAACTTACAGCAGTGGTGGCTAAGCCCACCACAACCTCCAGAGATCCAGAGAAGTGCTCAACAACAACATAAGTGAACCCTGTTCCTGCAGAAAACCACCCATCACAACTGTAGGGACTTACACAGCCAGCAATAAGCTCATAGGATGTAAGACTTTGCAGTTCAACCTGGGAAAGTTGGAGGTGTCAGAGACATGTGCCACCTACACAGGCAGAGAGACTCAGGCTCCACATTGGTAGAAAGAGTGGAGGGAGACCTACTTAACACTAGATCCAGCCCCATTGATACTGGTCATCTACATAGACTGAGAGACAGAGAACCAGGCTTGCAGCAGAAAAGCTGCTGGTAGCACTCAGAATTTTCACAAAGAGAGACTGCAGAGGCCAAGTCTTCTGAGAATTCATATATTTGTAGGGTTGCATTATTTTGTTGTAGTTTTGTTTATTATTTGTTTTTTCTTTGTGTGTATGTATGCTTGTTTCTTTTGTATTTTCCCACTCCTTTCACAAACCTATTCCCTTCTACATACCCACTCTCTTCTCTCCATCTCTTTTCATTTTGTTTTCTTTTCTCTTCTTTATCTTATATTAAATGCACTTCATATCATGACACTAAGTACTCTACACTGATTACTAAAATCCTACTATATATTCATTATCTCGAATCTATAATATATACTACCTTACCAAACTCATACTCTCATTCTTTTCAATCCTATCTGTGGCTTTACCCTATTCTTACATTTACAACTTCAATTTCCTCCTCACTCAACCTTCACCATTAAATACAACAGAATTTGGCCTTGTTTATACCAGCTGACACCTACAGATGGAGAGAAATCTATCAAAAGCAAAAGATACAAACTTCTGAAATTATGAGGAGGAATAACAAGGAAGCAATGAACTTTCACAACCCCACAATAATAGAACCTGACAACACAGAATTGCAGAAATTGTCAGAAAGATAAATCAGAAATTTAACAGTATAAATGATACAGGATTTTTGAAAAATAATTTAAAAGTCTGAAAAAATTAAGTATGCAATCATTGAAGTAAAGGCATCAGTACAAACTATAAACAATAAATTAGACCACAGGGAAAATAGAATCTTGCTTTCAGAAAATTATCACTCAAAAAATCATGCATTGTATGTAATTTTTTAAAAAATCAACAGCATGAATTAGATATTGAAGAGATATGGGCCCATCTTAAAAGAGCTAACCTAAAAATAAGAGGCATAGAAGAGGGAATAGACGGTGAAACCAAAGAGATCAACAATCTTTTTAAAGAAATTATATCAGAAAATTTACCAAGCATAGAATGAGAGGTTGATACACAGGTACAGGAATAATCTGTCACAAAAAGTAAGTAATTGGATGTTCTCCCTAATATGTAGAAGCTAGGGAGAAAATGGATTATAGGAGGAACACTAGAGGAAGAAAGATAAACTATAGATGAGCAAATAAGGCAACCTAATTGAGGATGATGGGAGGGGGAAAGAGGGAAGTTCCCTAATGTACATTCACAAATATATCAAAGTTAATCACTAAGCAAAACATGAGAAGGAGGGAAGGTAGAGGGAATGGCAAGGGTATTGGGGAAGATCTAAATGAGTCATGTGTGCACGTATGCCTCTACCATCTTGTACCCCATTAAGATGTATGACTACAATGTACCAATAAAAAAGTAGAGAACCACAAAAATAAAAGAGAGAGAGCTACTCAAGTGATGGCAGACAACAAGCAGAGTGAGAAAGGAAGGGACCAGAGACAGATATATAGTCTCCAAGGCCATGCCCCCAGTGACCTACTTGCTCCAGCCATGCTCCATCTGCCTATGGTTTTCACCAACTCCCAGTAGACCATTCAAACATTAATACATCAAATGGCTTAATCCATTGATGAGATCAGCATGATTATGATCCAATATTTTTCTGTGTAAATTTTGTGGCATTGCATAACACATAGCTCCGGATAGACATTCCAGATCAAAATCACAACAGGTTCAAAGCCTTTAATTGCCCATTTGCCTTTCTGTTTCATTTTTGTGTATCCTCCAACGTGTTTTTACCAGAGATAAATCTGGACAGCACAATCACTGTGAGATTGTTACTTTGGGGCCACACTGAATTTGTGAGCTAAGGAAATTCATCTTTGTCTCATGAACCAAGTCCAGATCAGATCTTTTGGCACAAATCATTTTTGTAATAAGAAGAACAATCATAAAAAGATATGCAAATTAATAAAAATAAATGTCTAAACATGTTCAATATTTTCAGCCCCAATTTTATCCAGACTATATACTCCACTTAATGAATCTTTATATGGCCAAATTATGTCATTATACTGTAATGTTACATTTCACAAGTCCCACCATTGTCACTGCCACTCTCTTCATCAAAAAGAAACCTGAAGCCTTATATTTGGGCATCATAATAATTCTAGACATAAGATGAAATCCAGGAAAAGTGCAAAGCAAGAGCATTTCATGCTCCTGACTATCACTAAAATATGTATTTTTATAGAAAGGAATAAGGATAATTCCTTCAAAAAGAATTTTTTTCATGAAAAGAAAAGAGTTGGTAATCCTTTCAGGGAGACTTCTATTTTAACGAAATGAACTGTATTTTCTTAATTTTATTCTTGTTTATAAATTGTAGTATGAAAAGTTTAATTCAAATGTTGCATAAGACTCTTCTAAGAACAATTTATTGAACTTATTTCAAAGAATCTGCTTCCCTAACAAAACTTTAAAGTGGAACTAAAAAGCAGCCTTTTGGGGTATCAATCTAAAGGAATCCCAGAACCAGGCGGAACAGTTAAAGGGTTCTGGGCTTATCTCAATAAGTGTACTTCTTATTAGTAGTGGCATACATGAATGGTACAAAGTACTTTTACGGTATTAACTACATCATAAAGAGCTAGGAAATCATAATGGAGAAAGAACGTAAGCCCACACGTTAGAGGAGATGGGAAGAAGCCACATCAGAAAGATAATATCCAAATGGGCTCTGAAGGGGTGGATTTAAACAGAGAACACTGTCTGCATATGGGTTTACGATGTACTTTCCCATGGAGAGAGGTCTTTTGAGAGTCCTGCATAGCCCCCTGTTCTTTGACCATCCTTGTTAGGCACCAAGGTAGTTTGACCTCCTTCTCTTGCCTCAGTGCTGAGGTAGTAGACTGACAATGTAACAGAACAGAGTTCCAGGGAGAAGGTTCTACAGATACTTGCCTGCCCCATCTGATACAAGGTCCAATAACTCAAGGGATTAGATTATTAATTAATGAAAATATTGAAAATAAGGAGTTCAGGGCAGGGATTGAAGAGCAAGAAGAACATAGATATGAAGAGCATAGATGTTGGGGAGGAGGTTAGACACAGCAAATCCCACCTGGACAGATCATAATGGTCCATATTTGTCAGTTCTATTTTGCCATCTCATAAAGGTAAAGAACTGTGGGCTTTTTTTCTAAGCACAATACAGATGGTGTACACTGAGCTTAAATGAAATCCAGACATGTGTATGTGGCTGAAGTTGGAGTGCATGGAGTTTTTGTTTTCATCTGAAAGGAAAAGGGTGAGGTCTATGCAAACAAGGCATGACGATGAAGATGATGGTAGCTAGTGATTTACTGGACCTCACAGACCATGACTACTGGGGTCAGAGGCCATGTCTAAGGAAGCTCCTCCATAAGGGCTCTGTGAGTGCTGCCTGTGTGACAGAGACCTGGAGAGTGTGTCATTGACCTAACCTGGCCTAGATCGTAGTGTAGCCTTTCACCAGCAGCTGAAAGTGTCAGAACCCTGGACCTCAACATAAGTGTTAATGGAAGTTAACCTTGGAGATAGAAAGATTAGGATTCCCTGGAATGGCTTTAGAAATTAAGGACATAGATCTGGGAAAACAGAGCAGGAGAGAGAAAATACAGCAGAAGCTGAGTAGTGACTTGTGCTGAGAGCTCAATAGATAAACACATGAATAGATCCAGGGGAACACCAAGAAATGCCTAGGGAGATGAAGGATGTGTATGAATAGGCAGGAGAAAAATCAGAATATCTAGGTCATTATTGCTGACAGATTCCTTTTAGAGTGTCAGGAAAACTAAGGACTTCGAGCATTTTCAATAAGCCTTGAACAATTTACTCTTTAAAAAGAAAATCTGGATTTCACTGGTATAAAAGTTTATGGATATTAAGTAATATAATACTTAATGGTACTGGATAATATGATACTGGAATGATTATGAAGAATCAGCACACTTCTTTAGCACTCACATTCCCAAGTATCTT
This sequence comes from Muscardinus avellanarius, assembly GCF_963383645.1. Lineage (NCBI taxonomy): Eukaryota > Metazoa > Chordata > Mammalia > Rodentia > Gliridae > Muscardinus > Muscardinus avellanarius. The sequence goes on along the minus strand of NC_137787.1, from coordinate 21,842,867 downwards.
GTGACTTACTTGATATACTCTGGGAATAGTTAGGGCTACAGGGGTAAAGCAACAAGAATTTGCTTTAAAAACTAAGGATGATCAGCCTTATAGATGTCAAACTGAGTCCCTATAGTGAGGTTTACTTTGAAATTGAGTTTCCACTTAGACATGCAGCCATCATGGTGTTTAGAGTTCAGATGGGTATTATTTTCTTTATGTGCAAAGTCTAGATGCTCCACTGAGCTCCCTATGCCAATACACATTCATTTGGATCTTGGTCAAAATTATTCTCCAGAATTTGGGCCAGCTGATCATGCAGAGGAGCCCATGGAGATCATCAGAAGAGACAAGACATATTTTCGGGAGCTAATGATGACAAAATGAAGAGTAGCCCAAAACTTTAGGGGATAAAGTTCTGGGAGACCAATGGGAGTGACTCTTCTATGAGCCAAGTCAGAGCACAGATCCAGGAGGCCTGCAAGGAGAGCTCATTGTAATTCAAGATTTAAGAATGGATGAGAATCCTATAAAAACAGCCACCTGCCAACCTAAAATTAAAATGTCCCTGTTTAGCACCCAGTAGAGAAAGTCAACCAGATTGATTTCTCAAAGCATCTTAAAACTACCACCTAAGAAAGTGAGTCAGGATCCAAAGATATCTAGAAGTTTCCTATGGTTCATTACTCATATCATTCATGTTTTCATATAACATTTACATTTAAAAACCCTTACAAGCATATATGCTTCATCAAAGAAAAAGAAAAAAGAGAAGATATGAACAGGCTCTATGCTGGTTCACAGATGGTCTTGTAAAATAAAGTAATCCTAAGAATTAGAATGAGCTGATGGTAGTTAAATAGAAAAGAACACAACACACTGTATCCCTGCAGTCTGCCAGCAGTTCAACTGTCTTGATCAACAAGAGGCAAGTCTGTGTGCCTTACAGTAGAAAGCTCTGCTGCCGTCCAGGCCAGGGGTAATGAGCAATGGGACATGACAGTAGGAACAGAGCAGAAAAGACTGTGATGTGTAGACCCAGCTTTAGTCCAGGAACCAGACCCCATCCATCTCAAGTCAATGGTGTCTGGGTGGCACCTAGCACACAGTACAGCCTCTGTGTGAGCTTTTCAATACCAGTTGGCTGTAGAGTCTTTGGGGAAATGCTGATGTGGAAAAAAAAAACATGTTTGCACTGTTTATAGGTGGGCACCTCCATTTGTTCTACTCGCAGCTGTTGAAGAACAATAAAAATTGAAATTTACTCATCCAACCTTTCTGCACAGAGTGGTTAGATTACCAATAAGCTACCCAGCACATTTGCTAAATGAATGAGTGAATGAATAAACAAATCAAAGGATCAACCAATGAATCTTTCAGTCAGTCAATAAATCATTTTATCTTTTTCTAGATAGCTTTACATCAGTGAAGTGAAAAGAGCGCTGGGCTTGAAATGAGAGATAGAATTCCTGTCAAACTACTCCTTCCACAAGTGTGCGTTGAACACTTAGGATGTCTGCAAGGCTCTCTGCTTCTACCATGATGTGATAGAATGGTGGAGCCATGGCACACATATGACAAAGTTCCTTTTTGTAGATAAGAGAGATAATACACAGTAGCCAAACAACAACAAATCAATATTAGCCCAGGTATCACAATGCTATACACGTCTAGGTAGATGGTACTTACTCTCTTATAGAAGATACACAGAATAACTCTCCCTGAATATGTGACATTTGAAAAGAAATCTACACAATAAAGAGCAAAATAAAGGTCTAGTGTAAGTAGTGTAATATAGGAAGAAGGTGTAGAAGTGCAAAGACCCCAAGGCAGGAATGTGCACAAATTGCCAAAGTAGAAAGTCATGAACATCCCACTGTGCATGGGACAAGCCAGGTGGGGAGTGGGGAAGACATAAGGCCAAAATGGTTCTTTCTTTTACTTAATTATGACTGTGGCCAATAAAGATGATAGGTAATATCTGTTGAGAGTTTGAAATGTGCCAGTCATGTCTGGATCATCTTACTTAATCATCAATACTTAATCATCAAACTTCTAATCAATAAATTAGAAAGTGTGATATAATGGCATTTAACAATGTGTATGTTACAAGCACAAAAACAATCAGACTATACCAGCCTCAACCGTCCTTTGGTCAATCTCCTGCAGACCAGCTCAATATCAGGTGCCTTTATGCTCCCATTTAATACATGAGGAAACTGAGCTCAGAGATGGGGCATCATCTCCATATTACACAACGGGCCATCTTACCACAAACTAGAGTGTCAAGTATCCTACCTTGTATGAGACTCAGAGATTCTCTATTTAGTGGGGAAAATATGAAATTTGGATATTTACTATCCTCATTGGGAGAAAGAACACTAGGCTGGGAGTATAAAATAATAGAATTTCTTCTGGTATAGGTACTAACTAGCTATGTGACTTCAAGTACATTGCTTTACATCTCTGGTTCTCAGAAAGTTTCTAATTATGACCCTCAAAGGGGGTGCTACTGGCACCTTGTAGTAGAAGCCAAGGATATGGCTAAATATTCTACAATGCACAGGATAAGCTCCAATACAAAGAACTGTCATTGCCCAAGTTTTGAGAAACCTGTTACAGAGACCATAGAGGGAGTGGATATTGTGAAGAGGGTTGAATGTGATATAAGGGAGTGGTGGAGACTATAACCAACTTCAGAGTATGCAGAGTGCATACACTTCCTAAAGGCATTTCGTATAATAATTTATAAATGCATGGGGACCAAACAAAACACATCTGCAGGCTAGTTTCCACCTGCTGTGGCTTTAAACAGACCTGATTCCATACAACCTATCAAAGTCAATCACTAAACCAAACATGAGGAGAGAGAAGGGAGGGAATAGAGTGGAAAGTGAGACAGAGTTAAATAAGAAATGTGTGCATGTATGCCTCCAGCATCTTGAATCCCATTAGGATGTATGACTACAATGCACCAATAGAAAGAAAGAAAGAAAGAAAGAAAGAAAGAAAGAAAGAAAGAAAGAAAGAAAGAAAGAAAGAAAGAAAGAAAGGAAGGAAGGGAACAAGTCTTCCAGCCATCAGAGGTGCTCCTTTGTGTGCTTTGACAAGCAAATATATTTTTTATGTGTTTTCAGACAGTGAGACCCTTCATCCATCTAATCTTAGTTCTTTCCCTTTTCCTTTGGTTTGTAATTTTTCGCTCCCTCAGTTAAACCATCCCCTTTTCTTTCGCTTTGGCTTTAGTAAGATGAAGTCCAGCTGCTCCACTCTACCCATAAGAGAAACTTCTGGTTTAAGTTTTGATCCCTTCATGCTGCCTACAGCCCTGGAAAGGAGGCACCACTGTTCACATCACTCCTCCAGACTTTAGAGACAGACAGGCTGGAAGAGACAGGCTGGCCCCATGTTTATGATGTGTTCACAGAGTTATTTATGGTTTGTTTATCCATTTTGTGTGGAGCAATTGTGGCCTATGACTTTCAGCTCCAGGACACATTAACAGATTTGAGGGGAAACTGGCAGAGTCGAGCTACATAGTTGTTCTGGGTTTTCAGCCTCTCCCCACAAAGCAAATGCAGTAGCAATCCCAGATGCTCAGGCACAGTGGCACTTCTACAAAGACACCAGTGGCCCCATTGGCCTGAGTGCCAATAGAATGCCTGCAGTAGGTGAGAAGCTGAGAACCAGGACAGTGAAGTCCTCTGATCACTGGGCTCAGAAGATGAGCACCAGAATATGAACATGAAGCTTCAGATCCGGAGTGTGAGTTGCCACCATGATTTCTGATGTAGGAACACTAGAGGCTGATAGGGTATTGAGGCAAAGCTCCCAAGGTCCTAAAAGCACTGGTGCCACTGCTAGGAAGTCAGATCTGCCCCCATGCAAGTGTACTTGGTAATATGATACAGTCACTTGAAGACCCTTGTGTACTCTAAATAATAGGGCCAATGTAAAAGTAGAATAAGACATTCCACCCAAAGCCTACCAAGGAATCAGAGCATAAGAAAAATAATTGTAACCTCAGTGTGCCTGCACATTAAAGTGCACAATGGATCGAGTAGGTGTGTTGGCAGCCTGTCCTTTACAAGAGGTTCAATGGATGCCAAGCAGTGAAGATAACAGCAGAGCCCTAAGCAATGGAAGCTGCTCTTAAGGCAACCAAAGAGCAACTGTAACTTGCCAACATGATCTGGGGTGAACTTCTTGGGGAGGAATTCTGAGTGCAAAAATTTTTTTAGATTTTTCTGAAAATATGCTGCTTGTATGGCAGTTCACTGAAAGTTTTCTTTTTTCCTCCCTTTGCTCCATACTATCCTGAAGTCCTCTCCCCATATGTCAGTGGAATACCATAGTTTGCATTACAGAAATGCAAGCAATAGCAGAAGAGTTCCTATGAGATAAGTGGATTGCCAAAGGCCCCAGGAGCTGAACTGCTAGTGCCTGCAAGACACACTCTCAAGACTCTTGGCCTGGAGTTGTTTTAACTTGGATGGAGCTTGGATTTGAACTCAAGCCTTTTAGGTAAAAGTTGAGCTGGTCTTAAGTAGGCTGCAGCAACTTGGAAGCACAAAGAAACAGTACAATATTATTAATTTTTTTCTGTAGTTTTCATGACTGAGGTTTGTACTCCACCTTTTATTTGAACTTTTGTAGGTCATCACATGATGTCGATCTGATCTAAAAGAGACACTGTCCCTCCACAATACTCTTTATTCACTGAGAAATATTGGAGAAAGTAATCTTAGGAAGGACCTGAACCTGGAAAGGACGTCAGTAATTACGTGATCTCAGTCTCTGTCTGCCTAACTGTATCCTTAGAGGAATTATCAGTCTCAGGCAACCACCAAATAGACCCAAACAGAAGGCCATGAGTATTTCTCATAGTTTCTCTGTTATGGAGGAGTTAACCACATGGACAAAGTGTACAAGTCAAAGAGTAAAAAGTATGCACTGTAACAACTTATAAACAATTGTCTAAAACCTATTAACTCTAGATTTAAGTACTTATGAGTGCATTCATGAATAAAATCTTTATTATTGAGATATTCTGCTGTGATACACCGAGGAACTCGGTAATTCAGCTGAAGCATTTACTTAACACCTCTATTTACAGTCATCATACTAGACATTCCGCTGGCCCCCCAAGAGCCTTTATGTTCCTCGTTCTCTATAATTTATCAGAGGTGTATAGATCAAGGTTTTGTCTCTAGCATATTAAGTCTATGAGGCTGGGCTTTCTTATCTGAAGACTCATCGAGGAGAGAATCTACTTCCAAGCTCATGCAGCTGCTGGCAGAATGCATTTCCTTTGTTTGTGTGAAGGAAGCCCAGCTCCTTGGGGGCTTCTGGTCCTCAGTTCTCGGTCTCTTGACACCTTCCATAAGCAGTTGAAAACATGGCTGCTTCTTTCTTTCAAGTGGGAGAATTTTACTCTCCAGTTTGCTAAGGCAGAGTCTTAAACAATGAAAAACACAGTCACAGGAGTGACCTTCCAGCACTTACACAATATAACAACCTAATCAAGAGAATGACAGCTCAACACCATTGCTTCACTGAGTTGGTTAAAAGCAAGTAACAGGTCCTGCATATTCTCAAGGGGACCATATGAGCTGTAGGTTATTGAGGTCACCATATAATGTGTTCTCCACAACCTACTTCGAAACTATAAGAAGCTCTCCTTTTAATCATTTGTTTAAGATTATAGGGGTCCACTCTCATTCTTAACATTTGAAAAATTATTCTATCTTGCCATATTATATTGAAATCTAATCTGCTTAATTTAAACAAAGAGAAATTGCTTCACTCAGTGACATAATATTCCTTCTATTTCATTTATCAGAAACATAGCTTAGGGTATTTTATATTCATATTCATAATCTTATATACATATGACTGACACATTCCAAAGGAAGTTTTTAAGTGAAGACACACAATAAAGTGAATTAATGTACCTGGATTCCATATATAAGATGCAAACATGTATAAATACAAACTTATATATACCTACATATGTAACATGTATAGGTTGACAACTTTTTCTCCTATGTTTAAAGATAATATTATAGTATGTTTCCATCGTTGTTGTAAAAAGTCTTCTGACAGTCTAATTCAGAGAGAGATAGAAAGAGAGAATGTGTTACTGAGGATTGAACCCAAAGGAATTCTACCTCTGAGCTACATCCCCAGATCTTTTTTACTTTTTGTTTTCAAATAGGGTCTTCTAAGTTTCTGAGAATCTCACTGCATTGCTGAGGCTAGCCTTGAATCTAAGATCTTCCTGTCTCAGCCTCCCACATACTAGAATTACAAGTGTGTGCCATCATGCCCAGCAAGTTTTCCCATATTTTTATTGTGACTTTTCTCTGGCTGATTTTTTTTATCTTTGGAATTCTGAATTTAAGTTAATTGTGTCCCAATTTCTTTGTTTTTAACTTATCTTTCTTGTTGTGTGTGGTATGTCCTTAGCATATCAATGTTCACCAATCATTTCTGGAATATTCTTAATATCTCATCAAAGACCAGCTCTCCTTCATTCTTTCTATCTTCTGGAAATCCTATTGGATACTGGACATTCTTATTATCCTCATATCTCTTAATGCACTTTCCTGCTTTCCTGTCTCTTTGAGTTGTGTTATGGGTTTTTATTACACATATCACCCAATTCAATAATAATCACTTAATTACATAGAACATTTAATTCTGACAATTTTATTTTTCATGTGTATGTTCTATTTGGATCTTTTTCAAGTCTATCTGGTCATTTTATAGTCTTCTTTGGTTCGTTTTTCTGTTCATTTTGTCTTGCCTGGGAGGTGCCCATGAAGTAAACTGAATTTGTGTGTGGGGTATTGACCATGTAATTTAACTCTTCACTGGGGCCTATTTCTAGCATATCCTTGTCTTTAAATACCTCATATGCTTCCTGATTAACTTTTACCATCCCACAGTTTTTACATATAAAGTAGTACACGTTGCCCCATAAATTATGATGACACTTAATAATAAGTACTTATAAAAATAAAATTTTGGAGCTCTTTCTATCCATCTTCTGCCTCAACACAGAATATGTCTTATTAGTGGTTACCATGCAAGTGGCATGTATTCCGGATCTCATTTTTCTACAGAAATTATCCCTTAATTCCCCTATAATTGCCCTTGGGCTGGGCTAAGCCCAAGGATAGATCAACTGCCCTCTGCTCTTCACAACAATTAGGCACAGTTCACATGACTGCTCTATGCCACAGTCTTGCTCTCTCCCAGGAGACCAAAGGAAATGTCCTCAGCCTCCTTCAGTGACAAGATCGTGCCCCCAGAAGCTCAAATGAGGAGTGATTATTGCTGATTGAAAAGTTGTTGGGTTTGCTTCTACCAAAATATGCCACCATGTTGACTCTCTTACTAAGCTAATTTCCCACTTAGGACTTTCAGAGTATCATTAGAATAAGGAAATATGGGTGTGTTACTAGTAATAGGAATGAGAGAAGGAATGATTTCCTCCACGGCCTATGGTTTTCCTCAGCCATTATGACAGTACTATTCGGAGGCTGCTCTCACCTGCAAATACCCCTGTTCTACAAATGGTTTCCTATCTCTCTCCTGGATCCATAAGGAATGATGGCAAGTCCAGAAAGTGGTATCTGTAGATGAGTCTTGAGTCTCTCCACCAACCTGTACTTGTCAAGGTTCTTCAAAAAGACAAAAAAAAATATGAACAAAGACACATGAGAGGGGGCTTACTGGGGAATTGGCGCCTGTGATTATGTGACCATGTGATTATGAGATTATGGCAGTTGAGAAATCCCATGGCAGGCTGCCTGTAAGCTGAGACGCTGCCAGAAGTGAGGCTTATTTCAAGGCCAAGGGCCCCAGAACCAAGGATGCCAATGATGTAGCTAAAAGCCTAAGAACATGGGGTTGGGCTGCTGGTGTGAATCCTGCATTCCAAAGGCTAGAAAGTCTGGACTTCTGATGTCCAAGATAGGAGAACAACATGTCTTGCTCTCAGAACTCTCCTGGCCAACAGGATGGCATTCACCCAGGCGTGCCTTCCAAACCCAGTTCACTCAGACTTATACGCTAGCTTTTTTTGGGAACACACACCCAGATACACCCAAAATAATGCTTTGCAGGGTTTCTAGGTACCTGTTAATCTAATCAAATTGAAACCTAAAATTAACCATTACATAGGCTATTTTCATCCAATAAAGAATCACCATACTTAATCGTCCTTCTGAACCTTAAAAGCAGCTCTTTGAAGTATAAAAACTAGTATAGTTTATTGAGTGTTCACTAACTGCAAAAAGCCTTTTCCATATTTTATTTAATTTAATGTTTATAGTAATTATGTGAAATTATTATTAGTATTTCCATCTTACAGATGCAGCATTTGAAACCTGCAAGAGTTGAACTATTTTTCCAAAATCACATAACTAGAAAGTTGCAAGGCCAGGATTAAGTTGGCTGCTTCCTCGTTCTATATCAGTTTTCCTTACAAATCTATGAAATGGGTGCTATTCCAATTGCATGGCAAGGAAACCAAAGCCCAGAGAAGTTAGGTAGATTGTGAAGCATCACACAGCATGTATGTGGCAGAGCCAGGGCAGTCTAAGTGGAGATATATTGAAGTGTTGGACCTCTGCCCTCTTCAAGGAGCTGCAAGGTCTCTGGTGAACATGGAAGATCTTTCTGTCTCCTAAGGTCTTCTTTGATTTTTTTCAATGTTTTATAATTTTTTGTAGAGATCTTTTTACCTCCTTGGTTAGGTTTATTCCTAAGTATTTTATTTTTTTGTGTGTGGGAAATCCTAAGTGAAAGGTTTTTTTTCAGTGTATTTATGGTTGGCATACAGAAAAGCCTCTGATTTTTTAAGACTGATTTTGTATCCATTTTGCTGAATTTTTTATCTTTTTGGCTAAGTTTGTTGGGTCTTCTATAGTATAATGTCATCTGCAAATAGAAATTGTTTTAGTTCTTCTTTTCCTATTTGTACTCCTTTAATTTTCTTCCCTTGCCATATTGATCTGGCTAGAGTTTCAAGTATGTTTATTGAAAAGAAGTGGTAATAATGGACATCCTTGTCTTGTTCCTGTTTTTAAGGGGAATTCTTGCAGTTTTCCCACATTTAATATGATTTTGACTGTGGGCCTATTGTATATTGCCTTCGTGATATTGAGGAGAGATATCACTTTTAAATACAAGCTGTGCTGCTGAAATGTTTCCATCCACCAATAAAACAAGAAGGTATGCTGGGTTTAATGTATCTTATTTCCTTTCTTTTACAGTGTAATCATCTAAGGTTGATAAGTTTTATTCAGTGCCCAGCCCTTTATCCAAAACCATATTAAGTATTACATATTACATATCAAGGCACACACCTGTAATCTCAGTATTTAGGGGTAGGGGCTGAGACATGCAGATCTCAGGTTTGAAGGCAGCTCAACAAGACCCTGTTTCAAATATTAAAAATAAAAAAGGCTGTAGGTAAGTGTCAATGGTAGAATTCCTCTGGGTTCAAACCCGAGTAACACAAAAAAATAAAAAATGAATGGCAAAGTACATTGGGATGAGAGCCACCAGACCACTTCAATGTCCTAAGGGATGTCACTGGGCAGAAGGACTATTCACCATTTGTATTATTCAAGGTTATCCAGAGAAAGAAAACAATAGGAGAGATGGGGAAGAAAGGGAAAGGAAGAGAAAGTTTAAGAAATTGACTCAGAGTATGAAATCTGTAGAGTAGTTCAGCAGGTTAGAAGTTCTTTGGGTCAAGGTTGATATTGTCTTGGACCCACAGAAGAGGGTCAGCAGGCAGGTACCTGGCAGATTCTCTACAGTACAGTAACAGTATAAAACTCAAAATTCTTTTTCTAAAAAATCTTACTCTTTTTTTTGCAGTACTGGGGATTGAACACAGGACCTCACACATGGTAGGCAGGTGTTCTACCATTGAGCCACATCCTCAGCTTCCATCTTTGTTCTTAAGCCTGTGTATGGATTGGATGAGGCCACCCACATTATAATCTAGCCAAGTTGACACATAAAATTAACAATCACCTTGCCACTGTTGGTCATTATTAATATCTCCCAGAATGGATAATAATTTCCCATCTGGGAACCTACTGAATTTGGAAAGTTCAAATCTCTACAGCTTGATGTATGCCAGACTTCAAGCCCTCTAAGGAAGCTGTGGCTTGGAGTGGGAAAGGAAATACATCAGCTAATATTTAGTTGAATATTTAAATATCATCTGTAGAGTCATCAATGCATATGTACCCAGCTCTAAAGTAGATCCCTGAAAGAGACTCAATCATTCTTAAGGTCTAGTAATTAAAAAATGATTTTACATATTTAAAAGGACCTTGATTTTTATACTGGGGATTGAACCTGGGAACATTCTGCCTTAGAGCTCTACCTCCAGTTTTATTATTTATTTATTTATTTATTTATTTATTTATTTATTTATTTATTTTGAAATATGGTATCACTAGATTGCTACAGATCTTGCTACATGGCTGAAACTGGCCTCAAATGACTGTGATCCTCCTGTCTCAGCTCCTCAAGTACTGGGAATACCAGTATATGCCAACACACCCAGCTAGGACCTTGCTTCTTAATGGATCCCAAGGCCTATATTTTTATAAAATTTTAATTTCAACAGTTTTCCTTTTCCAGTTTGAGGAGGCATTCATGTGTGTCTAGTATCACACCCTGAAATGTCTTGGCTTGAGTTGTGTCTCTGCATGGACACGCATTTGTTCTTGGCTCATTTCAGCTTTTTCTTAACTGACAAAGGGATGAAATAATTTCATTCAGGTCCAATACTCCAGCATATGCCCAAGCAAGTACACGGATATATAAGCAATAACACCTCAGTTATTGGCAAGTGGGAAGCATTTCTCCCCATGAACATAATTTGTTGATTTTATAAGGACTATTATTTCCACAGCTGAACAGTTAAACTGCCCAGTAAAGAAGCCCCCATGTAGGGGTCTCTAAGTGTATCTTCCTAAACCTTACTGTTGCTTTCTGATTGTGTCAGTAGAAAAAAATAAATGCATTTAATTATAAGAAACAGACCAGATTCCTAACCAAAATTCTTTAACTTAATAATCAATTAATATGCTACAGAATCTACACTATTTGACAGAAATCTACACAAAGAACCATCCTCCCCTTCAAAAAAAAATCTAACTAAGCTGAATTAGTACCAGTACAAGAAAGAGAAAAAATAAAAGAGAGTTTTCCCTCAAAGTTCATGCTGACAGAAGAGAGGGTGTTAGAAGTCCATGAGAAAAGGCAGGCACATCCCAAAGAAGTCTGATTATTAAAGCAAGAACTTCGCTCTGGTTCTGCAAAATGATAGGGGAAGGAAAGGGGGGCTGGAAGAACATGATAAATTATTCAGGTTTAAAAGATGGTGATAAAAATGTAAATGTAACCCTGTCACGGAATCTTTGCACCAGCTGAAAAAATCCAGGCTTGGAGCTGAATCAGCATATTGCCTCTGATTAAAACCAATCGCAAGCACAAAGACGGGAAGGAGGAAGAAACCTCAGAAGTTCTCTGGAAAGGGTAGATGAAATGATCAAGCCTAGCTCTGATGTTAAGATGAAACCACATTTCTGATATTCACCACAGGACAAGGGGTCTGCCAGCTCTGTTCAAATGGTGGCACTTGTAATCAAAGAGCTAAGTCTTAAGTTCATAAGTGATTATTGCTTCATTAATTATGGTTATGTCTACCCTTCCACTGTGAGCACACTTAATCTTTTTCTAAGAGCAGTCCATTAGCCTCATTTTCGTTTTTCATCAGTATATCCCTTTTCCAGCTGCCAAACAAGAGCTGTACATGCCAAGCTGATGGTCAACTACTTCAGAAAGCAAAATGTTAAGAATCCCCCTCCCGTATCACAATGGGATACATTTTTGTAATATGTTGAAATAAATCAAGAGACAGAACATCCACGTGAGTGAATGAAATGATGAGCCCAGTGATTAAAAGCCTGGGCTCAACATCTGAACCTTCTGGATTCAAAGACAGGCATGCCACACAAAAGAAGCCAGCTGCTGGCCTCCTCTCAGCCTTTCTTATCTGTAACACAGGGATAATTACAGAGTGTGCTGTGAGGACTCAATGAAGTACAACATGTAAAGGGCTTAGGACATGTCTAACACATAGTAAGTGTTCAATAAATATTCATTCTCATTAACATTCAACATGTGCCACCCACTAAGGGATTAGATAAATTAATTAAGTGCTTAAGAGAAAAGTCATCAGGCAGTCTATTGAACCACTTGTGTGTACTTACTTAATAGCAGAGTATGTCCATTTGCACACAGATAGAATTACATGAATAATGGACTGCTGACCATGATCTCTCCCAACGTGGCTATAAGCCCTTAGGATTCATCTTAATGTAGCGATTGTAGAACTTTATCAATATCAGTTAGTAAAATTTTTTAATGAGCCCATTCACAAATATCAACTGGGTACAAAAGAACCAGAGAACATTTTAAAGTTCTCCAGACACTGACAACTGTTTAGGGATTGTTATGGTTTGTTTCTTAAATGCCCCCCAAAAGCTCATATATTGAAAGCTTGGTTCCTAACACAGTGGTGTTCAGAGATGGGACCTTCGGGAAGTGATTGGGTAAGGAGGTTTCTCACCTCATCAATAGATTGATGCATGGATGGACTGGATACTTCACAGGCTATTTGGAGGTGGTGGAAACTCTAATAGGTGGGATCTAGTTGGAGGGAGGTCTCTGGGGCCATGCCCTCCAAGGATGTATTTTTTTCTTCCTTTCTTTCTCTCTCTACTTCCCTGCTACCATGAAGTTAGCAGCTTTGGTCTACCGCATGGTCCCTGCCATGATGTTTTGGCCCACTATTAACCCAGAGAACATGGAGCTGAGTGACCTTGGACTGACCTTCTGAAACCATGACCCAAAATAAATCTCTCCTCCTTTTAAGTTGTTTATCACAAGCATTATATTAAAGTGACAGAAAGCAGACTGCCAGGAGGAAAAGAAGGCTTACCCTGAGCTGCTCTTAGATGAAGGCTAAGACTAGACTGATGCCATAAGGAAACACATCACAATGTGCCGTTTGTGGGTTTAGGAAGTTTCTAAAAAGGAGAATGAGAGGGGATAAAACTGAACAAAGGAACTTATGAGTCAGGAGGGTGAATACACACACACACACACACACACACACACACACACACACACACCCCTATTCTTCCACTATCAAGTAAAATTTTCTAGGCCCACATCCCAGCACAACCCTCATTGCCGAAGAAATATCTAACCAGACAATCATGAAAAGGAAACACTGTGGCAAACCATCACTATGCAGGGACACTGACTTTCCTTGGTCATCAGCAGGGGCACTTGCAGAGATGCCAGCCCCCAGGGTCCTCTGATTCTTCTCACAGTTTCACCAGCCACAAAGCCCACCCTGAGGTCACCTGCAGACCATAACATGCCACCTCACTCGTTCACTTCCCGATCTGATGTTTCCCCATCTGTCTGTCTGCATTGCTAACAGAAGGAAAATGTCACTCTTAAACTATGTCACGTAGTGTCACTTTGGAGCACAGGTGAATTCTTAACACAGGTCTTTGTCTCTTTACCAGCATTCGGTTGCTGATTCTGCCTCCTGAAGTCACACCAGAGCAGGGAAGGATCAGATTTAGGCCAGCCTTGTTAGTTTTGTTTCCTTTTGTTTTTAACCATTTTACTGGCCAGTGGCCTAGGAGCCTCAGGGATGTTCCTACAATAGCTTCCTCCTTCATCCCAGTCTCAGATATCCTCTTTGCCTAAACACTTCTGCTGTGGAAGGGTAACCTAGAGGGCTGATTCTTGACTTGTACTGTTCAGTCACAATGGATCTCCTTTCTTTTGAAATTCGTATTGCAGCTACCTCACCTTTGAAGGAATTAGGTCATTCATTGCACTGGTATTATGCGCTGGAATTGTGTAATATTTTCTGGTATGGTGAGCTCATTTGAAGCCAAAGCACCATGCAGGGATCTGCTGGAGGATGTTTTGTAGATGAGCCCTAGGTATTTCTATCCTGTACCTGGATATGAATTTAGTATTTGAAGGGACAAAGTTTGACCACACCAAAGACCTCCTTTTAGCCATGAGATTTATTGGAGGGGCCAGCATGAAAAGAAGAAAAAAGAAAGAGAAAGAGAAAGATAAAAAGAAAGAAAGAGAGAGAGAGAGAGAGAGAGAGAGAGAGAGAGAGAGAGAGAAGCAAGTACTCCTGGTAATTGAAAAGGTCCGGCTGGAGGGGAGATGGTGACTTATCTGGTCAGACCAGGGCCTCTCAGGAAATGGACGCTTAGCTCATGAGGGGTTTCTGAAATAGATATTTAATTTATCTAATATTATTGCTATGAGTTTTGACAGGAGACAAAGGCAAGAGTCTCAGTCACTTACTGTGAGGCAGAAGCTAGAATGAATAATACAGGAGAAGTTTGGAAAGTTGTAGATAAAAAAGAGACCAGAAACAAATATGAAGAAAGAGAGCCCTGGAGTGCCTGTAGGCCAGTGAGCTGTTGACTCTCGTTGACATGTAAGTGTGAGGAGGACACAGGCTGTGATAGTTTGGGTATAGAATAGAGATCAAAGGCTCAGGTGGTAAAGGCTTGGATCCCAGCAGCTGGTGGCACTATCTGGAGGTGGTAGAAACTTTTGGAGGTGAAGCCTAGGTAGAAGCAGTGGCTCAGTTGAGGCTTCTCTTGAAGGGGATATCTTGCTTCTCTCTCTCCCTCTCCTCCCTCTTCTGCTCTTTCTCTCTCTCCCTTTCGTTCTCTCTTTCTCTCTCTCTCTCTCTCTCTCTCTCTCTCTCTCTCTCCTGCTTTCCAGATGTCAAGAGGTAAGCAGCTCTGATCTGTCATCTCTTCCTTGCCATGATGTTCTGCCTCAGTACAGGCCCAAAAACAATGGAGTCAAGTGATGAGGGATTGAAAATACACCTATCATCTTCCATTATTTAAGTTGATCTTCCCAGGTATTTTATCATAGCAATGCAAATCTGACTCTTGGATGGAGCAGAGAGCATGTGGACAATAATAATAAGTGAGAAATAATTTCTTACTTATTTACAGACACTTGAAAACTAAACCAAAGTCTTCTAAATAACTTACAAGTAAAACAAGTCTCAAGAGCAACTGAAAATATATTGAACTAAACTAAGATAAAAATATAACATGTTAAAAATTGTGGGATGCAAGGCCAGAATGTTGGCACACACACTTGAAATCCCAACATTAAAGATGCTGAGACAGGAGAATCACAGGTTCATGGTCAGCCTCAACAATTTAGCGAAGCCCTCTGCAACTTAGTGAGATCCTCTTTTAAAATAATTGGCTTCAGGTGTAGCTCAGCAGTAGCATGCCCCTGGCTTCAATCCTCGGTACCACAAAACAAATTAACAAAAATCAAACAAACAAAAGCTCCCGAAACAAAAGCTCTGTGTGACATGGTAAGGAGATAGAAAGGAAATAGGCAGATAGGGAAAAGGCCTCGGTAGAAAAAAACTTAATTTCCTGAGGGGCAAGGGGCCAAGGTTCAGAGATAAGAAGGACCAAAGCTTCACAAAACTATCTGGTTACTAATCAACAAACCCAGGAGCCATCACTGGAGCAAGTCTGACACTTCTGAAAGGAGACTCTTCAAGGGAATTGCAAATACCCTATGCAAATTCTGAGAGCTGCTTCCCAGAATTCCCAGGATCCCAAATTCACCACAACCAAAAGAGGACACACAGACATTGGCAAAACCTCAGGCCAGGCACCAAATCAGGTTTTTTCCCTCTCGGGGAACCCTCCCCTTTTGAGGAACTTTTCTCTCTCTTGCAGGTTGTGTTAGCCTTGAGAGAAGGTGGAGTGCAATGAAGGCATTTGGCCTGGGATGCTCTCAGGTAGTGACCTGAAAGCCTCTGCTGGACTTGATCAAGGCCGACCAGGGACCCTAGGGGTGACCTGCACCTCTTTTCTGGCAGATTGCGTGGACCCTGGGAGAAAGTAGTTTGCAACTGACAGCACTTGTCTCGGGCGACACTCGGGTAGTGACCTGAAGGCACTACTGGACACCAAAGCCCCGACAGCACCTTTGGGATGTTCGGCCACTTTTCCCTATTTCTTTCTGGCAGATCGCGTGGACTCTGGAAGAAAGCAGCTTGTAATTGAAGGCATTCGGCTTGGGCTACTCTCAAGTATTGTCCTGAAGGCAGCTGCTGGACCCCAGAGTTCTGACAGCCCCTTTGGGGTGTTCATCCATCTTTCTTTATTCCCTGCTGCTTCCAATAAACCATTTTCTCTCCTTCCTGGGGTCTGAGGGTGTCATTCTTCGCTCACCGTAGATAAGAACCCTATAAGGAAACACCGAGTTTCTTCTCAAGAAACTCCATTTCATCTTTGATGAAATTCTGGGTTTCTTCTCAAGAAACCCCCCACTTCATCTTGGAGGCTCAGAAGAAACCCCCCATTTCAATGGTACCACTTACATCAGTTGTCATGCTTATTAGCAGAATAATTACATGGAATTGTTTGTGTGTTTTTGTCTTCTGCTTGATAGGCAAACAGATTGCCAGGGTTACTTTATTCTAATGAAAATAATGAAAAAAAATCTTTCCCCAAAGATGGACCCTATGAACAAAGAAAGAAGCCACCTGTCTCAGTGGCAACAAATCTAACAATATGAGATGTTTATCAATTTTCTAGCATCCAAAAAGTGCTGACTAAATGCATACTATCTGTGGATGTGATATTCAGAATAACTAAGATCCCGCAGCATTGTTGCTCCCTTCTGGGAGACAGGAACCCCTGGTGCAGGGGATGAACAGTTCTGGGTGTGTGTCACAGGTCTTCAACTGCAGGTTGCTCCCCTCTCTGTAGCAGGTACAGCAGCCTCCCTCAGTAGTCCCCTGCAACCCAGGCAGGCAGTACTGCCTCTGAAATGCTGGGCATTACATGCCATTTCTGTCTAGCACTTCATCTGCACACACCTGTCTTCCTGTGCCCCCCAAAGTCACCCAAGGCTCTCAGCACTGCCAGTGCTCCTCTGGGGCACGACTAATCCTCAGTCACTGCCCCCTCTGTTCATTACTCACATTATTCTTGTTTTCACATAATGTTTAAAGCACATCTGCCTCATAAAAGAAAAAAAAAGAGATGTGAGCAGGCCATATGCCAGCTCACAGATGGTTTTGTAAGAGAGGGTAATCCTAAGAATTAGAATGAGCTGGGGTCCAGAGGATAAAGTCACTTGCCGTGGTCTTCGGCCAGTTAGTGACTAGGCTAGGATTGGAATCAATTCTTGGGGTTAGAACTGGTATTTAGTCTCACTAAATTCATGATCTAACTTTGTGTGTATAATTTAGTCTCTGGGATCCCCCAAATACAGCCTTCTTTTTCTTCAATTATCCTTTATGGCCCTTCTTATATTTGTATAAAGATTATTAGCAAATCTTTACTATTTTCCCCATTCTTTTTCATTTTATTTTATTTTATTATTTTTTGTGGTGCTGGGGATGGAACCCAGGGGCATTCTACCTCTGAGCTACTACATCCTTAGCCCTCTTTTTTATTCTTTATTTTGAAACAGGTCTCACTAAATTGCAGAAGGCCTCACTAAATAGCTGAGGCTGTCTGAGAACCATGATCCTCCTGTCTCAGTCTCCCAAATGCCGGGATTACAAGCATGTGGCTCCATGCCCACCTTTCCCATTCTTACTTGAAGCAACCAAAATGTGCAAGGACAAATACTCTTGCATAAAAGCCAAACAGCATTTTTCTACTAAAAAAAGAAAGTTATTCAAGAAAAGAGGTAGGAATAGGTAGAAGAGCTTTTGTTTGGCCCTTTGGAGGCACTTTCCGAGAATCATGATTGGGACCGAAAAGTATTTCCCATTTTGACTTTGCATGTGGGCTCAACTGCAATGAAGAATTACAATTTGGCTGAAGAGGCAAGTAACATAATCCCAAGAAGAATCCCAGGGATGGATCCAGTGAAGGCAGTGTGTATACAGAACCAACCTTCTTTGACCCACAGAACATTTCACAACCTGAGAGCTCCGTTTTGGAATTTTTTTTATTTATTCCTCCCAACTGGGCAAAGAAATTACATTCCCAAGTTCATGCCGCTGCAACATAAAGGTTATTTATTTCCAAACAAAAGAATTAGGAAATGTGAACTTTAAGGCTTTAAGATTAGTATTAACTCATCTGCAGGAGACAGATGGTATTTAGTATTTTCAATGAGGAGGCTGTTAAATCTGAAAACTTAATACATTTGAGATGAGTCATCAGGGTGAGTTAATTTGCTAAAATCTTAGCTTTTGTATTTCCTGAATAGATTTTTTTCTCTTTTTGCCTTTCATCTGTGGCCCTAACAATTTTCCATTTTAAACAAAGGAAATACTTCAAATTTTTCTTTATTTCAGTCTCACCTACAGACATTCTAGGACATTGTCCCCACATTGTCCCCAGGCATAGCCAAAAGTGTTAATGAAACAATTTTTAATAAGATTTAACTATAAAGGTTTCATGTAATATGAAGATGTCAAATCAGCCTGATAGCTTGTGTATATACATGATACACATGTATACATGTGTGTA